>NC_058095.1:110632348-110935378 GCF_020171115.1 Neogale vison | reverse complement strand
ACCTGATTTTGACAAGCTGTTTTATTTATTTGTATGGACACAAGAGGGAAGGAATAGCTGAGCAGTGTTAACCCAAATGCTGGGGCCCTTAAAGAGAATCATAGCATTTTTCTGAACAATTTTTTGTTTTTCTAAACAATTGGGCACAGTGGCTAAGGGGAGCAGTAGCAGCCACATGCTTCTTGATAAAAGCAGCAAAAAAATAAAACCCCCAAAACAAAAAAACTATGAGCCAACCCATGCCTGTTTGGACTCCACACCAGGTTCCAAAGGTTTGGGGAGAAACAAGGGACATCTGTGGCTCCCCCAAAACAAAATGTTACAACATCAGGCTGTGCTGGTAGATACCGCAGATACAGCGGCCACGCTACTCCCCCAATCATGAAGCACTCGATCAAATTTATTCTGGCAACGAAGATCTCCAGAGAGAACCTCTGTCCAACTCGGAGGAAATCGGGTTGACGCATGGCAGTCCTATGGGAAATGGGCAAAGAAGGGGAGGGTATGCAGTGGTATTCCTAAATGCGCTCACAGAGGCTAAAAAACCAGCCCCTGGAACTTCAGCCCAAAAGGCAGAAACAATTACAATAACCAGGACAGTAGAACTGAGTATACCTACAAGGTATTGTAGGGCCTATTTAGCCAGAGCGATTCCATCTGGTTAAACGGTGATTTTGTTGCTTATGCAGTAAAACTTAAACTGTCCCTGCCCCCCTTCCTCCCAGGGGACTTACTTAAAAACAAGTCCTGGAAACCAGTCTCAGGTTAGAAAGCCCAATTGCAAGGGTGGGTCAGGCCAGTGGAGGTATCCAATCGGTGGGGGCACATTCTGTCTCCCTAGCTACCAAGGAGTGTGGGCCCCGACTTTTGGGCGCCAATTCTGACCAAGGTGATAGGCTACTTCAAATATCTACTAGGGTAAATTGTAATTCAATTGGTCACTTATGTGTGACCTAGCATGACTGTGCAGCTTTCTCTGTGTGTTACAATCTCATTGGCCACCTGTGCGTGGCCAGGCCCAACCACATGGCCTTTGCCCTTAAAAGCTAGTCTGTAAGGCAGAGAGAGGTTGCCTCTTTGCAAGAGACAGCCCTGGCTAGTCAGTTTGATTCTCGATGCTTGGCGTGAAATAAAGCTTTGCTTGACCTTCACTTTGTATCAATCTCGCTCCTTTGACCATGGACCCAACAGTTTGAACTATTTCTGCTGATTCTAAAAAATGCCTTCTCTGTAATCCATGCCCATGGAGCAATATGGAGAGGAAAGGACTGCTAAACAGTGAGAATAGAGACATTAAACATGGCAAGGAAATCCACAGGCTGCTAGAAGCCGTACCTGAGCCTGAAGATGTGGCAGCGGTCTGGTTACAAAACCAGGAGGGGGGTTGCACCATGGAAAGAACCCTGGCTGCTGTAATCGGCAGCTGAGTAGAACATATGGTGAAAGGAAAGGATTTTATCATGAGGCCGTAGTGGTATTCCATGGACTGCATGAACGGGAATGTGGTCGAGCTGGGCTTTAGAAAGGAATGGAAATTAAGGCCAGCGAAGCTTCCAGGTGTCCTTCTCCCTCTGTTGTCTCCACTTCTCCGTGTGGGTTCATGATCCTCTTTTCTCTCTGCAGACTTATCTCGCCCTCACGGCTGTTCGGTTTGTAAGTTGCAGTCGCAGACACATAATGAGGATGACCTAATTCTTCTCGGATCCCAATTAAAAATTTCCAGAAAAGGGGCGCCTGGGTGGCTCAGTGGGTTAAAGCCTCTGCCTTCGGCTCAGGTCATGATCCCAGGGTCCTGGGATTGAGCCCCACACCCGGCTGTCTGCTCGGCAGGGAGCCTGCTTCCTCCTCTCTCTCTCTCTCTCTCTCTCTCTCTCTCTGCCTGCCTTTCTGCCTATTTGTGATCTCTGCCTATCAAATAAATAAATAAAATCTTTAAAAAAAAAATTTCCAGAAAAGAGAATTTTACAGGGTGTCAAGCACTAGCTCTAAAATTCGTGTATCTCCGATACAGACACAGCTGCCAGAGGTCCACTCCTGTCTCAACCAAGAAAGAAGTCACTGAAAATCTAATCAAACAGGCATTTATGGAGACTGTTAGAACTGCCAATTCCGGAGACAAAGATTCAGGTAGAAACCTGACTCTGGGGAAGACAAAGAGGCGTAGGGTTATAAAGGCAAAAGTACAGGAGCTCTCACTGAAGTCTTCTCAGCAAAATACCTAATGAAACTAGCTGAAAGGGGGTTGATTAACACATAAATGAGGGACTGAAACTTGTCAGTTCTGGTTGGCTCCTTTTGAAGTGACAAGTGTTAAGGATTCAGGTATTCTGATGAGGAGGGAGTTAAATTCAGGCTTGCAGCTTGCAGTTGGCACAAAGCTAATGGTTCCTCCAATGAGGAGGGGCATAAATTCCTCCTGGTTTGTGGCCTCTAACCCTATTTTATTTTATTGTTTTTAAAGATTTTTTTTATTTATTTGAGAGAGAGGAAGAGAGTATGAGAAGGGGATACAGTGTGGAAGGGGGGAGGGAGAAGCAGGCTCACTGCTGAGCAGGGAGCCCAGATGCCCAGCTGGATCACAGGACTCCAGGAACAAACGCTTGATCGACTGAGCCACCAAGGTACCCTTCCTAACCATTTTTTTTTTCATTAAAAAAAATTTTTTTTCAGTGTTCCAAGAGTCATTGTTTATGCACCACACCTAGTCTCCATGCAATACCTGCCCACCTTAATACCCACCACCAGGCTCACCCATCCCCTCACCCTATTTTAAAGATTTTTTTAAAAATTTATTTATTTGACAGATAGAGATCACAAGTAGGTAGGGGGGCAGACAGAGAGAGAGAGAGGAGGAAGCAGGCTCGGTGCTGAGCAGAGCACCTAATGTGGGGCTTGATCCCAGGACCTGGGATCATGACCTGAGCGGAAAGCAGAGGCTTTAACCCACTGAGCCACCCAGGCACCCCCCACCAACCCTATTTTAAAAGAAACTCTCTTAGCAAGCTTGCTTCGTCCATTTTAACATCTCCTGTTACACCTGAGACCTATGCATCGGTGGCAGCTCCCAAAAGAGGGGAATCCTTGTGAGTTAGGCAGGTGGCTACTTGCAGATGACCAATGACATTCATGTTCAGGTCAAAGGGCAGGGAGGTTGGCTCTGATTTCCAAAATCTGGGTTTCCAAGTGCAGTCATTTTGTCTATAGTCCCAACCAATTCATTATTTGAAATGATCCAGAAAACTTTTCCAGGCAGAGTGGTAGGGCAGTCTCGACAGAGAAAACCACATCTTTAGAAACAAGGAGACATCAAAATGGGCATTCTAAATGAGGGCTGGCTGGGCCCCTGTTTTGACTGTTGCACAGATTCATATCAAGATCCCAAATGGGGGAAGACAAGCAGGCAGAGCACATGGTGTTAGATTGTGAAAAGCTTTGTATGCCAGACATTTGACTTTCATCTTGAAAACAGAGGGAGCTGCTGAAGGTTCTAGAGCACAGGAGTGTCATGCGTCATCTACAGCTTAGAAAAATAAATGCAGAGGACAAAGCATTAGCATCGCCAGCAAGGCTAAATTCTTAAAAATAGTCATGGTTGCTGATGGAAAATATTTCTTGCATTGATTCTGGTTTTCAGTTTAATGTCTATGTATTGGCAGATTATTTACAGGATAAATCAGAGACGTTGTTAAGCAATCATTGACCCACGCCAGTAAATACACAGTTTATTCACAGAATCCTCCTCCTCACCACCTGCAGAACAGAAGGCAAAACACTGCACCTTCACCCTGAGCGTGGTTGGAGGACATTATAAATAAAGATTCTGTGGAGAAGTTCATTGTGACTCCCAGGAAGTCAGCGTATTGTGAATTCCAGGCAGCCGGTTGATGGACCATGAGTAGCAGATGCTCTGAAGTAAGGGATATGAACGAGCCATACTTTATGTGAGGTGTCCTAACAGTGCTGGACTTCTCTCTGCATGCCAGCGTTTCCTCCTAACCCATTCACGAAGGCAGCCTGTCCTCTCTATGCTGCTCCTCTCCCCACACTTCTGGATGTCACTGACATCTGGTTTCAATACGGTTTCACGGCCCATTGACTTTGGACTGGCTGATCCCGCTCCCAGAGAGAGAATACCACCTACGTAGGTATGAACTCTTTTGTCTAGTCCATTTCTATTTCAACTAATATCATAACAATTCATGTGCAGAGAGTGGCTGAAGCAGAACTTGATTTAATGGTGTGATTCTAAGTAGCTGATGCATAGTCAAGTTTCATCACAGGGAAAATAACCAAAGTGAAACCCACACGCCAGAGGTGGGTGCACAAATCTGGCAAATAAGACCCCTTTATGCAGAGAGGCAGGAATGCATCTCTTCATTTCTCTTTCCCTGCTCCCTTATTTCCACCTGTCATAGGCAGGAGGGCATCTTACGGCACCTTCCATAGTGAAGAGAGTCAAGACCTACAGATGTATTTTAAAAATAGAAATAATAACAGCCTCTCTTCCCTCCTCACTGAGTTATTGTGAAGACCCAATGAGAAATAGTTGAAGTTTCTTTGTAAGCTATAAACGGCAACATGGCTGCTGCCACAATCTCTCCCTCAGGACCTCGGACTAAAGTCCAGAGTCTAGGCGTGGCTTGAAGATTCTTCCCCAGCCGGCTCACCTCGGCAGCCACTCCTGTCTCTGAGTCACCTCCTGCTCTAGCTTCACTCTGTTCTCACCCATCATGGGCTGCTCCCGACCAGCCTTTGCTCAGACCAGCGTCCCCCCAGCTTGCCCTCATTCTTGCCGGCTCCTTCCTCGATCTCATGATCCTGAGATCATGACCTGAGCCAAAACCAAGAGTTGTTCACTTAACTGTGTCACCAGGCATCCCTTTGTTGGGGGCTGTCTTTAAGAGGGCAGGGTGTTTAGCAGCCTGGGCAGCCTTTCTCCACTAGATAAAGTAGTAGTGCCCCCCCTCCAAGTCGTGACAGACGCAGATGTCTCTAGATGCTACCACAAAACTCCTGGGGAGTAAAACTGAACCCGAAAATCACTGGGTTCAGTTATACTCTAGATTCATTCAGAGGCCATCAGATGCCCCAATGACAACAATAAAGCTTTCTTTATTTGCTAATGGTGGTCTGAACTCCCATTCAAGCCACCATCACACTCGTGAGAGATAACACTCGATCTTGCTAATTAAAACTTGCTCCCCTCTGGTTTAAAGGCATCTTTTTTGTGATCCTCCCCTTGTGTGAAATGTGAAACACTCTCTGAAATCTGATTCCGTGTTCACTTATGAATAGCGGTGGCTCACAAGTTGTTCACTTTTGAGTATGTTAGAAGGTTGCCTCTGAGCACATAAACATCCTAAAGTTTTGTTTTGTGCATCAGGAGAAGGAAGTGGGACCGACTGAGCTGGCTGTGGATAAGCTTGCAGACAGGAGGGCTGGGCAAGACTGGGGAGAAGAGGGGTGGGGACACCAGCTCTGGTCCACCCTCTGCCTAGATCCGCTCAGCTTTCTGCCCCAACTGGGTAGGTGTTGGATTCGGCATTCTTTTAAGGACACTTGAAAACTTCCCAGTATTTACCCAAAAAAGAGAGGAACAAGGTCCCCTTACTATAAAATCTCCCTAAAACTTTCCTGGTCATTTAAAGCCTCCCTCCTGGGGCACCTGGGTGGTTCAATTGTTTTAGCGTCTGATCCTTGGTTTTGGCTCAGGTTGTGATCTCAGGGTTGTGAGACTGGGCCCCACATAGGGCTCTGCAGACTGCATGGACTTCACTTGAGATTCTCTCCCTCTCCCTCTGCCCCTCCCAAACAAACACCTGCATCCATGCAGGTGCTCTCCCTCTCTTTTCTGTCTAAAATAAATACATCTTTAAAAAAGAAAAAATAAAGCCTCCTCCTCTCTCAACTCGGGGGAGGAAAAGGGTGAGGGAAGACAAGCATTACCCCCTCTTTCTTCTTCCTCTGCCTCTCCTCTTAGAACCAATTGGCTTTGTTTTCCCTTTCCTCCCTGCCTGGAAGGGATCTCCACCACCACCCGCCCCCATCATAACCTCCTCCTTCCTACATTCTGTTTCCTGTCCTAACAAGTATAATGACAGGAGACCTGCAGTTGAAGAATGATATTCACTGATGAAGGAGTGGTGAAAGTAATGGGTCCCCCATGACAGGTCCGTGATCAAAGGAGCGGGACCGGTACAAAGTGAAGGTCAAGCAAAGCTTTATTTCGCGCCAAGCATCGAGAATCAAACCGACCAGTAGGGGCAACCTCTTACAGTGAGACGACCCCTCCCAGCCTCCACAGACTAACTTTTATAAAGCAAAGGCCATGTGGTTGAGCCTGGCCACACACAGGTGGCCAATGAAATTGTAACACTCAGAGAAAGCTGCACAGTCATGCTAGGTCACACACGGGTGGCCAGTTGAATTACAATTCACCCTATAATAGCTATTTGAACTAGCCTATCACCTTGGTCAGACTTGGCGCCCAAAAGGCAGGGCCCACACTCCTTGGTGGCTAGGGAGACAGTACGCGCACCCCACTGATTGGATGTCTCCACCTGGCCCAACTCATCCTTGCATCCGGGCTCTGTTATCTCTACCTGTCCTGACCCACCCTTGTATTTGGACTCTGTTATCAGGTGCTGGTCGGCCATATTGTACTACATAAACAACACAATGGTTGTTTAATCTGAGAGATGGAATCGCTCTGGCTAAGTAGGCCCTTACAAAAGGACTTAATTCAAAGTCCTTAATTCAGGGGGTGCCAGAGCGGCTTAGGTGGTCGAGCATCCGACTCTTGACTTCAGCTCAGGTTATGATCTCAGGGCTGTGAGATCGAGCCCCGCACGGGGCTTTGTACTGGTCTCCTCAGTGGGCATAGAACCTACTTAAGTTTCTCTCTCCATCTCCCTCTGCACACCTCCCCATCATGTTCTCTCTCTTGAGACAAAAACAAAAAAACTCTCAAAGTACTTAATTCAAAAGTACTATTCCTTTATTCATTCATCGGATAATAGTCATCTGTTTATCTGTTTGTGTTCTTAGCAGGCCAGGGCTGTGCTTGCCTTGTGCACCATGGCATCCCCAGCACGCAGCATGGTGTTGCATGACATACTACCTGGAAAGTAGTTGCTTAAAGTAATGCACATCTATTATCTCACAGTTTCCATGGATCAGGAGTCTTGGCGCGGTATAGCTGGGTCTTCCGCTCAGGGTCTCACAAAGCTGTAATCCAGGGGTCAGCTCCGTGACATGGGGCCTAATTTGAGGCTCCAGGTCCTTTTCTAACCTTACACAGTTGTTGCAAAATGCATTTCCTTGCAGCTAGAGAGCTCACAACGACCTGCCTCAAAGCCAGCAGGAGAATCTTTCCAACGCTCCCAAGGCTTTCTCCTCTGATTTGGATCCATCCAGAATAATTTTCCTTTTGACTAACTCAAAATCCACAGATCTGCAAAATCCCTTAAACTTTGCCACAATACACAACTTCGTCACAGGAGTAACACTGGTCATAGTCACAGATCCTGCCCACCTTCAAAGGGAGAGATTTTACAAGGTCACAGATCAGTGGAGCTTATCTCAGGATTTTACCTAAGGCAGCACCCACAAATATATGTTAAGTGAATGCCTGAAGGAAGGAATGAAGGCAGGAATCCCATTTGTCTTCACCATAACTCTGGGCGTAGGGAGCAACACCATTAATTGAAGGAGAAAGACATTCAGTTCAGAGACAGTGAATGATTTGCCTTTGTTCAAAGGCGTCAAGATTGCAGGATGAGGCTTTTATGCAGTAAAACACTCCCTTATACCTCAGTTCTGCCCCCCAAACTCCATAAGCAGGTTCGACCTCTCTGCTTCTACTCACCTGGCAAGAGCAGGCCATGAGGTAGAGACAGAGGCCCACGGGGCCAAGACACTTCCCATCCTTGCCATAGGCAGATTCCCCAGCCACTGGGCAGCCCAACAGACTCCAGGGGCCAGCACGGGCTACACTGGGGCTTCTGGGTGCTGAGTGAGCAAAGATCTGTTTGCTCCTGCCCAGAGGTTTTGCCTCCTGTTCACACAGAGACCTCACTTGTAGGCTCTTTTGGTTCCAACCGCTTTCCAAGGATGGAGAAGGAAGCGGAAGCTGGTGAGGGATGTTTTCTTCATGGCCTCCTTCCTCTCTGAGGCTTAGTAAGCTGTTCCCCTTGCTCTCCGGGGGATGGAGTGTGAACAGTGGTTTCTGGACCACAGAAGACAAGAATCCTGGGTATACCCCAGAGAAGCTATGGGATTAGTTGCACAGCAGTGATGGAGGGTTTTGTTTTGGTTTTAAAGATTTTATTCATTCACTTGAAAGAGAGAGAGAGAGCACAAGCACGGGGAGAGGCAGAGGGAGAGGGAGAAGCAGACTCCCCACTGAGCTGGGAACCCGACAGACATGGGGCTGGATCCCAGGACCCGGAGATCACGACCTGAGCGGAAGGCAGACACCCAACCATCTGAGCCACCCAGGCGCTCCAGCAATGATGCAAGTAAAGAATTTGTGGGGCGCCTGACTGGTTCACTTGGAAGAGCATGCAACTCTTGATCTGAGGGTCTTGAGTTCAAGCCCCATGTTGGGTACAGAGATTACTTAAATACATAAACTTAAAAAAAAAAAAAAGAGGGGTTCCTGGTGGCTCAGTCAGTTGAGTGTCGGCTTTCTGCTGGAGTCATGATCCCAGGGTCCTGGGACCAAGCTCCCTATCTGGCTCCCTGCTCAGTGGGGAGTTTATTTCTCCCTCTGCCCCTCCTCTGCTCATGCTCTCTCTCTCACTTTCTCTCTCTCTCTCTCTCTCTCAGGTAAATAATAAAATCTTTAAAAAAAAAAAGAATTTTGTGGGAAAGCAGCAGCAGATTAATCTTCTTTTTTCTTTTTTTCAAGATTTTATTTATTTGTCAGAGATAGTGCACAAGTAGGCAGAGGGGTAGGCAGAGAGAGAGGGAGAAGCAGACTCCCTGCTGAGCAGGGAGCCCCAAGCAGGGCTTGATCCCAGGACTCAGGGATCATGACCCGAGCCGAAGGCAGGCGCTTAACTGACTGAGCAACCCAGGCGTCTCTTGGCTCCTCTTTTCATCTGCTTCCCGTTCAGCCCTTCACTATGTACCTTTGTGCAGCAAATATTCTCCACCCACCCTGTGTCTGGCCCACAATGGCTTATTTTCTTCCCTGCCTCTCATTTTTTTCTATTCTATTTGTGATCCTTAATAAGCAATACCCTTTCATCTGCCTTTGTGTTGACAGACTTACAATTTGCCTCATGGAAACTCCATATTATATATTAAAATCCCTCTATTATAGTAAAAATGCATAATGCATAGGCAATCACATCCCACCACACATAACCTCAAGCATGTCAGGCATAAATCCAAGGTGGAAGATGTTTGTTTGTATGTTTTCATAATCCACTTTAGGCTTTAATTACAATGAGACAATAAAAGAGAGATATGAATGCATTGATCTTGGGGCTGGCACCATTGTTATTCACTTCATGTTGACAACTTGCATTGAAATTCAAGCATTTCTCCTCTTCATCCTGGTTCTTCAGTCTACCGAGAGCATTCAAAGCAAATTATCTGCAGCCTTATGAATATCCAGCTCATTCTATCCTGCTCCCTTCTCCTGAGACACACAATAAAATAAAGCTTCAGGGTATTTATGTGCTCAGAGGCAAATTTATAATTTACTCAAAGGTGAACAACTTTTGCAAGCAGCTGCTAGTCATGGGTAAACATGAAATCAAATCTCAGAGAGGACATTTTTACATTTCACACAAATAAACCTTCCAACAGCTACTTACCTAAAGCCAGACGAAATGGGGAAGGGGCTTCCAGAACATAGCTGGATTGTCCAAAAGAAGCTTTTATTAATGAAATACACACATTTGGAACCAGAGAGCCTGTGTGTCTGATCCCCTCAACCTGCGTCCAACAACTACTCTATCCTATGATGTCCTTCCAGCATCCAACTTGATTAAAACTGAGAAGAGGGCCGTACCTATACAAAAAGCTTGGACTCCTGGCAAACCTTTCATCTGTGGGAATGAAAGCAATTAATGCCACCTTGAGGGCAGAAGAATAATGTGTCAAAGATGCTGGAGATGCCATCAAAGGGCCTCCATTAAGAAGTCTGTTCTCTCCCAGGCACCCTCTCAGTGGGCTGAGCGGTGATCCCCCAAAAAGATACGTCCATATCCTAACCCCAGGAATCTGTGAATGTTATTTGAATTTTTAAAGATTTAACTTATTTGAGAGAGAGAGTGAGCAAGCGAGCGAGAGAGCACAACCCAGGGAGGACAGGCAGAGGGAGAGGGAGAAGCAGACTCCCCACTGAGCAGGAGGCTGGATGTGGGGTGGGGGTGGGAGTTGATCCCAGGATTCTGGGACCATGACCTGAGACGAAGGCAGACACTTAACCCACTGAGCCACCCAGACAGCCCTGCTATCTGATTTAAAAAGAGAGTCTTTGCCAATATAATTGACTTAAATACCTTGAGAGGAGATCATGCTGTGCTATCCTCATGGGGCCTACGTCCGCTGACAAGTGTCGTTAAAAGCAGCCAAAGAAAAGGCCACAGAAAATAGAAGCAGAGATTACAAAGACGGGACACAGGCAAGGCAGCCAGCAATCATCCAAAGGTGGGAGAAGCAAAGAAGGGCATCTCCCCCAGCACCTCCAGAACGAGTATGGCCCTGCCAACACCTTGATTTCAGTGTCCTGGCCTCCAGCACCGTGAGGGAATAAATTTCTGTTGTTGAAAGCCACCCAGTTGGTGGTCCCTTGCAACCTCAACCTAGGAAACAGACCCCCGTCCACATTCAGGTCTTTGTGGAGCTCTACCTTTCAGACTTAGCTCATGGGTTTTGCTTTCTGTGAAAGACACCCACCCCATCCCCACCCCCTACCCCCAGGCCAGGCCAGGTTCCCCCTTTGCCTGCAGTGGCTGTCACAGTCCCCCTGTCCTTTCTCCTATTGCTCTTGTTTCATTGTCTGGTGACACCCAGCCGTCCTTGGTCTTCTCTTCAACATGACACCTAGACCCTTCGAGTCCTGTCTGCAAGGACTCCCAGACCACTTTCCAGAAGTGTGAGTAAACTCTTGGGATGCAGCTTTACATGTTTTTGTGGTTTTTTTTTTTCTTAAGATTTTATTTATTTGTCAGAGAGAGAGCCCAAGTAGGCAGAGCAGAGGGGGAAACAGGTTCCCCACCAAGCAGGGAGCCCGAAGCAGGCCTTGATTCCAGGACTCCAGGATCACGACCCAAGCCCAAGGCAGACGCTTAACTGGAGGAGCCACCCATCTGTGCCTTCGCATGGGTTTTGAAGTAAAGGTAAAAGCGGACTTCGCTTTGTTACCTACAACAGTCCCTAGAGGAAGGCTTTGGTGTGCTTTTTTCTCCGTCAGTGCCATCTTCCCTCACCTTCCATTCTTGCCGTCAGAAACGGGCTTTCTGGCTTCTCTTCACTGTGTTGAAACAACTCATGACAGCCGCACAGCTGCCTGCCTGGGAGAAAGGCCAGAACTAATTGACTCACAACATCTCTAATAAGAGGTTAAATACATATTCTGAGGCACAATTAACACAAAGAGAATGGAATTTTATGAACTCTAGGAAATGGTACATTCACTTCCAAAAGCCCTTTCTGCGTGGACTGTGTCTAGAGTTCACCTCCACGTCCTTCCCTGTCTCCAGGTTATTTTCACTGACTTCTGGAGCCTTCCTCTCCGAGTCCCCATCCCTCCCCCCAACTTCAAATTCTCCCCCTCTGTAGTGCAGAAGGTTCAGTTCCAAGTCAGGGCTTCTTCTGAAATGCAAGTTCAGCAAAACCAGAAGGCCCTCCTCTCTGGAGACTTACTCATCTGAACATCCCAGATGAAAATCACCTCCCATCCAAAGCAGCCATCTGTGTATGGGATTCAAACACCCACAGTGCTACCTTCCTACGTCAAGTGAAAGACGTTTTCTCCGTCTCCTGAGACATATGTAACTCTTACAATCAGAGAAAAAAAAAAAAAAGAAAGAAAGAAAAAATAAGATAACCTGTGTGAAACTATGAATATCTCACCCACACAGAAATGAGTGTGATTAAGCTATAGCCTCCTGTTGATAGAATTATGGTATCAGAACAATCTCTTAGGGAGTTTGCCAGAATCTATTAGTGTTTAAATATGCTTTCTCTTAGACCTGGAAATCCTCCTCCTAAGACTCAGTGCCACAGAAAAATCTCTCAGAAGTGTACTTGGATAAATGTCCAAGATGCTGGTGTAGTAGCAAGATACCAGAGAGAGATTCTGTACCAAATAAGTAAGAAAATAGGGATGCCTGGGTGGCTCAGTTGGTTAAGTGGTCTGCTTTCGGCTCAGGTCATGATCCCAGGGTCCTGGGATGGAGCCCCTGGACAGTCTCCTTGCTCAGTGGGAGCCTGCTTCTCCCTCTGCCTCTGGTCATGTTCTCTCCTGCTCAGTCACACTATCTCTCAAATAAATAAGATCTTAAATAAATAAATAAGAAAATAATTAA
Source organism: Neogale vison (assembly GCF_020171115.1). Taxonomy (NCBI): domain Eukaryota; kingdom Metazoa; phylum Chordata; class Mammalia; order Carnivora; family Mustelidae; genus Neogale; species Neogale vison. The sequence continues at coordinate 110,922,830 of NC_058095.1, read as the reverse complement.
ATATACAGCATAGGCACTACTGTCCACGGTGTTGAATAGGCGCATCCCATCACTGCACTATCCACCTGAAACTCCCGTAACATTGTATGTCAGCTATACTCCCATTAAAGAAAAGAAAATAGATGAATGACAGAACATAGACAAAGGGTGCATCGTCTGTGACAAAGAATGCCTTTCATGTATGTTATCTAACCTGAAAGGATGGTGTAAGGCACACTGTTGGGCGTTTGTTTTCTCTTCACTTGTCAGGCTTGTGAATTCCCTCCCTCTATGCTCAGGTGTAGAAACAGAATGTTATACCATTATACCCCATGATGGATCTCTTCTTACGAATTCTCAGTGTTTGGGATAACAAGGGTGAAGACATAATCCTAAAGCATGATTTAAGCCCAATCCCATGACCTCCGTAACCATTTTAGTTCCTCTTTCTCTGCTTGGATAAGTCAGGCAACTACTCAGGCCTACTTCTCTCCAAGAGAGAGAGGCCTGAGTCTGGGTCTATGAGGAAGGGTATGTTCGGGGAGGCCTCCTGGCACAGGGAGCAGGGGAAAGGGACCTGGCTTCCTGCTGGCTCTTGCGAATTCTCATAGGGTGTCTGCTGAGATGTGATGTGTTCATTCCTAATCCCCAGACCCTATGTGGGCATCAAAGCCCTTCCCTCCAATCTGTACCTTCATTGCAGCCAGAGTGAGCTTTTCCAAAAATGTCGATATAATGATCCCTTTGCCGCGGAAAACTTGCCCCTCCTCCCCCACTGCCTTAGGAGAAAGACACAAACCTGAACACCATCCAGGAGCCTCTTACATGAGTCACCCCTCACTTTCTCTCCTGCCTCAGCCTGTACAACCCACCCCCACCCCAAGGCATATGATCCTTCTTTCAGTTCCTTGGAAATGTAAGGCTGTTGTACCTGCATCTTCCCATGTCCCTTTCGCTTTGATAATTTCTATCATTCCTCTACATCCTTCCCCCAGATTCATCTTCCTTGAGCAATCTGATGTCCTCAATTCTCTGGCTCCCATACCACATCTGTTCACAAAGCCCCCTGATCATGGTTGTAACTGATCGTTGTGGCCCATATGGAACCTGAAACATATCAGATGCTTATAAATATTAGTTTCTTTTTGGCCCACACAACAGATTGGTGCTCCCTGAGGGGATGCCTATTACTCTGTCTTCTGTTTCCCATTGCAGGTCAATCCACTGAAATCTGAGTTTATAAACAGTTGGTGCATTTTGGTTAGAATGAGTCAGTTTCCCGAAGCTCAGTTACACATGACACTACAATGTTGCCCTAGGATCCTGGGGCCATGTAGCAAATTACCACAAACTCAGATGCTTACAACAACGGAAATTTGTTCTATCACAGTTCTGGAGGCCAGAAGACCAAAATCAACGCACCAGCAGGGCATGCTGTCTCTGGAGGAACCTTCTTCGGGCCCTCCCAGCTTCTGGTAGTTGCTTGACTGGAAGACAAAGACACAGGGATACAGTTTTGGCCTCCATCATCACATGGTGCTCTCCTAATGGGTCTGTGTCCAAGTTTCCCTTTTCTTTCTTCTTCTTCTTCTTCTTTTTTTTTTTTTCCCAAATTTCTCTTTTCTTATAAGGACACCAGTCATTAGATTATCAAAATCCATAATCCCCATAATTCAGATGACCTCACTTTAATTTGAGAAATTAGGTCTTCCAAGACCCGATTTCCAAACTAGGTCACATTCTGAGGTTCTATGTGAATATGATTAAAGGGACACTATTCACCTCAGTACAAATGTCCATAAGTCATCGTTAAATGTGTTCCATGTTTAGGCTTTTTAACATGCTTACAACCAAAGGAATGATAAGGATTCCTTCCCCCAGGGGCCCAGCACATGTGAGGTAACAAGAAATAATAAATTCGTGGAATAAGCCCCAAATTGAACTCTCCTTTTTTCCTTTTTTCCAGCCAGAGCATTTTATGGACATGAAAAAATGTTTATGAAACATTGCTCACTGTTTGTTCTCCTGGGTCAAGGCTGTAAATTCACTTGCCCTACACTCAGGTCTATAAATGGAGTGTCATTTCATTATGTCCCATTAATATATCTGGTCTAATGAACTCTCACTTGCTGCCACTGTGATATAAATAAAAAATAAAACATTGAAAGAAAAAAAATGGAAAAATAATCCAAAGAAACAAATATCTTCAAACTGCAGACTTTTTTTCCTTTGAGTTGAATATTCATTATTTAATTCCTGTGACTTGAGTTTTCCTGTTTGCTTTTTTTTTTTAATTTTTGAAAGATCTTACTTATTTATTTATTTGAGACAGAGTGAGAGCATGAGTGAGAGAGCACAAGCAGGGGGAACAGCAGGGGAAGAGGGAGAAGCAGCCTCCCTTCTCAGCAAGGAGCCTATTGGGGGCTCAATCGCTGGATCCTGGGATCATGACGAGAGCTGAAGGCAGGTGTGCCTAACTGACTGAGACACCCAGATGTCCCTCCTATTTGCTTTAGATGTAATTTTTTTCAATGACAAGCATATTTGTATTTAACACTTTATATTTGATCAATAAAGTACCTTTTCTTACAAACCCTTGGGACTAGGGTTTTTTTATTTGCATCGCAAAAGAAAAAATCAAAGCCTAGTGCCTTGGCTAGAGCCTGGCTAGAGCGATCTCCTGAACAGCCAGGTTTGGAGTCATCTGTCCTGGTCTACAGAGGTGAGGGCTCTTATAGCTGACCGAAGAATGACCTTGGGGCCTTTGGAACTTGAGCCAATTATTTCTTCTTCTTCCAAGGACAATATTAAAGAGTGGTGTTTTCTTACCACACTGTTTCTTATCATCCAACACTACGGACTGCTCAAGATAAAGAAAGTTATGAGACTTTGTAACAACTAGTAACAAATGGCTAGTTCTAGATTGAATCTTGGATATGGACAAATTAACTGTAAAGGGCATATCCGTAACAATTAGGGGAAACTGAATGCAGACTAGGTGTTAAATAATGTTAAGAAATTATTTTAGGGGGTACCTGGGTGGCTCAGTTGGTTAAGCCTCTGCCTTTGGCTCAGGTCATGATCCCAGGGTCCTGGGATCAAGCCCCACATTGGGCTCCCTGCTCAGTGGGAAGTCTGCTTTTCCCTCCCTATACTTGTCCCCTGGCCTATGCACTCACGCTCTCTTTGTCAAATGAATAAAGAAATTATTTTTAATTTTAAGGCGCTGATGTTATTTCAGTCACATAGGAAAATGTTCTTAAACTCTAAAGCAATGCATACCGAAATAAACAAAGGAACTATTTTTCTTCTTCTTCTTTTTTTCTTTGAGTAAGCTCTGGGCCCAACATGGGGTTTGAACTCACAACCCCAAGATCAAGAGTCACGTATTATACTCACTGAGCCAGTCAGGCGCCCCACAAGCAATTATTTTTAGGCAACATTTTGAAGTTCTAAAACTCAAAGGTTAACAATTGTTATTTATGGTGAAGGGATTAGAGAAGAGGTAAATTTTACCTTTTACTTCATATACTTCTCAGTTTGAGTTCTTTGCAACATTCATGTAACGTATATATTTAAAGGTATTCCTTCAAGAAACATTTAAATAAATCCAGACTAACAGATTTATTAGCTCACAGTCAAGTAAGTCTCTGACTCTTGGTTTTAGCTCAGGTCATGAGCTCACCCTGCATTGGGCTCTGCTCTCAGTGTAGAGTCTGCTTGAGATTCTCTCTCTCTCTCTCCCCTTCTCCTTCTGTCCCTCCCACTCATTCTCTCTCTCTCAAATAAAAAAATAATATCTTTAAAAAAAACCCAGATTGACATTTTAAAAATAACTGGCTTTTATACTTCAAAAATGTTAAGATTGTAGAAGACAAAGACAGACTGAGGAACTATTAAGGGAGACTAAATCGGTTTGACAACTAAATGCAACTTTTGAGTCTGAATTGCATCTGGACAAAAAAAGATTTTTATTTTAGTTTTGCTATAAAAAACATTATTGGAACAATAAGCAAAATAAAAAGTCTGTAGATTAGAGGATAGTATGGTATCAATGTTAGATTTCCAACTTTGATCATTGTACTGCACTTGTGTAAGTAAATGTCATTGTTATACACATTGAGGGGCATGGAAAGGGCACCATGTCTGCAGGTTACTTTAAAGTGGATCAGAAGAAAAGAGATTATGGTATGTGTGTGGAGAAACAGGGGAGGGGAAGAGAAAGAAAGACAGGGAACGATAAAAGATAAAGCAAATGTGGTAAGATGGGTGAAGCGTACTAAGAGTTCTTTGTACTATTCCTGCAACTTCTTATGATAAAAGCTACCCCAATTTTCCTTCTCTACCTTCTGAAAAGATCAGAAAAGTTGCTTCCTCATCTGTTAGTAGAGATAAATAATAGTACTTAAGCTCTTGGTCATGTGGTGATTAAATTCGGTAATGTGGGTACAGGGCCTACCACATCACAAGACAAAAATTGAACTGTCAACTTCTGAAATAGTTGAGAACAGAATTTTCTCTAGCTAGTTTAAGTACAAACAGATTTATTGAGGCATATAGAGCACTCACAGAACTATTGAGAGAGGGGAAGAAAACAAAATCAAACCCCAAAAACTCAAATCCTAGGCCCAGAAACCAAAACCACACTAACCAAAGAAGGTCTGCCAAGATGGCTGCTCTTCCTGCAGTGACGAGGAAGGAGTAGACTCAGGAGGCCACAAGCACAGCTGCTGTCTGACTATACTGCCTTGACCATCCTTCAAACCAGCCAAAACATGACTCCTAGCCTGTCTCCCTCTCCATTGTCTTCATTCCAAGTCAGCATTTCGTTTGTGTTCATCTAATTCAGGAAGCCTAAAATATAGCTATATCTTACTTGTAAAGGATTTTGGGAATATGGTATTTGGTTTCCAGGCTTGTGGTATAGACAGCCATAGCAGCAGGTGGTTGGGATGGGTGTGCAAAGTACAACTGTAGCTACTTAACCTCTGAAACTTTATATACTCATACTTCAATTTCCCAACAACAAAATACCTGCATAACCTAAATCTCTCGACTTCTCCCCCAAGTGGGAAACCCAAAACTCCATGACTCCCTGCCTCTGTCGCTAGGGGATTTTTATTCCTCTTCTAGTTTAATCACATCCCCTATTCATATCCTGGAACCTGAGGGCTAAATTAAAACTTAACCCAAACCAACACATTTATAAAGCAATAAGGAAAATTGGTGGCAGGAGAGGAAATAGGGCAGGACAGGGGAGGGAAAACCATATTAATACATAGGAAAACATATGCCTAGCAGAGTGAACAGATACACAAATTGGCTGAATGCTTAGTGGCCAAATGTTAAAATAAATACTTTGACAAAGGCAAAACCAAAGCTAAATATTACCAGCATAGGATGGACTTCTTAGACATAAGAATCAATCTGAAAAAAAAAAAAAGAAAAAGAAAAGGAAAAAAAAAAAGAATCAATCTGAAATATTCACAAAATGTTTAAATTATTGTTTTACATTTTAGTGGCCCACCTGAAAGTTACCAAAGCCCAGAACATTCTAAGGCTCTGGGTTGCTCTCATGGTCATGATACTGCACATGAGGAATATCAAATTGACTATGGTTAGATTGCTTTGAACTATGGTTGGAAAATAAGTCAGACTCTTTCTTTCTAGCTCTGCCAAAGGTCTTTGATGGATGGGATATTACCTCTATAGTGTAATGCTCTCCTTCTCTAATCACAATGGACTTATTTGTGACTCCTGGTCTTGAAGAGCAGTAGAACATGATAATGAATAGTCTTACAAACTGAAACTCTGTGCACTGTTTGGATAACCTGGCTGCATATTTTTAGAAGTAGAATTATGACTGTAGTAGGGATTCATGCTCTTCTGTTCCTAATATTTTAGCATGCACTTTCAGCTTCAAACAATTACTTGAGAAAATTTTGCCCTTAAATATTGGAAGTAGAAATATTTTAGGGGAAATTACAATTCATTGGACTCAGGAGAACAAAATGTGTTTTCACCACCCACTTTCTTCTCTTCTTCATACTTTTTCTATTCTTTATTATTCATGTATCACAAATGACTGTCATGTTCCATGTGATGTTGGAGGGTTTTTTGCTTGTGAAATTTTGAGGTGGCAAAGTTGGTATTCTATTTTAAAATTAAAATGCGGCCTCATACAATGTGAAGAAATCTCTAACGGAGCTTCCAGCAAATAAACTAAAACCATGGCCTAAACTTAATTAAACACAAAAAATTATATAAATTCTTAAAGGAAACCCATTTGCCTGCCATTATGCATCAGCCCATTATAGAAGGGTAACATGAGAAAGAGGGAGTGAAGACAGATAGAAGACAGTGAGACAGATGTGGGAGTGGTAGACAGTCAGACATCTACCTATGGGGATCTAATGTTGGGAAGCAATGGGGGCTCCGCTTGCATTTGAGACTTAGTGCTTCCTTAAATTTCGAGCCCTGAGCACCTTGCTTGCCTCCTCCTATGTTAGCTCTTCTGAAATTCCATCAATATACATGCAGCAAGGACACAAGTTGTGATACAGCAGCCTTCTGTGGGACTTGTTGCAGTGGGTCAAGATGACCCTACAGAAGAGTCTAGGAATGTACTGTTGGGAAAGCGCATAGAACAAAAAGGACTTTGCAGAAATTCAGAGAATGAGAAGTGAGAGTGAGAGAAATTCAGAGAATGAGAAGGGAGAGTGAGCTTTCTCTCAGATTATTCCCTCTAGCAGCCCTTCATCCTCCTGCTCCAATATGAACTAGTCTCAAGCCACACGTAGAGTTGTCATTGTGTGACTTTCAACACCTTCTCTCGTGTCGGGTCCCTTCTAACCTGATCTCTTGGGTTTCTTCTTATTGGTGTACTACTAGGATTTCTGAGAAAATGTGCATGGTGGTTCCCCCCCCCCCCTTTTTTTTAAAAGACCTTCTTTATTTATTTATTTAAAGAGCTTGTATGAGCTGGGGAGAGGCAGAAGGAGGGAGAGAGAGAATCCCAAGCAGACTTTGCATTGAGCATGGAGCCCCACTTGCGGTTTGATCTCACTACCCTGAGGTCATAGCCTGAGCCAAAATCAAGAGTCAGACATTCAACTGACTGCCACTGGCAGTCTCCTTTCTGAGACTTTATATGGCTGGAATGTTTTTTATTTTGTCATCAAATGTTATTGGTAATTTGGCTAGGAATAGAGCTCTGCATTGAAAATTATGTCTAGGGGCGCCTGGGTGGCTCAGTGGGTTAAAGCCTCTGCCTTCGGCTCAGGTCATGATCTCAGGGTCCTGGGATCGAGTCCCGCATCGGGTTCTCTGCTCAGCAGAAAGCCTGCTCCTCCTCTCTCTCTGCCTGCCTCTCTGCCTGCTTGTGATCTCTGTCTGTCAAACAAATAAAATCTTAAAAAAAAAGAAAAGAAAAGAAAATTATGTCTATACAGAATGTTGAAAGCAATGGTCTTCTGTTTCCAGTATGTGCTATTTCATATTTATTTTGCTGGATAATCTGAAAATACAAATTAAAATATTTAAAGTTTTCTTGTAAATCCTTCTTCGAAAAAGTTGTTTGTTTAGGTCTCTGTTTTTTATGTTGGAGACAAAATAAATACTTGGTGATCCCACAATATTCATTTACAATAAAGAATGAGGCACTAAAAATCTGACTGATCTCCTCTGTTCCAGCCACAGTACAGGAACGGTGATCAAGTGTATTCTTTAACTTAAAAACATATACAAATGTTCATAGCACTTTATTTTTAATATCTCAAATGCCCATCAATCAGTCAATGGATAAACAAAATGAAGTATATCTGTATAATGTAAGAGAACCCTACTCTAAGATATAACAAAGCAAATTATTAATATAAATAACAAATTTGATGACTCAAAATAATTATGGTAGATGAAAGAAGTAAGACTGAAAAAAGTACATATTATGTGATTCCATATATATAAAATTCTAGAAAGTACAAATTAATTTGGTGGGGATTTGGGGGAAGAAATAGGAAATAAATTTGTAATTTTGATTCATGTTTGATTAATCCTTCTATAACATCCTTTCTCCTGGTTATCCCCACCTGGTCCACATTCTAGTTTTAGAAATATTTCTTTTTTTTTTTTTTTAAGATTTTATTTACTTATTTGACAGAGAGAGAGACAGCACAAGTAGGGGAAGCTGCAGGCAAAAGGAAAGGGAGAAGCAGGCTCTCTGCTGAATAAGGAGCCCAAGGTGGGGCTGGATCCCAGGACCCTGGTATCATGACCTGAGCTGAAGGCAGACACTTAACAGACTGAGCCACCCCTAGAAACCTTTCTAAATTGTGGTATGCCTGGGTAGCTCAGACGGTGAAGCATCTGCCTTTGGCTCACATCATGATCCCTGGGTCCTGAGATTGAGTCCGACAGCAGGCTTCTTGCTCAGCAGGGAGCCTGCTTCTCCCTCTGCCTGCTGCTTCCCCTGCTTGTGTGCTCTAGAGAGTGTTCTCTCCCTCTCTGATAAATATATAAAATTTAAAAAAAAGAAAAGAAATCTTTCTTTTTTTTTTTTTTTAAAGATTTTATTTATTTATTTGACAGACAGAGATCACAAGCAGGCAGAGAGGCAGGCAGAGAGAGAGGAGGAAGCAGGCTCCCCACTGAGCAGAGAGCCCGATGCGGGACTCGATCCCAGGACCCTGAGATCATGACCTGAGCCGAAGGCAGCGGCTTAACCCACTGAGCCACCCAGGCGCCCGAAAAGAAATCTTTCTAAATTGCAAATCTTACCATTCTCATCTGCTTAAAAATCTATTTGTTTTTGTTATGTAAGAGTAATAGTGAGTTACTGTAAGACCTAAAATAAGAGTTAAACTCCACATGGAATGGAGGCGATTAGCAATTTGTTTTAAGATCCTATTATGTTGCTGACAACCCTCTCGGGTCCCCTCCCTCTTCAGGAGCTTTGTACTATCGCTCAATAAACTTTGCTTTATTATCCCTCAATAAACCTTGCTTTGTTGCCCACCAAAAAAAAAAAAAAAAAAAAAAAGTTCCTAATATGTTGCCTTGAAAGGAAGAATGAGCCCATCATCCCAGCATTCCCACCTGTGGAAAATCACAGGTGCAGAAAGCCACCATCACTAATAGACATGTGTTGTATCCCTGGATGTACTGCAGATGAAAAGGTGATTAAGAACCACTGTTTAAAGAGATTTGTGCAAAAGGGCGAGGAATGGTGCCAAGAAGAGGTGAACAAATGAAACATGTCAGTAATGAGCTTGTTTTTTCACCTGACATGGCATAGCTGGACAGAGTGAGGTTTCTCATTTAGGAAGAGCGAAGGGTCATAACAATGATTGTGATTTCACCGAGATGTGCTACCAGAGATAGCCCTCAGCTCATCAATTCTTCCAGAACTACCGGAGCTGCATAGAGAAATGGCATGTCCTTCTTGGGGAGCCCAGATCCAATATATGACTGATGAAGGGGGTCTTATCCTGGACTGTTATGACAAAGGCCATAGACTGAGAGGCTTATACAAGACACATTTATTTTCTCACACTTCTGGAAGTTGGAAGTCCAAGATCAGTGGGCCACCACGGTCAGGTTCTCAGGGAGAGCTCTGATCTTGAGTTGTGCATGACTGACTTCTCGTCGTATCCTTACAGGGGTAGGAAAGAGAGAGCTGTGGTCTTGTCTCCCTGTTACAAGGACACACTAATCCCATCGTGGGGTCCACCCTCATGATGACATCTAACCCTGGTTACCTGCCAAAGGCCTCAATTCCAAACCCCATAGGCTGGCGGTTTGGCTTCAACATATGAATTTGGGGAGGACACAATATTCAGCCCATAAGGGGGAAAGAAGAACTGACAATAGCAGCCCTATTTGGGACAATCCTGAGGGGCCATTCTAGCCTCAGAGCTCACCACAGAACTGGCTGAGGTTTTTGTTGCTCTACTCATCCTGCTTCCTTCCTCAAGATTCCTCAATAGACAAGATGGCAGGGAAACTCCTCAAGCTGGCGGGGGAGGGGGGGTGGGTCTTCCTGTGGAACATTAACTTAGAACTGATTTGCAATTTACAAGTAGCTTTTTTTTTTTTAAAGCTTTTAAAAATTTACTTGCCAGAGAGAGAGGTGGGGGTGGGTGGGGGGTGCACAATTAGGGGGAAAAGCAGGCTCCCCGCTGAGCAAGAAGCCTGACACAGGACTCGATCACCTGACTCTGGGATCATGACCTGAGCTGAAGGCAGACACTTAACCAGCTGAGCCACCCAGGCGCCCTACAAGCAGCTTTTGACCACATGTTCCCATTATCTCCTCTAGTCCTCATGAACAACATGGTGAGGTATCACTATTTTCCTGCTTTCAGGATAAGGAAACTGAGGGTCAGAGAGAATACTTGCCTGGGCTCTATGTTAGAAACGGGGCTGGAATATAAGTGTGGTTTCCTGACTCTGACCTTTAGCAGGGTGAGTAGCTCAGGAAAAGAAAGAAACAAAGAAAGGAAGGAAGGAAGAAAGAAAGAGAAACTACAAAACAAGCCTTTGTCGCATACCAGATCAGAGAATTTGGTACCCACAGCCCAACTACTCATGCTATTTCCTTTTTCTTTCTTTCTTTCTTTTTTTTTTTAAGATTTTATTTATTTATTTGAGAGAAGAGGGGTCAGCAGGGGAGGAAGAGGGACCAGCAGACGCAATGCTGAGCACAGAGCCCTATGCAGCCAGATCTCATGACCCCAAGATCATGACCTGAGCCAAAAGCAAGATGGGGACGCTTATTGCATTGATCCACCCGGGTGCCCCACTTGTGCTATTTTCTGTAACAAAGCTGCGCTGTCATTTCTGAGCATATATTCATTTAGATGCCAACACGTTCACAGGTTGCACTCCAAGGCCAAAGGCACTCAAAAAATTAAAGAGACCAGCAGAATCTTAAAATGTTGGCTCCCCTAACGAGTTTTCAGGGTTTTTTCCCCCTCCGGGAAAGTAACAGGCGAAACTGCTGTTAATTCTTTCCAAGCAATATGGCACCTAGGACATAGAGATGCCAATAGTCTCCTTAGCAACCATGAGTTGCTGGAAGATGAAATCCTGATCTCTATTCACGCTGCAGATCACATGGGGTCAGGTGCTGTTTATTTCTCTAACAGAAACCACGAGTCACTGGGATTTTAATTGCATCCTTAAGATCAGTAAGAAAAGTAAATGGGAGAAATGAGAGCCGTTACTAATGAGCATGTAGTGAACATAAAACATTTGGTTAGCTCCTTTGAAGCATGTACTTTTGTAAAGTACGCTCCAGAAGCCGTTGCTTATACAGACACACACACACACACACACACACACACACACTCTTTAGGGCTTCAAACACTGCCTTCTCTTCATTAAAATTCTAAACTCACAAACCAAGCTCATTATGTGAATGTTTGGTTTGGGAGGATTTTTTCCAGTGACATAGCCACTTGGCCATTATACGCTTGCCTCACCCGGCATTGCCGTTAACAGTCTTGCCTCCCCCAAAGACCAACATATTGAGCAGCCCTACCGTCAAACTGAAGCTAAAGGATATAAATCAATGTTATCTCTTTTCATGAAAATAGCCTTGCTGAGGTAGCAGGTGGTGTCTGGTCCTATAACCAACTGCTGAGTCTTTGACAGATGGGGTCTCAATTACATTCTCTGTTGTCTTTCCGAACTCAATTTCATGTATTTATTTAATAAATATTTATCAATGTGTTCTTGATTTTTCTATGTATCAGGCCCTCATTAAGACTTAAAAGTACTATACACTGTGGCATAATTTGTCTGACACAATTTCTCCACCAACAAATCAGGGGAGCCACATTATTTAATCACACTTATGGAAATTTACAGGACAAAAGCTGTTACAGCAGCATAGTACCCTGTTTCTAATATGCGTAATAGGAGGAATACTATTTGCGAGGGTCCAAAAAAGAGCAATTTTATAAAGTTGACAAGGTATCTTGTCTCACAAATCAATTTTTTCCTTCAACCTTTAAAAAGAGTTGCTTCGGAAATCTGACCTCTGAGGGAAATGAAATGACATTTAAAAATAATAGCTGTAGCTCTTTCTTTACTGGCTGCTAAAGGAAGGAGCTAGACCAAAGGCAGGCAGCCTGAGTCACCTGGGACCATAGTCCCCATGGTATACAGTACTTCTCTCTTTCATCTTTCTTTTCCTTTGATATGTTATTTTATTTTCCTTTGTCCTGCCTAAGTTCCTATTAATGAAAACTTTTAAAAACATTTATTTATTAATTTATTTATTTGAGAGAGTGAGCAAGAGAGAGATCATGCATGGGGGGGGAGGGGCAAAGAGGGAGGGAGAAGCAGACTCCCCATTGAGCAGGGAGAGCATGAAGCCCCAGGCAAGGTGGGGCTTGATCCCAGAATGCTGGGATCCTGACTTGAGCTGAAGGCAGACACTTAACCGACTGAGATAACCAGGCGCCCCCTTATTAATGGAATTGAAGAGATAAAAATCTTTCTAGCTCCATGGCTGGTGGCAAATATCATTTTAGATGAACCTCTGCCACTTTTTCTAGCATGCCCTGTGGGTTATTGTTAGAGATGCAACATTGGAAGACACAATAGTGGGTGCTTGACAGGCTGTCAGAATCTTGCTGTTTCCAAAATACTGTGCAATTTCCCAGGGAGTTGTGGAGCAATTTTGAAAGTCAAGTCAGAGAATCCTGGAATCTTTATGCAGGCAATTTGTACCGAGCTGTCAGTGTGAGCAGCGTGAGTGAATGTTTTAATGTATGTGCACATACTTCTCCCATTTTAGGTAAGTGAAGTTCTGATCTTAAGGGAATTCTGCGCCCCCCTCCTTCCTCTGGCACCTGCCTTCCAATCAAAAGTTGAATGAATCTGTAACTATCGTGTAATGGCAGCAAAAAGCCAGAGAACAATAATTCTACCTGTCAAGGAATTATGTATAAAAAATACAAAACTTGAGAGCTGGAAGGGAATTTAAAGTGTCTGATCTGCCTTGTTCACTGCTCTGTTCCCAGGGCAATGAATATTCAAGGACTCTTTATTGAATAACTGAAGGTATGAATTAATCACCCCCATTCTCAAAGATTCATGTGCATATGAATCACCTGGAGATGTTGTTCAAGTGCAAACTCTGATTCAGTAGGTCTAGGGTGGGGCTCTAAATTCTACATTTTTTTTTTTTAAGATTTTATATCTAAGTGATTCTGCAACATGGGGCTCGAAACTGCTCTACCGACTGAACGAACCAGGCGTCCGTCCCCAAGTTCCGCATTTCTAACAAAACTCTGAATTGATGTGATATTGCTCTTTGGAGGAACACTTTGAATAGCAAGATTCTAAACCCTCAATTTCAAACTTCCCATTGGTATGTCCGTCTTAAAACATACACCACTGAATTTTCCTGCAGTAGCAGCTGTTTTGTTTTATTCCTTAGACTGACAATGCAAAAACTGGATTGTGTTATAATTGACCTGGTTGCATTACAAATGAGTATTTGGGGGGACTGGATATTAAGTAAATGAACTTATCTAGTTGCTAAGGGCATGGTTAAAAGGAGAGCTTTTCATCTGCCTCCATTCATGAAGATGTCATTTTTTACGTATATGACAAAATTATGGCTGATTTTGTTTCTCAAGGTGCATAGGACTCAAGGAGGAGGCAAGCTTCTTCTTCTTCTTTTTTTTTTTTTAGTTTTATTTATTGATTTGACAGGCAGAGAGACCACAAGGAGGCAGAGAGGCAAGCAGAGAGAGAGGGAGAAGCAGGCTCCCTGCCGAGTAGAGAGCCCGATGCAGGGCTCAATCCCAGGACCCTGAGACTATGACCTGAGCTGAAGGCAGAGGCCCAACCCACTGAGCCACCCAGGTGCCCCAAGGAGGCAAGCTTCTTTTCCCAGATGCTATCTCATTCACCTTTTGAGGGTTGAAAAGAGATTTTGAAGAAGCATGGAGCTGAAGGGTGTTTTTGCAGACAATAATATGCCTGCACGTTGAGAAGAGGAGCCTGGATTATTTATCTATGGCCTCCTGCCTCTGCTTTATGGTGTCTGGGACCTCAGCTGGAGGATTCAAAGACCAGAAGGCTGAGACCATCTCAGTGCTTGACTGAGGCAGGAGGCACTGTTTCCAAGGGGGCTCCCTCAGTAGCTGACTGCTTGGTACTGCTCACCTATGCCTCTTGATACACGAACATCTCTACCCAAGGACATTGCCACCGGCCTGCTGCGGAATGGACATGGTGCTTAGCTCTGCCCAGAATAAGTGAGCTGACAAGCACAAACGTAGACCTTCCCCCTGTTTCCTGAGCTTGCTGACAAGGCAGACCCTCCAACACAATCCTTCACGTTCCCATTCTCTGTCTCATGTTTGATTCCCTAAAATTAGAACGGCTTTGTCCCCCCTGTTTACCAGCACACCATAGAAAAACTTTTCCTCTTCAGATAACTGACTGAGACTTCTTCTGCTGGCAAGAAACCCAAACTCTAAATCTGTAACTCATTATCCTTCCCTATAAAAGTCTAGGATAAAAACCATCCTGCTGAGACACTCTGATCTCAGATTTAGGGTGCTTTCCCTATTGAATAGCCTGAACAAAATAATGTGTGTGTGTGAGAGAGAGAGAGAGAGAGAGAGGAGGAGGGGGAGGAAGAGGGAGGGAGGGAGAAACAGGTGGAAAGCTATTCTTGTTATGCACTAGCCATGGTAATCATATAACCACATTCTATTTGTTTGAAGTGAGTCAGTAAGTGTAGCCTGTGTCCTACGTGGAGGAGAGGGGTACTGGGCTTAGCATTTTGAAGATTTTGAAGGAAACAGTATAAAGAATTGGAATATGAGAAAGAAAAAGAGATAAAGAAGGAAAGAAAGATTCTAAAACCACCCCAGAGTTACAGAAGATAGGCAGTAACTCACACCCTTGTTCAGGTATTTTCTCAATGTATGTATTATAGTTTTAATTTTTCTTGCCTGGTGGAATTTAAATATCACATAGAAAGTTCATCAAGATTCAAATAGTACTATAGCAGGTGAAACATATTGGCTTCAGTCTGCCTCCTTGCACAAGAGATATTGGTTACATCTGTCTGGATATGGAGAGGAATTTTTATCCTGGCATTCCTCTTCCCACCACCTGCCAATCCCACCACCACAACTCATAGAAAATCAGCACTGTTAAGCGCACTTTGTAAATCCTCCTTGACCCACACTTTATGCTGAAAAGAGAGAGAGGGGCTTTAGTCATTGAGGGAAGAGATTCTTGGAATAAAGCCTCATATAGTGAACCAACATAATGAAGATGCTGAGTCAAAAGATTTGCAGTAATTGCTTCATTTATAAGATGTCAGAAGAAGAGAAAAATCTATCAAAAACAAATTCACATTAGAATTAAATAAAAAATGCCCAATTATAACTCTTGTAATACTAACAGTCAATTCTTCCTCTGGGTTCTTAACAGCTATTGGATTCATGATTTACAAAGAGGCAGCTTGACCCCAGGGAAAGCAATTAACATCCCTTTCACCACAAGGCATTCGTTGCTCAAGGTTTCTGAAAGCTGGGAAGAATTGTAAAAGAATCAATAAAATAAAATCGATTTTAAAGTGTGATTTACATAATACTTTTTAGATTCAGGCAATATGAAAAATTCTGATTATCTTAGTAATGCAATATGAAAAATTCTGATTATCTTAGTAATGAGGGGGTACATAGGAATAAAAGCATATACAATGAAAAGTAACTGCTAAGGGTTTTCTCCCCAGCCACAGTTAAATCTGAGCCTTGAAGCCAGAAAAACAGATAACAATGGAGCAGAAATATCACCAACCATTCTCTCCTCTCAGAAGTCATTCCATCTTGATCAGTTCTGTCCTCTGAAGCTTATTTACTAGTCCCAAGGAATTATAGAGATGTGTCCACATGGGTCAGCTAGTTACAGAGCAAAGACCCAGTCTTATTTATCCCCACACAGAGCTGAAACTGTGTGCGCGCTGAACAGGTTTACTTGGCACTTATTTCTCTTAGTTTAACAATCACGGAAGAAAGATGGCACCTTTCTCTCTGGATACTTGACAGGCAAACACTGTAGAAATCCGTTATCTCTGAGTAAAAACAATTAGGCAATCAGCCAGTTGCAATTCTGGGGGCTCCAGTTTTAATGGGCCATGCAGGTTCTTCCTGATGGGTGATCAATGGATGTTGTAGGGAAAATAAAAAAGAACTATGGCTTTGGGCTTGAGGGATGAAGAGGAGATAGCCTGGGTATCAGAGAATTGCAGGTGGATTACAAGCTGCTCTCCCTGAGGTACTCAGAAATAGAGAGAGATTGAGCACAAGCAGGGGGGGACACAGGCAGAGGGAGAGGGAGAAGCAGGCTCCCTGTTGAGCAGGGCTTTCTGCTGAGTGGGGAGCCTGCTTCTCTCTCTGCCTGCTGCACCCCCTGTTTGAGCTTGTTCTCTCTCTCTCTCTGCCAAATTAATTAATTAATTAATTAAGATTATTTATTTATTTGGCAGATAGAGAGAGACAGTGAGAGACGGAACACAAGCAGGGGGATGTGGGGGAGGGAGAAGCAGGCTTCCTGCTGAGCAGGGAGCCCCATGTAGGACTCGATTCCAAGACCCTGGGATCATGACCTGAACCAAAAGCTGATGTTTAACCAACTGAACCACCCAGGCTCCCAATAAATAAAATCTTAAAAAACAAAAAAAAACAAAACAAAAAAACCCTGCAGTAAAGGGATGCCTGGATGGGTAAGTCAGTTAGGCATCTGTCTTTAGCTGTGGCCATGATCACAACCAGGGTCCTGGGATGGAGCCCCTCATTGGGCTTCTTGCTCAGCAGGGAGTCTGCTTCTCCCTTTCCTGCTCCCCCTGCTTGTGCTCTCCCTCTCTCTGTCTCTGACAAATAAATAAATAAAATCTTTAACCCACTGAGCCACCCAGGCACCCCAATAAAGAAAATCTTTTTAAAAATTGCAGTAGAATACATATGACACAAAATTTACCATCTTAACCATTTTCATGTGCACAATTCAGTGACATTAAGTTCATTCACATTATTGTCAGCTATCATCATCCAGCTCCAGAATTCTTTCACCTTGCAAAATAAATACTCTGAACTCATTAAATAGTAACTCATCATTCCCTCCTCCTTTCACTCCTGGCAACCACCATTTTACCTTTTTTTTCTACCATGTTTTATGACGTCAACTACTCTAAATACTTCATATAAAGGAATTGCACATATTTGCCCTTTTGTGACTGGCTTATCTTCCTTGCCATAATGACCTCAAGGTTCATCCATGTTGTAGCATATGACAGAATTTCCTTCCTTTTTTAAAGCTGTCTAATATTCCATTGTGGTGTGTGTGCATGTGTGTGTGTATTTGTTTATCCTGTCTTCCTCCCATGGACACTTCTGTTGCTCCCACCTTTTGGCTATTGTGAATAATGTAGCTATAGAAAAGATATTTTTAAGCTCTGGTTGAAATGATATATAATCTTTTTCCCCCTTTCCCTTTTCCTGTTGGTTAGAACAGGCAGACATTGTGGTCCACCATGTGTAGAAAAGGTCAACACCCCAGAAATAGTGAAATAGTAAGATGGAAGAATCCTTGGCCCCCAGCTACTTCATGGAACAAAGTCAACTCAGCTTTTTACATGGAGGAGAACTAAAAATTATGCTGGCAAAGAAGCTAGAGCTCTCCTCACAGAAAGGAGCCTTAAGCTGAATTGTCTCCACTCCACCCATTGGTGAGGGAGCCATGTACTTTCTTTAGATAAAATTGTCACCAAACCCTGCCTGTGAAAACCCTACCCGTAATATTTATGTGTTGAGGGTAGGAAGTCTGATGCATCAATATGGACGCTCCTAGGTTTTGCTCTTAGCAGGAATGTGGACATAATTCCTCATTGATATTCAGCACATGTAGCTTCTCTCGCTTTGAAATCTGAACACCAGTGAGGGTCCATCTGTTTAATATGGTGTTTTAGGACTTACTGTTATTGGCGATTTTTGTCTGAGTACCCTGACCAAGTATTTCAGCGCTGTATCTTAACCACAACTTTATTTAATATATAAAGTATGATACCAAAGTCTTGGTAAACCTATCTGAAGACAAATTGGATTTCATTGGAGCAATGACAAATTAAATTTTCTCATGCTTTATTTAGCACTTGAGTGCCAGAGTGATCCCCAACAGACAATTAAATTGACTTACTGAGAATGAGGGTTTCTTGTAGGCCATAGCCCCCATGTGTTACATCATACATGAGGCACTTAACACAAGCAATTCAACTGAATTATGTCATCTGTTGGACAAAATACACCCAGAGTCTTGTCTGAACTCCCAGAAGGAACAATGTTCCGTGCATGCTCACTTGTGTACTTTGTGTCCTGGTACTGAGTTATCACTGGTCACATGGTCTATCCTGCTACACAGCAAGGAATCACAAAGGACCATCAGTTCTACCTCTTGAATATATCAATATGTGTCCTATTCATCTACTTCTCTTCATCTCTGTCGCCACCTTCCTAATCCAAACAACTCTCCTCTTCACTTGGATTAGTGCAATGATGTCTGAGCTAGGCTCCTGGTTTCCATTCTGGCCCCTTCCAATCCACTTTTTTTCATAGCAGTTAGAGGAATCTTTGTAAACATGTAAATCTAAGGGGTCCTGGCTGGCTTAGTCAGGAGAACGTGCAACTCTTGATCTCAAGGTTGTGAGTTTGAGCCCTGTGATGGCTATAGAGATTATTTTAAAAATACAAACCTTAAAAAATGTCAATCTGACTATTCTGTATTCAAGCTTTAAAATTTTCCTGCAAGTTTGGGATGCCTGGGTGGGTCAGTTGGTTGAGCTCCCGACTCTTGGTTTTGGCTCAGGTCATGATCTCAGTGTGGTGAGATCTAGACCCGTGTTGGGCTCCACGCTCAGCAAGGAATGGGCTTGAGATTCTCTCTCCCTCCCCTTTTACTCCTCCCCAGCTCTCTCTCTCTCAAATAAATAAATAAAATCTAAACAAACAAACTTTTCTGCAAGTTTATATTTGATTTAAACAAGGCGTCCAGGGTCTTGCATTGCCTTATCCCCCCATTCCCCCTCCAACTGCCTCCCCACCCAACTTCTGAGCTCTGCCCATGGGCATCCTCTCTGTTCCACAGACACAAACACACAGGACCTTCTCCCGCTAGGATTGCAGACGCCACTACCTTTTTCCAAAGCACTAAACGACTGAATACGTTAAACATCAAGCTAACAAATAACCCCAAACTCATCACTTCTGAACAATTTTACTATTATCTGTGCCCTTGAGCTTATTTACATCTCATCGATCCATATGGTGAGTACTGTACAGTGGCATGCTACTCTGCATTTCATCCAACTCTGCACTACAGATCAGGCAAACTCAACAAACCACGGCTTTTTCTGGAGGTTAGGAGAAGTCAACTGTGAAACATTTACTAGCATACCACCGCTACAGTAAATTCTTTTTGTGCTTCCTTTCAATTATTTGACCCAATATAATTAGTGCAGTTACCAAATAGTCTCCACGTTATAGTGTTAAATCCTTTTGATTTGTCTTCTCATCTAGTCATATAAGAACTCTATGAGGTAGGTATAATCACCCCATTTTATAAGCCAGGAAATAGGTGTAGAGATGATAAAATAAAAAGGCGACTAGGCAACAAAACAATGACTTGAAAATGTGTTTGACTTCAAAGCTCATGTTCAACAATATGGAAACTCTTTCGGGGGTATTTTTTTTAAGATTATTTATTTATTTATTTGACAGATAGAGATCACAAGTAGGCAGAGAGGCAGGCAGAGACAGAGAGAGGGGGAAGCAGGCTCCCCACTGAGCAGAGAGAGGCGTTGGGCCTCAGACTAAAGTGTGTCATAGGCTCTCCTGGCCTCCAGTTTACCATCTGCAGGTCTTAGAACTACCTTTCAGTCTCCATAATCACATGAGTCAAGTTCTTCTAGTAGGTCTCTATCCTTGTCTCTCTCTCTAATTTAAATTAAATCTCAAGCCCAAGAAGGAGTCACTTTGCCAGGCCAAGTTCTTAAACTGGGACTGAGTATGTAACCTAATTACAGTTTCAACCCCCCTAAGAAATGTAATTTTAACTGTTCAGTCAGGGATTATTTGGTTGGCACCTATGGCGTCATCTGTCACGTGAGCCCTCTCACAAAGTAAGATCAGGTGATCCACCTAATAAGGCCTCCGACCCTTCTCCTTAAGGGAAACAGCTGGCCAGGAACAATTCTTTTTTTCTTTTGCTAATAACTGCCTTGCTCTACCCTTTTATTTATTTATTTATTTGACAGAGAGAGCGAGACCGGAACAGGAACACAAGCGAGGTGGGAGAGGGAGAAGCAGGCTCCACGTGAGCAGGGAGCCCAGTGAGGGACTTGATCCCTAGACCCTGGGATCATGACCTGAGCCAAACGCAGATGCTTAACTGACTGAGCCACCCAGGTGCCCCTGGAATTGCTCTCTAATTGCATTTTTTTTTTAAGATTTTATTTATTTACTTGACAGAGATCACAAGTAGGCAGAGAGGCAGGCAGAGAGAGAGGAGGAAGCAGGCTCCCTGCCGAGCAGAGAGCCCGATGCGGGCTCGATCCCACATCCCTGGGATCATGACCTGAGCTGAAGGCAGAGGCTTTAACCCACTGAGCCACCCAGGTGCCCCTCTAATTGCATTTAAAGATGCTAAAGACTCTATAGAGTAGTAAGAGAACACTGAGAGTCCATTGTGTGACTGGGCTCTAGGGATACACAGAAAACCGGCATCAACTATGCCTAATTGACCACTTATAAGAAGCAAGGACCTGGGTGACTCTGTATATGGTACGCTCAGACATTTTTTGGAAACTAACAAATCAAATGAAATTGGCTGGTTGCTCCTAATATTGCGGGACAGAGCGGTGAAAGAAAAAGACAAGCTCAGAGATTTGAACTCCCAGCTCAAGCTTGCATTCAGGACCAGAAAGCTAAATCCATAAAAGATAAAGAAAATAATGACCTTTATCTCCTGTAGCTGCGGGGCTGAGAAAGCTAGAAATCAAACACAAATATTCATTCTGGGACTGGCTGAACTAACCACACAGGTTGAACTCTTAGACTCAAAGGGTATATTTAAATGAGGGCATTGATTCAGAAAGGATGGGATCCTGTGTGTTTGGAATGGGGATATGTGGGAAGACCGGGATGAGGATGGAGCTGGGAACGCTGAAGCCCTAGATTCTGAGGAATCTTCTCTGCCAGTGGAAGTGAACTTCCCACCCCCACATAGAAGCAGCTTCCCCACCTCCAGTGATGTTGTCCCCTATATCCCCTAACCTACTCTGAGAAGTTTAAGGAAGACATTGTGATAGCTTCCCATAAGGCAGTTGTTTTCCCCTGCAATGCTAATTCTCAGGACTCACCATTCACCACCTCTCTTTGCTCCTAGACCTATAACTAGATTCAAGTTTCAGCAGATCCCAAGGATGAGGTACAAAGTATGGACCCAGGAGAACTACACTATACTTCAAAAGAACTACTTAAGTTTTTTGTTTTTTTGAAGATTTTACTTATTTGAGAGAGAGACTTGGAGAGCACAAGTAGAAGGAGGGGTAGTGGAAGAGGGAGAAGCTGACTTCCAGCTGAGCGGGGTCAGTTCCAAGACCCTTGGGTCATGACCTCAGTCAAAGGCAGACATTTAACTAACTGACTGAGTCACCCAGGTGCCCCAGTTTTATAATTTATACAAGTAAAACTTGCCCTTTTCTTTTTCTTCTCTAGCCATTTCTTCTTTACCCATTTGTTCTCTCTCATTCCATGTATACACACACCCACACTCATTTTAAGTCTTCCCATGACCAAAGATCAAAGGTCTTTTTTCTTTTTTAAAAAATTTATTTGAAAAAAAAAATTTATTTGAGAGAGAGAGAGAGAGCGCGCGCGCGCAAGAGAAAGCACAAGCTGGGTTGGGGGAGAGGCAGACGGAGAAGGAGACTCCCTGCAGAGCAGCAAACCCAGTGCAGGGCTGGATCCCAGGACCCTGGGATCACGATCTGAGCCAAAGGCAGACACTTAATCGACTGAGCCACCCAGGCACCCTTAATCCTTTAAAGTTCATTACTAGGGTGCTTTATATGTTTTAAGGCCTTTTTGTAAGCTGTGACCCAAGAATGTAAACCTCCTTTTCAACCCATGCCTGGTCTCCCATCTTTCCTATTAGTTTTCTCAGCTGATCACAGAAACCTGACAACTTTTTCTGGCTCTGTGCTACACAGGCATGGATTTTCCTGGATTACGTGCATCGTAGTGATGTTTGATTCAATACCATTCTTACATTTTGCTCTTTGTTTCTCTTTCAGCAAATGTTCATTCAGCTAAAGCCCATTGAAATCTGACAATGTGTCAAGTACTGTGCTAGCTGTTGTGGATACAAAATGAATAAAACACTGTTTCCACCTAGGAGGAGCTCTAGAAAGCAAAGGCAGCATGTAAACATGTATACAGTAGCACAGGGTGATAAGTATCACACTGTGATGTGAAGAAAAACCAACTTCCTCTGGGGAATTTAAAAAAAGGTTTCCTAGGAAGTGACATTTCTGTAAGTCTTGAAACGCAAGTAGGAATTTGCCAATCAGAGGACAGGGGTGAGAAGGAGAGTAAGGGGGGAATATGGCATCCATCTGTGAGTAAAGGGCATCCAGTGTGCAGAGGCTCTGAAATAATTGAGGGCGAAGATCCCGATGTGTTTGAGGGAGGTCTGACAGTTCCTTATGGTTCCATGTGTAGATTGAGCGGCAGGGATCATATTGAGAGGGACTTCCAAGAGAAAATTGAGTTTAATGCTAGAGGCAAGAAGACAAAGAGGAAACTGTTTAAGCCGGGGGAATTTAACAATCAGGTTTGTCTTACAGCTCTACTGTCCTTGATCTAATTATATGGACTCCGCGTTTGTGTTTTGGAGTCTGAAAGGAGTGTGCTCTGCTTGTTTAATTGGAAGTGCTCAGGATAGCTTGTCACCTGAGACACACACCCCCCCCCCCCGGTCTACAAACAGCATGTTTTTAGTATTGCCAGGGTTACACTGTTTGATCCCGGTGCCCATGTGTGCTAAAATTCACTTACTCTTTTTATTATTCCCACCCTGTCCTCAAAAATGTTGCTTCTTTCTTGGCCAGGGTTGGACACATACTGACAGCTTTTGTGTCTTTGAACCCCATCCTTCTGTTTTGACGCTGCCTGTCTTCACTTATGCTGACCTGGTCTTTAAATGTATTGTGGACATTTTGTTTTCATCCTACCCTATGTCTTGATCACTCAGACACAACCACCTACAATAACCACGCCCACTCATGCAAGTGCTGAACTAGGAGGTTTGTCCCGATCGGCGTGCCGTCCCGGCGGTGGCAGCGCGCAGGCGCAGTTCCCGCCTCCCAGCGGCGTGTTTCTCTTTCCGGGAATTCCCTGTATCTTGGCGGGTGGACGCGGTTTGTTCTTACTCCGCCTCTGGCAGAGGCACACACGGTTCTCCGGTCCTTTGCACCGCAGGCCCCTAGCTCCCGGGCAGCTGCTCCGGTCCGCTCGCCTCCACCCGCAACAGACCCATGGCGGAACGTGGGGAACTCGATCTGACCGGCGCCAAACAGAACACCGGAGTGTGGCTGGTTAAGGTGTGTTCGCGCGGCTCCGGCTTGCGCTCCTTTTACTTAGTGACTTGAGACTGTCCCACTTCGTAAGCCTTTTAAAGTTCTCTATGGCTGTCTCGTTAGAGCTACACATATCTTCTGAGGCAGGAGTCGTGCAGACTAGTTTGCAGGTGAGGCAGTTAGTTGAGGGACGCAGTCTTTGAGACAATTAAGAGTCCGAACCTGCCTGGAACGGATTCCTTTGCCCACCATGTGTGATTTTTCTGGGGTCCGATGCTGATGTTCTCCGACTTGAGTGGTGTACTTTACTCCAGATTGAAGAATATTTCTGTGTCTCCTTTTGGTGAAAGTGATTTCAGTCGTGAGTCTATATAAGGAAGTTGAGTATCTGCTACCTGTACAGTCTTCTCGGCCAGAAAGTAGAACGGGTCCCTGTGTACCCTTAACGTGTTCTTTTAGGTTGATGGCTCTTATTGGAGTTCTCAGGATAGCTGAGAGAGCTCTGAACTCGCGGAAGGAGAGGCCATTGAACTGGAGTGTTCTTTTTAGAGTGTTTTTTGGGAAAGGCAGCAATCTTGATTAGCCCTGAGTGAGCACAGCATTTTGTGCTCTACTTTTTCATATCCAGGAGTGTTGTCTCTTAGGGGAGTTTCAGGAGACATATTTATGTTCAGAATGTGATTATGTCAGTCTTTGAACTAGGACCTTTGGTTGGTTTATTTATTTATTTATTTATTTTTTACTTACCACATGACTGAGTTCTCATTAGTTAAATCTGGGGGGCGTTTCCTGTCCACCTTTCTCTAAAAAAGGTCCTTTATGATCAGTTGCTATCATCTCAAACTTGTATTATATTTTCAAAGCACTTGTTTCAGTCTAAAGTGATTGTATGTTCATGTGTTTAGTGTTGGTTACCTCCTCCCTTCTAGTGTGGGTGCACTCACATTCTGTGAGAATGGGATCCTTGCCTGTCCCAACCAGAATTGTGTTTGACACTTGATAATTGGTCACCAGATATGGAATGAATGAATGACCTCTTATTTATTATTCTTCAACCCCAGCTTTACTCTCT
Source organism: Neogale vison (assembly GCF_020171115.1). Lineage (NCBI taxonomy): Eukaryota > Metazoa > Chordata > Mammalia > Carnivora > Mustelidae > Neogale > Neogale vison. Next base: position 110,898,114 of record NC_058095.1, on the reverse strand, counting down.
GGCACTCATTTGACTTCTCAAGGCTATATCAGTATGACCTAACACGCTGGGGTAAATTTCTCCTAAGGCATTTCTTCTATTGCGTGCCAAATGGAGGAGAATCATTAAGGAGAATTCCTTTGCAGATTGAAAGAGCTTGAAAAAGTGGTGGAACTTGAGATGATGCATTAATTCTTGAAGCACAATAAATGCTCAGTAAATATTGTTTGCCGTACACAGTTGGGTGGGTGGACAGAGGCATTAGCATAGTATATTATGGAGAGTGGAAAAGAAATGGAAAACTGAAAATGCATATTAACATGGTGTGTCCTGGAAAACAAAGGAGATTATTATGCTTAGAGCAGAGGGTTTGTGTAAAAAAAAGTTTGGGACCATATACTCATATTATCATATTATGAAATGGTGATGTCTTAACTTTAGTCTGCATCAAGTGAGGGTTTGAGTAAGGCAAGGATGCAAATAATTCAAGGGGGTAAAAAAAGCTAGAGAGGAAGATAACCAGAGTCAAAACTGGAAAATTATCACGGTATCATAGGATGTGATAATGAAGTTTGGCGGAGAGGGGGTTAGGGAAACTTTTTCAGGGAAAGTTGTCAGGATTGGTGACTATGTGAGAGTGTGAAAGAATATAACCTAAAATGAAATTAAAAAATAAAATGAAGTTAAAATTTTTAGTGTTCTGTCATGTGTGGGTATTTGAAGACGTTTTATCTCTTTGAAAAGAACTCAAGCCGATGACTTGTTCTCGTTTTGTAAAGGTAGTTGTTAGACTATTTACATTATCACTGTTTCTTCTTACCAGCTTGGCATAGAGAATATCTTCTTTTTCTAATCTTAAGTATTATCAGAAAGATCAACAAAAAAAGCACATGCTCACAGATAGATCTTTCCAGGGTTTGAAAGGATGTTCTTGCCAGTTCTTGTTCTTTGACAAATTTATCTCTGAAAGATGACAAGAATTGCTAGCAAATACTTTCTGCCCTAAAGTCCACTCCTGTTCTTTATTTGACAACTTTTGTTTCTGCTTCATTAGAGACCCAGTAGACTACGGGGTTTGATTTGCATAGCTGTCAGAAAACTTGAACTTGTTTCATTTGCAGTGCACTTAGTATCCAATGTGATTTTCATGCCCATACGGGAGCATATTTGGATTTTCATCTCTGAATTATAGGAATAAATTATAGGACATCAAATTGTAATAGTCAATTTTTGGCTTTCTTTACATGATATTAAACTATAACATATTAGAAAGTATGTCTTTGTTCTTGTACAGGCAGAATTTTTGAACAGAATTACATACTGATTTCACGTCTTTTCTCTATATGTTCGTCTTTCTCAGTGTAGGAGCACCTGGGTGGCTCAGTCGGATAAGCATATGCCTTTGGCTCAGGTCATGTTCCAAATCCTGGAATTGAGCCCATGTCAGGCTCCTTGCTCAGTGGGGAGCCTGCATTGTCCTTCTGCCTACGTCTCCCCTGGCTTTTGCTGTCTTGTCTCTGTCAAATAAATAGATTAATAAATCTTTAAATAAAAAAATTTTAAAAAGGAGATCACCCCCAGGACACCCCAAATTTCTCATTATAAATAATACTTTGAGTTCTGTTATTTGAGGATCATTTGCTGTAACAATATGTAAATTTCTTCTTAAAGAATCTCAAAGTTTATGGGCCATCTTGTATATATTGTATTAATTCCATCACTAGAAAGGTATAAAACAGAAACACAGTAAGGTATAATATACATGTAAGATCGCTGAGCATTTGAGCAGGAAACTAGTTGTTTTTCTCGCTGGAACAGGGAAGATTTCATAGAGAAGCTGACATTTAAGAAGATCTTATGGAGTTGATTAGTTAAGAAAAAACTTCCCAGAAGGGCTGGGGAGAACTAGAGGATTCAGAAAAAAGCAAATATAGAAGATTCTATCTTGGAATATCCTGTACTGTTTTGGCTTAATAAAATGCCATTTCTGAGGTTTTGAATATCTTAAATCTACAAGAGGTTGATGATCCAAATAAGCTTTTTAAAAAAAAATATTATTTATTTATTTGACAGATCACAAGTAGGCAGAGAGGCAGGCAGAGGCAGAGGGAAGAAGCAGGCTCCCCGCTGAGCAGAGATCCCGATTAGGGGCTCCATCCCAGGACCTAGAGATCATGACCTGAGGCGAAGGCAGAGGCTTAACCCACTGAGCCATCCAGGTGCCCTCAAATAAGTTTTGACAGGTAATAGACGTGGTTGGATTTAACTTTATGATGGGTACCATGTGCTAAAATGTAAAGTCACAGTTTTTAACCTTGTTATGGAGCTAGTACTTATAGTTTGCATTACCCTATTCTGTTGCTCAGTCTGTGCCACTTTACATTGCCAACTAGTCACACTATTACTACCCAGTTTATAACAAATCATGGTTTAAAAATTGTAGAATATTTAAAAATATTTTAGCATAGTTCTGTTGTATGGCTCCCATTATTTAGACTTCTGGAAAAATTATCTTGTTACAGCTGGCTGGAGGGTAAGGTACATACATGATGGGGAAGAGGAGGAGATAAAGTTAGGAAGGTTATTAGGAGTGGTGGGATTTTTGTAAGTAATGAGTAGTATAGTGAGGCTTGAATTATAACAAATGCTACCTCCTTCTGGGGAAAGAACAAGTGGAGGTTTTTTGTTTGTTTGTTTGTTTTTTAAGATTTTATTTATTTATTTGAGACAGAGAGAAAGAAAGAACACAAGCAGGGGGAAGGGCAGAGGGAGAAATAGGCTCCCGGCTGAGCAGGGAGCCTGATATGGGACTCTATCCCAGGACTCTGGGATCATGACCTGAGCTGAAGGCACACACTTAACTGACTGAGTCACCCAGGCATCCCCAAGTGGAGGTATTAAGAAGGCCTGAATAGGTCTAAGCAGCAGCTTTCTAGCCAGCAGAAAGTTGTTTCTAACCCAGTCAGCTTTCCTCTTCTAGGCATTTTGACTAATGCTTGTTGGAGGAAAGGTCAAGAAAGACAAAAAAGGAACTCAGTTTTCATATGTACCAAGTATTTTATACAAAGCAAACCTATGAAGTAGATACTAAGTATCTATTTTCCAGATGATGAAATTGAGGCTTGGGGAGGTTATCTTACCCATATAAGGAACAGTGTTTCAAATTTAGGTCTGCTTGGCTACATAGCTCATGCCAAGAGTAGGAAATGTCTTTTTACCAGCTTAGGTCTCTTTCATGAGTTATCTCCCTGGGGAATAGAGGTGCGGGAGGACTTCATTGCGACCTTTGTTTCTTTAAGAGAGAGAGAAAGCACATGTGAGAGGGAGGAGCCGAGGGAGAGGGAGAAGTAGACTCTGATGACCAGGGAGCCCAATGCGGGACTCAGCCCCAGGACCCTGAGATGACATGAGTGGAAGGCAGATGTTAACCGACTGAGCTACCCAGGCGCTCCTGGGGACTTCATTTTTGTGACCTTGGATCTTGTCAGTTCCATGTGGTGATCTTCAAGAACACATGGGAATAAAAGCTCCGTGTCACAGACAAGGCTTCTCAGGAAGCTGATTCTGAGATGATTAGGTTTAGATTATTAGGGAGTGTTCCTGGGATCATCGCCTGTGGAAGGAAGAAGACTTAAACAGGATTGGTAAGTGGGTATGATGCCGTCTTACGGAAAGCTGAGGATGATTCCACAGGGAGTCTTCCAGGTGTCCTGATTTGGGGTGAGGTATACCCTATGTTGACTTGTCATTGTATGTGGTTTGCCCTAGAAAGAGTGTGATCTTGTCCAGAAGAAAAAAGAAAAGTGGCGCCTGGGTGGCTCAGTAGGTTGAGCCCTCAGTTGGCTGAGGTCACGATCTCAGGGCCCTGGGATCTAGCCCGGCATCAGGCTCTCTGCTCAGCAGGGAGCCTGCTTCCCCCTCTCTCCCTGCCTCTCTGCCTACTTGTGATCTCTCTCTCTTTCTCTCTCTCAAATAAATAAATTAAATCTTTAAAAAAAAAAGAAAAGAAAAGAAAAAGAAAGAAAAGAAAAGAGGGAAGGAAGGAGCTAGTTCCCACATCACCTCTCTTCAGCTAAGTCAATGCCAAAGAGGGGCTAACAGCAAAGGGCTCTCTGTGGCCACACTCCCAGCAGCTGGGAGAAAAAGGCCTTCAGTCCTAAAGGGGACATGGATGTCACATCACAGTGTCCATTACATTGCCCTTAATTTGCTTGTATTCTGGGAGAAACAGGGTTTGGAGACTAGTAGTTAGGGAACTAGATATTTGCTGAAGCAAAGTTGGCACAGAAGTTCAGGGGAGTAACATCTATACATATCATCTTAGCACCTTAGCTTCAGAGTCATGGTTGACCTTACTGCTCTGCCTGCCGTGTATGAACGGGTGTGTGGACTGATTCATCCCACAAGCTTTCAGTGATTGCCAGTCATTGTGCCAGGCTCTGAGTATGTTACGGTGAGTCGAAACAGACATGGCCCCGTCTCTGTGAACTGGGATTTATAGTTTACCGCGGGAGATAGGCATCCATTAAATATTAGTTCTAATGAAAGCAGTTACAGACTTATCTCTCTGAACACTGAAGCCAGGAATAATCTTCTGTCAGTGTGGATAATGAATTTGGCGTAGTCTAGAGGGTCAAGGGAAGTTTCCTTGCGGAAGTAATGCTTAAGTGAGTCATTTTCTGTTACTGTCTTTGGAAATCTGAGAAGACATCCCCTGTTGTACCTAATATCTTGTCTCCATCTGATCTTCTTTAATGAATATGGAGACAGTGGAAACAACACATATCTCACAAGTGACATGTTCACATGAGTGTTTTGGGAAAATTTACTTAGAGTAGAATTCAGATGTTCTTATAAAAATTAATTATGTGAGGAGATACACAGTTACTACAGTCAAGCTATTTCACTATGTATATCAGATCATCGTGTTGTATACCTTAAGTATATACAACTTGATTAAAAAATAAAACATTTCAGTTAAAAATATAAGCCATTCAAAATAGTATTTTGGAGGCTTGGGACCATAAATGCTATTAGTTTTTCTTCCTCATTTCCCTCCCTTTTTTCAGACTTAATGCTAATGGGCTGGAACTTCTGGGAAACTCATTTCCATAAGCTCTTGGTATAGAGAGTTATATGTATATGATTGACATACTGTCCTAAATGTATTCAGTTTTTCATTGAAAGAGTATAGCATTTTGGCAACCTTTTGAATTAAATAAGCTGGTAGGCTTCCCTGGGAATTTACAAGTTTATTGTAATGATGATAATGCAGTATGAATTCCAAACTTATTTTTCTCAATTAACTTCTAAAGCATAGTCTTTTTTTTTTTGTAAGTTTTCAGTTGCTTGTATTAGGTACAACTTATTGTAGTGAATTTGATTATTACATTTGTTTTAGTGTATGATATAGACTTCACTTTGAACTTCTGGTTGTTTGATGACTTAAATTGTCATCTCTAGTAGTTTGATCAGAGACTCTTTTGACTTGCTTAATGTAGTGAAGAAGTGTGATCTTCTCAAGGGTTCAGTGCTCCAGAATATTCTTGTCTCTCCCTTATCTTAATAGCATCTCCAGGAACTAGCAGTAAGTGGATAGAGGCAGACTGGAAAATGATGCTCTCCACTCTTGGCATTTTCTTCCTTCCCCCTTGAGGTAGATCTCTGAAATAAGGTTTTTCTCTGAGAATGCAGTGAGGTTTATTAAAATTAAATTCTGTATCCTGGATGTATCCCAATAATGTCATCATTGTTATTACATTAACATTAGCTAATGTTTCCTCAGTATCCAGTCATTAAAATAGCTGCTCCTGCTACGTACCAGGTTATTCTAGATGGGCTAGGGATATGACAGTAAACAAAACAGACAAAAAAACCTGCCTTTTGCAGCTCACATTCTAATGGGGAAGGAGGATAGACAGTAAACTAACATATTTATAGCCCATGGTAAGTGCTCTGAAGAAACATGAATCAGGTCAAATGTGTAGTAAGTAGCTGGGGATGCTGTTTTATTTTTATTTTTTTAAAAAAGATTTTATTTATTATTTGACAGAGCAAGAGATACAAGCAAGCAGAGCAGTAGAGGTTGAGGGAGAAGCAGGCTCCCTACTGAGCAGGGAGCCTGATGCAGGGCTCGATCCCAGGACCCTGGGATCATGACCTGAGCCAAACGCAGTCTCTTAACCAGCTGAGCCACCCAGGTGCCCTGGGGATGCTCTTTTAAGTAGGATGGGGGAAGGGCCTCACTGATAAGGTGGTGTGTGATCAGAGACCTAAAGGATATTATGGGGGCATACGTTCCAGATATCTGGGGCGAAGAGTATTCCAGAGAGAAGTAACAGCAATTCAAAGGCCCTCAGATATGAGGTGCTGGGAATGTTCTCAGAGTCAAATGAGTGAGAGAAAGTAGTAGGGGATGAGGCCATGGGCTAGCAGGGGGCTGAAACACGTAAGACATCGTAGAATTTTTACCCAGAGTGACATGGAGAGGGAGTAGTCCTAGAGCAGCAACATGGCATGGTGATTATGGAGCTGGACTGCCTAGGTTAGAATCCTGGCTTCATCACTAGTAATTGTGAGACCTTAGGCAAATAACTTTTTGGTCTCATTTTTTTAAATCTGCAAAAATGGGGTAATAGTAGGGAAGCCTGGGTGACTCGGTTGAGCATCTGTCTCTTGGTTTCGGCTCAATCATGATCTCCTGGTTGTGGGATCCAGCCCTGCATTGGGCTCTGTGCACAGTGCGGAGTCTGTTTTAGATTTTCTCTCCCTCTCTCAAATAAATAAAATCTTTAAAAAACTGAGATAATAATAGAGTTGTTATGAGGATTAAGTGAAGTAACGTTTGTAAAGTGATCAGAAAAGTACCTGGCTTGTAGTAATCACTATGTAGATGTCTATGAAGTAAATCGAAAGGCTTTGAGCAGAATAGTATTAGTTGACTTCTGTTTTACGATGATGACTATGGCTGCTCTCTTGAGAATAAACTGGACGTGGACAAGAGTGGAAGTTGGGAAATCTGGAGGCTATTACAATTATACAAAAGATGATGGTGGCTTGGGCTAGGATGGTAACCCTGGAATGGGTGAGAAGGGGCTGGAGTCCTGCTCTGATTTGAAGTTGTTGCTCATAGGATATATCAGATGGTTGGATGTGGAATTGAGATAAAAGTAGCTATTCAGGGTAACTGCACAAAGTTTCAGACTGAGAACCTGGAAAAATGGAGTTGACTTTTACTGAGCTATGGAAAATTGTGGGAGGAACAGGTTATGAGGGAGAAATTAGAGTTTTGGTATGGATATTTTAAGTTTGAAATGTCCACTGAATATTCAGATGGAGAGCTTAAGTAGGCAATTAGTTATATAAGTTGAAACTTAAGGGGAGTTGCTCTAAATTTTAAGGGGACTTGCTCTAAATTTGGGAGTTGTTATTATACAGTGTTTAAAGTCATGAGACTGGATGAGAGTACATAAGATTGAGTGCAGGTAGAGGAGAGAAGAGGTCTGAAGACTGAAACCAGAACCTCTGCAGGTGAGAGGCTGGGAAGGTGAGAATCTAGATGTGTGGGGACCATAAAGGAGAATCCAGAGAACTATGAGGAAAATCAAGAGAGATTGTGGTAACTTGAAGCCAAGTGAAGGAAGTGTTTGAAGGAGGAGCAAACAGTTCTCAAATATTGTTGATAGGTATGGAAGATGAGACTGTACATTGGCTTGGCAGTGTGGAGATACTTGGTAACTAGGTCATCATTTTTAGTGGAGTGGTAGAGAGGAAGCCCTGGCTAGAGTAAAACAAAATGGCAGAAGAGGAACTGTAGTCAGGCAGCGGGGACAGCTTTCAAAAAGCTTTGCTGAGGGGCACCTGGGTGGCTCAGTGGGTTAAGCCTCTGCTTTCCTTTCATGTCATGATCTTAGGGTCCTGAGATTGAGCCCCGCATCAGGCTCTCTGCTCAGCAGAAAGCCTGCTTCCCCTCTCTCTGTCTGCCTCTCTGCCTACTTGTGATCTTTGTCAATAAGTAAATTTAAAAGAAAATCTAAAAAAAAAAAGCTTTGCTGAAAAGAGAGGTGGAAAAATGGGACAGAGTGTGGAAAGAGTTATAAACTCTGCTTTTACTAGGTGTGTAACCTTGGGCAAATTTGCTAATTTTCCTGTGCCTCAGTTTACTCATTTGCAAACTGGAGGAAATAAGATTGTGTGAAGATAAAGTGGTTAATACATTTAAAACATTGGAAGAGTGTTTGTCACTTAATGTATTAGTTATCTGTTCCTATATAACCACAGACTTAGAGGCTTAAAACAACATACATTTATTATTTCATGGTTTTGGTGGATCAGGAGCACTGACATGGCTTAATGGGGTCTCCTGCTTCAGAGTCTCTCACAGGTTACAGTCAAGGTGTCAGCCAGGGCTGAATTCTCATATGAAATCGTGACCAGGGAAAAAAATGTTTCCAAGCGTGTGGGGTTGGCCGATTGCAGTTCCTCGAGGCTATTGGACCCAGCCAGGGCCTAGGCTTCCCACCTGCCTACTTACTGGAGCCTGTCCTTAGTTTCTTGCCACCTGGGCCTCCCCAGCATGACAGCTCACTTCATCAAAGTGTACAGACTGAAAAAACAAGAGAAACAAGGTACAAGTTTCTGTCTTATGTAACCTAATCACAGAAGTAACATCCCATGTGGAGAAAAGGAACCCTCTTGCACTGTTGGTGGGAAGGCAGACTGGTGCAGCCACTGTGGAAAACAGCATGGCAGTTCCTCAGAAAGTTGAAAGTAGAGCTACCCTTTGATCCAGGAATCACACTACTGGGTATTTACCCAAACAGTGAAAAAACACTAATTCAGAGGGATATATGTACCCCTGTGTTTGTAATAGCATTATTTATACTAGCCAAGATATGGAAACAGCCCAAATGTCTATCAGTTGATGAATGGATAAAGAAGATATGGTGTGTGCGCGCGCGCGCACACACACACACCCCCACAGGAATATTATTTAGCCATAAAAAAGAATGACATCTTGCCATTTACAGCAACATGGACAACATGGACAGAATTAGAGTGTTAATGCTAAGTGAAATAAGTCAGAGAAAGACAAATACCTTATGATATCAGTCATATGTGGAATTAAAACAAAACAAAACAAGTGAACAAAGGTGGGGGAAGAGAAATAAACCCAGAAACAGACTTTTAACTATAGAGAACAAACTGATGGTTACCAGAGGGGAGGTGAATGGGGGGAATGGGTGAAATAGGTGATGGGGATTAAGGAGTGCACATGTTGTGTGATGAGCACCGGGTAATGAAAATAAAAACTTAAAAAAAAAAAGAAAAGATAGGGGTGCCTGGGTGGCTCAGTATGTTAAGTGTCTGCCTTTGGGTCGGGTCATGATCCCAGAGTCCTGGGATGGAACCCTACCCACATCGGGCTCCCTGCTCAGCAGGCAGTCTGCTTCTCCCTCTCCCTCTCCATCTTTGTGTGCACACGCTCTCCTCTCTCTCTCTCTCTGTCTCAAATAAATAAAGAAATAAATCTTAAAAAAAAAAAAAAAGGAAGAAAATGGGGTACCTGGCTGTCTCAGTCAGTAGAGCACGTGACTCTTGATCTAAAGTTTTAAGTTCATGTTGGGTGTGGACGCCATTTAAAAAGACTTGGACAAATTTTGTAGCCAAAAAATAAAAATAAACAAATGAATCCTAGCCATAGGGGAAGGGGAGTAACATCCCATCACCTTTGCCATGTTGTATTGATGAGGAGCAAGTCACAGATCCCCTTCTCAAGAAGAGGTGATTACACAAGGCTGTGAATATCAGGAGGCGAGGATCATTGGAGCCATTTTAAGAGTGTTCCTGCCGCATGTAGTGAACACTGTAGTGTTGGCGGTCATCATCATGGTCATCATTCTGATGGGGGAATGATTAAGTAGATAAGAGGAGAAAAAAGATAGGATTGAAGAAAAGATGTCCTTGGTTAGACTACAGGGGAAGAAATTCAGTGCACAGTGCAGGGACTGACCATTGTTCATCTATTGTTTTTAGAGGAAGTCAGAATAAAAGGCCTCAGCTGTGGCTACATGGTAGCTGTAGAGGTTCTCTTGATCCTTGTTCCCTAGTTGGTAGAGAAGTTAGGTTATCAGCACAGAAAGAGAAGGGAGGGAGAAATGCTACTGTTGGCTTGAGAAGTGAAGAGAACTTGTGATTCAGCTGTAGCGGGAGAATGGATTGGCTAAGGAGATGGAGTTCAATTGCCACCCATCTTGAAGGGCTTACTTGATGTTAGTAGCCATATATTTCAAGTGAGACTAGTTAGCATCACTGTGAATTTTTCTGCAGCTGCTCAGGTACAGTGTGGAGAAGTAACACAATCAAATCAAACCAATTAATTAAGTACTAGTAGAGATTTGCTTTAATCGGGATTAAGGTTCTGCCAGACCAGCATGATGGAGGTAGGGGCAAGGGAATGACTGATGTGAAGACGGGACATACACAGCTAGAGAAAAGTGCAGAGATGTTAGAGTCAGTGATCTGAAGGGATGGAAAAACTGTTGAAGTACTGAGGAGAGAGCCAGGAAGTTAGTGGTTAGTGTGATTGCTTGAAATACGAATTATGGAAGGGATACCACTACTGACAGGGAGAAAGTCTTGTGGTGTCTATATGTGTAGAGGACCCATTTGAACCAGTAACTTGGAATATGATGAAGAAAAGACACCATATTTCTCCTAGGGGCTTTATTAGGGAATATGACTAGTGTTCAGTAATTTTGGTGTAAATTATGCATACGTAATTGAAGAAACACCATTAGAATTTTCCTTTAAACCTTTTATTCGTGATTTTTTACTATATCTAAACAAAGCAGTGCCATTTGTTTGACTGATAATCAAGTGGTTCTTTTTGCAAATGAAATCTGGTAAATAGAATTTTTTTTTTTTCTTTCCAGCTTTGGAAGCTCTGACTCAGTTCTACACTGATGTTCATGTTATCATTTCAAGATTGCTGAGGGTAATAGTAGTGACACATGACACTCATTGAGTACTTGCCATATGTGAGGTTTTATGCTTCCTGCTTTGTATGCAGTATCTCATTCCTCACAATAGGCTAACATTGAAGGTGTGTGCTGATTCCACAGTTCAAACTGCCTCTTAGAAGAAAGATTCAGCTGTAGTCTCTTAACCTTTTGGGAAATTAAAATCCTTCTGGTTATACATATCTAGTTACCCAGACTGCCTGGTTCCATCATTTACACATTATATAATCGTGGCTAATTTATATAATCCCCGGGTATCCCAGATTCATAATCTGTAAAATGAGGTAATAAACAGTACCTACCTCATAGAGATGTGAGGATTAAATGTGTAAATACATGGAAACACGTAACAGTGTCAGGAAAGTAGTATTACATAAATGTTAGCTATGATATTTAATCATTTATTTCAGCAGATCTTTTATCATTGGTCAGAGTTATTGTCTTACAGTAAAACTTGACTTTGAAATCTTCTTAAACTTTGTGGTATCTCTAAATAATATGTTAGAGTATTCTACTCCTCTGAGAAACCTCTTCTAGTAGCCTTTCTCATGTCTGAACTTTCACTGGACTTGTTTGGAAACATAAGTTAACGCTTTGTTAAGATATTTGACTGGTGTTAATATTGAGTCACCAGCTTGCTTGACTTTAAGATCTTTGAAATTTAAAATGATTTCTTAGTATCCCTTATAGTGCAAAATGTATAATGGAAGGCTGATACTCAATGATCAGTTACTTACTATAGACAGGAAGTAAAATAGAAGCAGTGTATCATTTTATGTTTAAGAAGTTTGTTAGTATCTGAAGCATAGTCTTACTAGTGTTTTATTTATTTTTTTTAGGTTCCTAAATATTTGTCACAGCAATGGGCTAAAGCCCCTGGAAGAGGTGAAGTTGGGAAACTGCGGATTGCCAAGTAAGTTATTTCTTTATTTTTGACATCTTAAAAAAGAAATTTTGAAATTTTTGTAGGTCCTTTAAAGTGTAATAACAGTTCTTTTTCGGATAGAGAATGTACCTGGAAAATGAGAAGTAATGAGCATGCTAAGACATGTCAAGAGATGGTTAGGTGCACTTTAAGGAGTTATGTGTGCACATGCATGTTTGTGCATATGCATATAGATATGTGTGCATGCACAGACACACAGACACACACACATACACCCTCTCTAGTGATCAGTGTAAATATAAAGTTAGGTTTATTGGCCGTGAAGCAGCAGAGTATGTAGTTCCCTCATCCCTCCATCATCTCCACATCTTCTGAAGAGGTATGCTGGGGTTGGGTGTAACTGGATGCACCCCATTAAGTGCTTTAGTAGAAAGGTTTTTGTCATTGTCCCACCATGCCTACCTGTAGAGGCATTGGAAAAGCATAGGGAACATGTGGTAAGCAGTGTAATGGTGTAGTTTCCTGGTTGAAAAAATGGTCTTGTTAGGAAAGGAAGCCTCCAAAGCTCACTTGGTATCAGCTAGAGGCCTTACATTCCACTCTGTCCATTCGTTCTTAACCCAGCTTTAATCAAATTTTCACGCATGCTACTCCGTTGAAATAGCTCTAATTTGTCATCACTGTCTTCCTCTTTATCAGTTAGCTTTTGTTTCATAACAGAGCAGCCCAAAATTTAGTGGCTTAGAACAAAAACCATTTTATTTGTTTATTTTTCTGTGGGGCAGTTCCGTTTGGGGCTGACCTGACTGGTCTTCTGGTTAGAATGGCCTCACTCATGTATCTAGTAGTTGGCGTGCTATCAGCTGGGGCAGGGGCCGTGTATGTTTCATTTCCAGCATGCTCGTTCGCGTGATGGTGAAAGTGTGCTCATGGTTGCCAAGTCCTACTGAGGATGCAACTCATGCAGCCAAGCCCAGATTCAAGCAGGGTGCAGTAGACCCCACTCTCGGTGGGAGTCACTGCAAAGGATTTCTAGTCCTTTTTTGCAGTCTGGCACATCCACATTCCTAAATCTGAGTCATCTACCAGCTTTCCTAATTGTCCTTCAACAGACTTTGACATAGTAATCATTCCTTTCCTCAAACCCAATTTTTCATTTCACTTCTGGGACCCTACTCTCTTGATTATCTTCCCTAGTAGGCTGTTTCTTCTCAGTCTTTTGCTGGCCCCTTCTCATCTTCTGAGTCTCTACATGTTATTTGACCCCAGGATTTTCTTTCTAATTCTTTTTTCTTTCTTACTTACCTTTGTTCTGACGTATCTTTTAACTCTTCATTTTGTTTGAACAAAATATTGATTGGAAACAGTCATGCTTTTATATCCAAAGTTCTAAAGTTAGGTGGGGACAAGTAATATCTTATCCTCTCAAGAAATGACTACATGTTGAATAGCAGTACCAGGTTTGAATTCAGGACTTTGAGTGGTAAGAAAACTCCAGAAGGTTTCCATTCCAGCTCTGTCACTTACTATCAGTGAGATTTTGTCAGGTCACTTCATCTTTTGAGTTTTAGGTTCCTTATTCCCAAAGTTGCCAATTTTGGAGGCCTTTTTTGTGAATCCAGTGAGATAATATGGAAATGGTTGCCATTTATTAATATATTTAACTTGATAAAATAAACCAATTTCTGGTAAGTTGTAGATAAATCACATTTTCTTGTGAGTTGTCATACTTTTATTGAAGGAAAAAAGGAATGCACACTTTGCATACTTTTAAATCTGTGATCTTTTTTCTTTTTGTAATGCAGATAATTAATACTTTTTCTCTTGGGGATTCAGAATTCCTTATAATTGGTTTTACTGAAAATGGGAGTCACTATCAAGATAAAATCTCAGCTATGTATGTCACTGAAGAAGGCAGACTACAGGAAAAACGCATTTAAGTGATGAACCATGTGGTTTTATGTAGTAACTAGACTAGAACTCCAGACCTGGGTTCTAGTCCTAAGTGGCTCTTGAAAGTTCTTTGGCCTTCGCTCTCTAAGCCTTAGCTTTCTTGTTTGTAAAATGTGGAAAATAATGCCTCACTAACCCATAGAGTATTTATGAGACAAAGGAAATAGCTTAGGGTTTGTTTAAATGCTTGGTAAACTCAGATGTTGTCCTTTTTCTGCCGTAAACATTGCATTCCTCAAAATCTCTGCATGAGGAAAATACCTAGTTGAGGACTGTGAAATCTTTTTTTTTTTTTTGGTGTGGGAAGACAGGGCTAATATAGGAAATAGGGTAAAAGCTGAAGTTCAGGGAAACCTCTGCAAGCCTTTTGATCCCTAAAGTAGAACGAAGACAGCATGCTAAATAAGCAGCCGTGGGTATGCCACAGAATCTTTCTTCATCAGCCTTTGCTGGGTAGAAAATTTCAAGCTCTTTTTCTTCCTTACTTGAAGCAGATGGTTTACACAGTTGCATCTGATACTGGGTGGCCAGCCCCCTAGGTTTGCCTGGACAGGCCCCATTTACATATTTCCCTGTGCAGTTATTACTCATGTCCCCTCTTTCACGCTCTAGAGTATCCTGATTGTGACAGTAAGCTGTTTGCATTTAATGTTGTCAGGTGTGCATGTATTCTTTATGTTAAGGTAAAAGATCTAGCAGATTTTCTACCTAACATGATAAGGCTCTGTAGCGCAATGGATAGTGCATTGGACTTCTAACATGATACATAACCAGTCTTGTCTTATAGATCTAGATCCTTTTAATGATGAGAACAGATTCATAATAACTAGTACCCTAAGATTGCTATGGAAATGCTTAAAAACAGCATATTCCAGGGCGCCTGGGTGGCTCAGTGGGTTAAGCCGCTGCCTTCGGCTCAGGTCATGATCTCAGGGTCCTGGGATTGAGTCCCGCATCGGGCTCTCTGCTCAGCAGGGAGCCTGCTTCCCTCTCTCTCTCTCTGCCTGCTCTCCATCTACTTGTAATTTCTCTCTGTCAAATAAATAAATTAAATCTTTAAAAAAAAAACAAACAAAAAAAACCCAGCATATTCCATAGTAGGTCTCCTGGCTTGCTATCTTGTTTGTGCTATTAATTCTTTCAGTTTTCATTCCTTTTTTTTTTTTTTTTTAAGCTTACTTATTTTACTAATCTCTACACCCAACATGGGGGTCGAACTCACAACCCTGAGATCAAGAGTTACATGCTCTTCTGACTGAATCAGCAGGCGCCCCAGTTTTCATTCCTTTTACTGACTTACTAAATTCACTACTAAGCAAGTGTAGGATGATAAGGAATGGCTTTTCAGTCCATGTGATGAGGTTATCAAGATTTTATTTGATTTCAAGCTAAATATGAGTCATCAGGGTTATGTGGCTATAAACAAAAGATTCCATTAATAGATGTTTGTTGCTTAGAATGAAGTGGGATGATAATCCCACTCTTTTCTTTCCCAGTTCCTGTATGGTGCAAACATTATGTTCAGTTCTTAGTGCTATACTTAAAGACAAATAAGTCTATGCTGTGCTATAGACAAATAAGTTCAGAACTTATTTGATGTACTGATGGACTTATTTTGCTTACCATCCTAGTCCCTTTAGTAGAGTGAGACTAGGATAAAGAGAAGACTAAAAAGCTCAGTGCCCTGTGAGAAGTATTTGAAGGTACTATGGCTGTTGAGAGAAGCCTTAAGACACACCAGGTAAAACCATCTTCAATTTTTTTTTTTTTTAAGCAAGATTTGGCCCGCTCTTTTTTTTTTTTTTTTAAAGATTTTATTTATTTATTTGACAGAGAGAGAGATCACAAGTAGGCAAAGAGGCAGACGGGGGCAGGGGAAGCAAGCTCCCTGCATAGCAGAGAGCCTGATGCGGGCCTCAATCCCAGGACCCTGAGATCATGATTTGAGCGAAAGGCAGAGGCTTAACCCACTGAGCCACCCAGGTGCCCCATCTTCAAATATTTTTAAGGCTAGGAAATACATAATCAACTATTGATTTTTAGAGGCAGATTAACCAGTTTATGGATTATCTGTATGGCAAAAGAATGTATATTTGGGTAAAACATGAAAACAGTTAAGGTTTTTAAAAGCCAGGGTAGCATACTGGTTATGAGTATGGACTCAGGAGTCATTCAGCTCTGGACTTGTCCAGACCTTGTCGCTTACTAGTTATGTGATTTTAGGTGAGTTGCTTCCCCTCTCTGTTTCCTCATCTATTGAAAGGAATTGGTATTAATACCTCTTGGGTTCAATGCATGTAAAATGGTCAGTAGTGTTCACCTACTGTCGTGCCACATACTGCACAGTATAGACCATTGGCCCTGCATTATGTCTGATGTGGATTGGGGATGGGCCTCCATTCCCCAGCACATCTCCCAAAGATAGTAGCAGCTTGCTGAGCATTGGGCCAGAAGCTAGGAAGATCTACCTCGTGTGGTTGTTCATTCCAACAGAGACAGGGCTGTGGAGTAGAGATATTGGGAGAGGCAGAGGAGGGGGAGAAAACATGCAGCTGAGAGTGCAGCTTTCCCCAGATTTGGTGCTGTTTATACCTGGAAAAAGGACAGTTAGCCTTTTTTAGCAGCTGGTAACATTTGGGCCATTTTTCTTACAGTTTATTTAATGTTTCTAAATCATTGTACTTGGATTACTTTTATCCCTTTGGATATCTGATGTGTACTGCATTTTAGTTAGCTTATAGTTTTGCTTTAGCTTGTTTCATTTCCCCCCATCCGCAATCCCCTAAGTTGTTTAAGTTTTAAAACCAGCCTTCTGGGGCACCTGGGTGACCCAGTCGGTTAAGCATCTGCCTTCAGCTCAGGTCATGGTCTCAGGGGTCCTGGGTTGGAGTCCCACATCGGGCTCCCTTCTTATCGAGCAGTCTGCTTCTCTCTCTTCCTCTATCCCTTCCCCCTGCTTGTGCCCTCTCTCTGTCTCTCTTCTTTCTCTCAAATAAATAAAGTCTAACAAAAAAAATGAAAGAATAAAACCCCCAAACAAACAAACAAAAAAAACCCCAACTTTCTTTCTTTCTCTTTCTCTCTTTCTTTCTTTCTTTCTATTAACATATAATGTATTATTTGTTTCAAGAGTACGGGTCAGTGATACATCAGTCTTGCACAATTTACAGAGCTCACCATAGCACATACCCTCCCCAGTGTCCATTACGCTGCCACTAGATCCTTCCCACCCCACTTTCATTCCAGTTTGTTTCCTGAGATTGAGTCTCTTATGGTTTGTCTCCCGCTCTGGTTTCATTTTTTCCTCTCTTCCCCCATGATCCTTTGCCTTGTTTCTCAAATTCCTCATATCAGAGAGATCCTATGATAATTGTCTTTCTCTGATAGACTTATTTTGCTCAGCATAATACCCTCTAGTTCCATCCATTTCATTGCAAATGGCAAGATCTCATTTTTGATGGCTGCATAGTATTCGTGTGTGTGTGTGTGTGTGTGTGTGTGTGTATGTGTATACACAACACATCTTCTTGATCCATTCATCTGTTGATGGACATCTAGGCTCTTTCCATAGTTTGGCTGTTGTGGACATTGCTGCTATAAACATTGGGGTGCACGTGCCCCTTCAGATCACTACACTTGTATCTTTAGGGTAAATACCCAGTAGTGTGATTGCTAGGTCATGGGGTAGCTCTATTTTTAACTTTTCAAGGAACCTCCATGCTGTTTTCCAGAGTGGCTGCACCAGCTTGCATTCCCACCAACGGTGTTGGAGGGTTCCCCTTTCTCCTCATCCTCACCAACATCTGTCATTTCCTGACTTGTTAATTTTAGTCATTCTGTCTGGTGTGAGGTAAACAACCTTTTTTCTACATCACCATCCTGCCTCAGAATACTTCAGTTTTTGAAATGCTTTCCGTATGCTCTATTTTATTGACAATCATGCAGTCTGTACTAGTAAAGCTTTTGTCAGAGACTTAATATCTAGCTTTATTTCTTAACACACATAACATTGAAGATCATTAAAAATATGCAGACAAATAATAAGATATAATTTTTCTGTTATAAAATTGACTGAATTTAGAATAATCTTGTACTGATGAGTTTAAGTCAGTGTGAACTTTCTGAAAACCAGCCTGGCAGCATATATATGCATACATACATAAATGTATACATAACACAGTCACATGTACTAACGTACACATTACTGCTCAAAACAAAGAATAATAATCCCACTGTTTTCTCTTCTAGTTAGCTCACAGTGCTGTTTGTTTAGTTCTTGCTGCTGCCTTTATAGAAAGACACAGATAAACTCATCCAGCAGAGTGGGACTGGGATAATGAGAAGGCTAGAAATAACTAATAACATATTCATGTTCTTTTTTCTTTTTTTTTTAAGATTTTATTTATTTATTTGACAGAGAGAAATCACAAGTAGATGGAGAGGCAGGCAGAGAGAGAGAGAGAGAGATGGAAGCAGGCTCCCTGCTGAGCAGAGAGCCCGATGCGGGACTCGATCCCAGGACCCTGAGATCATGACCTGAGCCGAAGGCAGCGGCTTAACCCACTGAGCCACCCAGGCGCCCCATATTCATGTTCTTGACCCGGCATTTTCATGGAACTTATCCTGTGGAAGTAACAAGTTAGTGATGCAAAGATTGAGGGTATTCATTTTAGCATTGTTACAGAGAAAAATTAGTAATATTCTCAGATCCTTAGTAAGGTATTAATGAAGTAGCCCAGGCCCATTTTGAAATTATTTAATACTTTTATTTTTACTTTAATTTTATTCTTTTTTTTTTTTTTTTTTTGGTTTTGAACCTTTAATGAGAAAAAGAAATATATCGAGCTCAAGAACACTGTGTTTCGTGTAATTTTATTCTTTTTTAAAGATTTTATTTATTTGTGTGAGAGAGAGTGAGCGAGCACACAAGCAGGGGGAGCAGCAGGCAGAGGGAGAAGCAGGCTCCTCATATCGAGCCTGATGCGGAACTTGATCCCAGGATCCTGGGATCCTGACCCGAGCCAAAGGCAGACGCTTAATGAACTGAGCCACCCAGGCGTCCCTTAATATTTTTATTTTAAAACTACAGAAAAGTTAGAAGAACAGTACAGAGGGCTTTTTTTTCTTTTTTACAACAAAAAGGATATTCTTGTACATAGTATAGTCATAGCATATCCCTTCAAATCAGTTGATTAAAATCAAATAGTACTACCTAATCCTTAGACTTTATTCAAGATTTGCCAGTTGTCTTCATCCTGTTTTATAGCAAAAGAATCCAGTGCACAATCTTGAATTGTATTCTGTTGTCAGGTCTCTTAGTTTTCTTAAATCTAGAACATTTGGAAGTCTTTCTTTGACTTGTATACTCTGTATGAATGCTCTCCATTATTTTATGAAATTTGAGTTTGATGTTTCTTCATGGGTAGATTGGAGTTACGTATCTTTGGCAAGAATATCAGTGAAGGTGAAGCTGGGTTCTTACTGTATTCTAGCAAGGTTTGCATGTTTTCATTTTGTCCCATTACTGGTAGTGGTAACTTTGATCACTTGATTAAGGAGGGTCTTATGCTTTTTCATTGTAAATTTATTCTTTTCGCCTCAGGTGGTACTTTGGGACTATGTAAATATTCCATTCCTCATCAGATTTTCCACTTTATTTTATCTTTGTTAGTATGAATTCTTGATTCCTGTTTTAGTTAATGGGTCACAATTTGTTAACTGTCATCATTTATTCTGATGTTGAAATTGTCCAAATATAGTCAGTGGAAGCTCCTCCTAAGCTGGTTCCCAGGCCCATTTTTTTTTTCTTTATTGTGGTAAAAACAAATAAAAATTTACCATCTTAACCCTTTTTCAGTGTACATTTCAATAGTGTAAGTCCTGTGGCCTTTTGACTTGTCTTTCTCATTCTTTGAACACTTACTTTTTGTCATAGAAAAAAGGTATAGATTCATCTTACATATTTTTGTCTGAGCCTGAAGTCCCATATTTTTCCATGGATCCTAGTTGTTTCTAGAGAATAATATTTAGAAGCTAAGATCTGGATACTACAAGTGCTCATTGTTGTTCCCAGACCCCTTCAGGGGCAGAGTACATATAGGGAGTATATGTACCATACACATTTACATCTATATTAATTTGTATATTTTGTATATTTGTATATTTTGAAAATAATAAATTTATACCAATATCCAGTTCTAGTCCAACACCACTGAATGTTTTCAGTATTCTCCCTTTTCCTGGTTTGTACCTCTTTTCTGAAAGTGAAGATGGTTCCTGTTGTATTTAATATATATTCACTTACTTGTTTGGGCCTCTGTTCTTACTTGTTTAGAACCCCATCTTCCCTACCAGTGTGAATGCCCTCCCCACCTGACTTGGGCTATGGCATCCCCTATTAGGCTGCTGCTTTTGCAGTTCTCCACAGGGATGTTCTTTTCAGCACATTCAGACTGTCATCCCCTCCTGTCCTCGTATACATGCCTGTTTACCCCTCTAGACTCCCAGCAGCGGGCTTTAGGTTTTCTTCCCATGTGAATGAGCTGACCCTGCTACGTCCTAACACACTTCTCATTGAGCCATCCTTTGTGGGGATGCCCTCCTTACCCTCCGGGGCTCTGACACCTTGCCCCAGGCTACCTCTTGCGCCCCAGGTACTTGTTTTTCATCTCATTTAGTCTATGCTTAACCCTGCTCAACCCAGTCTGCAGATACCTACCTTGCTTGGCTTCACCTGATGGTGAAATTTTGAGCTGAATTGTTCAAGAAGGGGATGTTTGAATAGGAATTAAAAACAAAACCAAAAAATCCAGGTATGCCTGGGTGGCTCAGTTGGAAGAACGTGTGACTCTTGATCTCAGGGGTTGTGAGTTCAAGCTCCACATTGGGTGTAGAAATTACTTAAATAAATAAAACTTAAAAAAAAAAAATGAAGGCACTTGAAGCACCGGGTGTTAATATGCGATTTATGAATCAGTGAATGCTACCTCTGAAACTAATAATACAGTATATGTTAATTAAATTAACATATTAACCGATTAAATTAATCAGTGAATGCTACCTCTGAAACTAATAATACAGTATATGTTAATTAAATTGAATTTAAATAAAAATTTTTTCAAAAATCTTGAACCAGTTAAAAGTTTTGGTATTATTTGGTTGATTCGCTTACCTTGGAAAACGAGGTGTTTTATTGATTAGTGAAAAGTCTCCTCCTGTTGGTGTCAAATGTAAGACATATTTAAAAATAACAAAAAGGAAAGACAAATGATTAATTTTTTAAAAAGTCAAGAGGAATGGGGCCGAAGTATAAAGAAATAGCTGTGGAGTATTGAGAAATGGACACAGAGTAATGAAGGAGAAACTAACTACACAGCGTTGTGAGGCATTCAGTGAAAGGATGGGCCGCATGTTTGCTTCATTTATGTCTGAAGTTATTACTGTGTTAATGTTTTTAATTTTAACTATAGTTCATCATGAAGAGGATGTATTTTAGTGGTAATATTGAATAACAAAAGGTCATATATATACCAAGACAAAAGAATAAGTAATCCTTTAAAAATGAGTCTTGAAGTCTTCAAGGACTAGTTTTTATTCTGGAAAATGAACTCATCCAGAGCTCTTCAATCTCTTACCATTCTAGCTAAGATGATGTTATAAATAAATACATGAAAATAAAGTTGTCATCCCCTCCTGTGTTCCCTGATTGCATCTGGGTGATTTTTTTGAGTCCCCCAGACTAGAAATGTCAGCATGGTCTTTAAACAGTCCTTTCCCCCTTGCTGCCTATTTCCAGTCATTTCCTCTTCCATCAGTTCTGACAGCTCGGATACCCTGCCACACACTCCTCCTCCCATTCTGCCATTAACTGGCTCAAGCCTTCATTACTTTTTTATGTGGGTTTTTGCATCAGCCTCATTCCAATTCAGTAAACATTCTACAGGTGCCTTCTCTGCATCTTTGCCTTTGTTTTGACTGCAGCTTCTATGTTGGAAAGGTAGTTAAACTAAATGCTGCTAGATGCCAGGTCCAGAAGTGATAGGGAAAGAACTGCAATGAATTCATTGCTTGACTATCTGTGCATGTCCTAGGGATTGTTGTTGTGCTGAATTGGGGGTCGGAGAGGGCATTGCTGTCAAATCTTCCAGTCTTTTGAGAGAAGCTGGAAATGCATATTTTTTTATGAAATCTTAGAATTTCTTCACTTCTGTTCTAGGTACTTCCCCAACGAAAACAGAGTCAACATGCATTTTAATATGTGAAAGACTGAGAAGTCCTGCAGGAAACAAACCTGTTTAAGATTCTGGACTTCTTAGTTTGGCCTAAGAGGCTCTTTACCACCTGACTCCTGCCTGCCATTCACTGATGTTAGGAAGAATGTGCTAGGGACACCTGGGTGGCTAAGTCTGCTAAGCAACTGCCTTCAGCTCAGGTCATGATGCCAGGATCTTGGGATCAGGTCCATATCAGGCTCCTTGCTCAGCAGGGAGCCTGCTCTTCCCGCCCTAAGATTTTAAGAAGAAAATCTTAAAAGGAAGACTATGCTGGATCTTCTCATGTCTGTGTTTAATTGGATTCTCTTAACCTGTAATGCCTCCATGTTGTTGACCTCACCCCTCATTCTGTTCTTTTTCTGGCTTTCCCATCTGCATTTTCATGACAGTGTGTTGTACCTCTGTCATCAAGTAATTATCCAGTTTATATTGTTCATGTATTGGATCTTTTTTCATTAAACTAAGACCTTTTTAAAAAGATATTTTAAAAAATATTTACTTATTTGATAAGAGACACAGCGAAAGAGGAAACACAAGCAGGAGGAGTGGGAGAAAGAGAAGCAGGCCTCCCACTGAGCAGGGAGCCCAGTATGGGGCTCGATCCTAGGACTCTGGGATCATGACCTGAGCCAAAGGCAGATGCTTAACGACTGAGCCACCCAGGCACCCCAAACTAGGACCTTCTTGATGATAAAGACCTATGTTCATACTATACCATGCACTTGGTAAAATGCCTAATGATTGTAGAGTAGACGCTTAATGACAGAATGAGTGGTTGAGCCACTGAATGAAGGCAGGTTGGAACTTGACCTGGTGTGATGGAAAAACAATTAGTATTCTAACTGGTGTTCATATATATTTTCTGGTTCAAGTTTCTAGGAGCATGTTTTGTACTTTATTCTTTTGTTCAAATGATACAGCTCTCGATTGCTTGAGGAAATCAAGTTCATGCTCTGTACTATGATACTCAAGATATCCCATGGTCTAGCTTCAGTTCTCCATCTTGGTTTATCTCCCACTATTGCTTTTTTTTTTTTTTTTTTTTAATTAATTTATTTTTTTTCAGCGTAACAGTATTCATTGTTTTTGCAACACACCCAGTGCTCCATGCAATCCGTGCCCTCTCTAATACCCACCACCTGGTTCCCCTAACCTCCCAGGCCCACCCCTTCAAAACCCTCAGGTTGTTTTTCAGAGTCCATAGTCTCTCATGATTCACCTCCCCTTCCAATTTCCCTCAACTCCCTTCTCCTCTCCATCTCCCCTTGTCCTTCATGCTATTTGCTATGCTCCACAAATAAGTGAAACCATATGATAATTGACTCTCTCTGCTTGACTTATTTCACTCAGCATAATCTCTTCCAGTCCCCGTCCATGTTGCTACAAAAGTTGGGTATTCATCCTTTCTGATGGAGGCATAGTACTCCATAGTGTATATGGACCACATCTTCCTTATCCATTCTTCCGTTGAAGGGCATCTTGGTTCTTTCCACAGTTTGGCGACCGTGGCCATTGCTGCTATAAACATTGGGGTACAGATGGCCCTTTTTTTCACGACATTTGTATCTTTGGCGTAAATACCCAGTAGTGCAATGGCAGGGTCATAGGGAAGTTCTATTTTTAATTTCTTGAGGAATCTCCACACTGTTCTCCAAAGAGGCTGCACCAATTTGCATTCCCACCAACAGTGTAAGAGGGTTCCCCTTTCTCCACATCCTCTCCAACACATGTTGTTTCCTGTCTTGTTAATTTGGGCCATTCTAACTGGTGTAAGGTGGTATCTCAATGTGGTTTTAATTTGAATCTCCCTGATGGCTAGTGATGATGAACATTTTTTCATGTTTCTGATAGCTATTTGTATGTCTTCGTTGGAGAAGTGTCTGTTCATATCTTCTGCCCATTTTTTTTATATGATTGTCTGTTTTGTGTGTGTTGAGTTTGAGGAGTTCTTTATAGATCCTGGATATCAACCTTTGGTCTGTACTGTCATTTGCAAATATCTTCTCCCATTCCGTGGGTTGCCTCTTTGTTTTGTTGACTGTTTCCTTTGCTGTGCAGAAGCTTTTGATCTTGATGAAGTCCCAAAAGCTCATCTTCACTTTTGTTTCCTTTGCCTTTGGAGACATATCTTTTTTTTTTTTTTTTTTTAAGATTTTATTTATTTATTTGACAGAGAGAAATCACAAGTAGACGGAAAGGCAGGCAGAGAGAGAGAGAGGGAAGCAGGCTCCCTGCTAAGCAGAGAGCCCGATGTGGGACTCGATCCCAGGACCCTGAGATCATGACCTGAGCCGAAGGCAGCGGCCTAACCCACTGAGCCACCCAGGCGCCATGGAGACATATCTTGAAAGAAGTTGCTGTGGCTGATATCGAAGAGGTTACTGCTTATGTTCTTCTCTAGGGTTCTGATGGATTCCTGTCTCACATTGAGGTTCTCCCACTATTCCTTAGTGTGTATTCTTCCAGCCAAATGTGACTACATTTCATGATCAGACTCTTTCCTGGCTTTGCTCAGCTGATACTTCAGATATTCCTGTCTCGGCCTGTTGAAATCCCGGTACCCTTCAAGACTTAGCTCAGGTTTTTTTTCTCAACTCTTAAAAGGGAAGAAATGGTGTCCTATCTGATCCTGGCACATTGAGGCTCTCTTATTTAACTTTAGTTAAAATGTATCTCTTATAGTTACAGATGTAATTTTTTATATCTTCTGGCTGATGACAGATCTTTTTAAAAAAATTGTTTTTTAAAGATTTTACTTATTTATTTGACAGATCACAAGTAGGCAGAGGCAGGCAGAGAGAAAGAGAAGCAGGCTCCCCGGTGAGCAGAGAGCCCGATGCAGGGCTGGATCCCAGGACCCTGAGATCATTACCTGAGCCAAAGGCAGAGGCCTAACCCACTGAGCCACCCAGGTGCCCCATGAGGACAGAGATCTTAGACTCTTTAATTTGCTTATAGTAGATATGTAATATATGGCTTTAAATTAGACTATTACATAGGGTGTAGAAATAAAGATAGAAATTGTAAAGAGATCAGTGCTTGGTTAAAATATTAGGCAGGTTGTCAGGGCACCTGGGTGGCTCAGTGGGTTAAAGCTTGTGATCTCTGTATGTCAAATAAATAAATAAATAAAATCTTTAAAAAAAAATATTAGGCAGGTTGTAATAGTGTAAAGTGATACAAACTCATAATAACTACACATGGGATTAATGTGATTTTGTTTTTACTGTATGATTATAAGTAGATTAATTGAGGAGAGCCAGGGGTAAGTATTAGTTGATCTATATAAGTGTCTTAGACTGTGTAAATATGATGTAGTGTTATTTCTTTTAGTTTTTAGTGTACACTTAAAGAAAACATGAAATCTAAATAAAAGTTTTCCCTTTCTTTTGTAGGAGTCAAGGAAGGACTGAGGTAAGATTATTTCTATGAAATTTTTATTTAAAACATAAGATTATTTTACTATGTATTAGTAATAGTAAAGAGAAGGTGGTATTTGCATTCTGGAAAACTCCACATCAAACTAGTGGCTGATGGTAAGGAACACATAACAGTGTAAATGCCACTTTTGTGTGAATGAATGGACTCCTTTCTGGTTGTTCATTCTTAGCATTTTTCTGCTTTGACCTAAACTATCCCGTCTCGGTACTGTGAGGCTTACTGTTGCTTCAGTAATGCTTCATTATTATTTCAGCGTGGCAGAGGCATTTTTGTCTGGATTTTTCAGGGCTTTAGATTTTGACCCATTAAGTCTAGGACGTAATTGTGGCACCTATCATATAGTAGAGAAATATTTAACAAATGGTTCATAATCTTTCCTGTGTGGTTGGGAGATTAGGATTTCATGTTTATAAATCTTTCGATGTAAAATGTGATGTTCCCAGGGGCGCCTGGGTGGCTCAGTGGGTTAAAGCCTCTGCCCTCTGCTCAGGTCATGGTCTCAGGGTCCTGGTATTGAGCCCCACGGGCTCTCTGCTCAGCAGGGAGCCTGCTTCCTCCTCTCTCTCTGCCTGCCTCTCTGCCTACTTGTGATCCCTGCCTGTCAAATAAATAAATAAAATCTTTAAAAAAAAAAAAGTGATGTTCCTTTAGGGAGATCTGGTATATAGCAAAAATCATTTTGAAAGAACATCTAGTATGTGGTTTTTATTCTAAACCTCAATATTGCATTATCTTTGTAAATATTTAGTTGTATTTCTTAAAATATTAAAAAGTGAAATAGTACCATGTACTCCTACACTAGTCATTAAAACAAATATATATATATATATATATATAGTACATGGTACTATATATATAGTACCATGTACTCCTACACTAGTCATTAAAACAAATATATATATATATATATGTATCCTCTGCTTTTGGGAGTGTTTAAACTTTCTTAGTAAATACCTCACTTTTCCCCCCCTTAAATACAATTGATTTCTTAATACTCTTACAGTATTCACTCATTCAGCAAATACTGTTTTCCCTTCTATGTGCCAGGCATTTTGCTATATATTTACTTATATTTATTATATATTTAAGTATATGTATTCATAAGGATATAAATGTAACAAGACATGATCCTTTGAATTCACAGACCTTAAGGGTAAAAAAATTATTTCTGTTTTGGAAATAGAATTTCTTCAGCCGTAAACCACAGAAAACATTTGAAAGCTGTCACCTATCTTTATAATAGTAGATTAGTTCCATTATTCTGACAAATGGGATTATATTCTCTTTCTCTGCTTAAGATTTATTTATTTTATTTGGGGTGGAGAGGAGCAGAGAGAGTCTTCAGCAGATTCTACAGTGAGCATGGAGTCTGATGTGGGCCTTGCTCTCACAACTCTGAGATCACAACCTAAGCCAAAACCAAGAGTTGGCTGCTTAATTTGACTGCACCACCAGGTGCCCCTGGATTCTCTTTTTATGATGAAGTATTAAAGGTTTTTTGGATAAAGTTTTAGAGAAATGGGTTTTTATTTTTTTACATTTTCCCAAAATTTTATTATGAAAAAGTCAAATAACAAGCAATGTTGCAAGAATTTAATGGTTAAGAGTAATTAATATTTTATTACCCATAATGTATCACATATTTACTCATCAGTTTTAGAGAAATGTTTTAATAAAATGTCTAGAAACAAAGATACACATTTTTTAAAAGTATTTGTTTTATAATCAGAATTTCTGTGAATGATAATTCGAATACTTAAGCTTGTTGTAATAAGCTCTTGTTAATGTGTCTGTTAGGTGTCATTTACTTTGAATGAGGATCTTGCAAATATTCACGACATTGGTGGAAAACCAGCATCAGTCAGCACTCCTAGAGAACATCCATTTGTCTTACAAAGTGTTGGAGGACAGACATTAACAGTCTTTACTGAGAGCTCATCGGGTAAGTGGGAATAGAATTACTTAATATGATTCCTGTATGTGTTGTATAGATTTTCTGTCTCAACATATACTTTGAGGTCATTACCAAGGCTGCTCTACCTGTTGTTCTATCTATATTCATATCATGCTAGTTATTTTATTTCTCTAAGTACTTTCCTGTGATTAATGAAATTTTGGCTGTTACTCGAGGGTTTAGTTTCCATTTGGGGTATGAAGAAATAGAACAAAGCAGATGGAAGATTGTGGTGCATCAAGCTGTCTTCTAGGATGTTGAAGAAACAGTATTCTGAGTTTTGCCAAGATAAGGTCATACTTGCCTGTTTTGGTAAATCAATATTCAGCAACTATAAGTTGTGCTTTAAAAAAAATCTCTTAATATTAGGGAATATTTTAGTCAGAGTTTTTGCTTTTGTGGGTTTCAGTATGAAGAGGGACTTTTTAGTGCAGAGAGATGAACTGTTTGTAATTGGTTTTGACTTCCAAGAAGCTGTGTTAAGTATAGTTTATAAATTTTATGTGCTCTCAGATATTTTACCAGTTCAATAATCAGGAGCAGGTGTTTCAGTTTGTGAATTAAATATAGAGGGAGCTTTTTTGCCGTGTACATCTATGTTTATTTTCATTGTTATTTGATTTTTAACCTTACCTGAATTTAGACTATTACTATTAACGCAGCAGGGCAACTCACTTTAGTGGAGCTAACTTCTCATATCTAATTTTAAAAATTTATTGGTTGTTTAAAGAAAAGGATTTGTGGTTTTGTTGTATCTTCTTTAAATATTACAAAGAAAGCTGTAAGAAATTACAGGTGTTAAGAATGTTATTGTCTTAAAAAAGAATATGTTCAGATAAATCTTTTGTGGTATCTTAGATTACCAGTAGCTGTATAAACTGATCAAAAAGAATCTTTTTTTCCCACCCCCCTCCTTGGACATAGAGTGTAACAAAATGGTAAATTATAGGGGTGCCTGGGTGGCTCAGTTGTTGAGCATCAGACTCCATTTCGGCTGACGTCGTGATCTCGGAGTCCTGAGACTGGAGCTTCAGGTTGGTGGGGGTGGGGCTTCTCTCCCCCTGTCCCTCCCCTTGCTTGGTCTTGCTCTCTTTCTCTCTATAAAATAAATAAATCTTTAAAAAAATACCCAAATGATAAATTACAACTTTTATATCATGTGGTTTAAGATAAAAATTTTGTTTTATTGCATTATTCTGATGCTACAGATTTGTAATGTAGTATTATGGGAGGAAGAAAATGTTAAACACGTGCATTTTCTCTTGGAGAGGATTCAGCTACTCAAGAAATATTTATTGTATGCCGCGTTATGCAGGGCATAGCATAGGTATATCCAAGGACTTTGAAATTTGTTTTGTGATTGGTAAGATTTAGCAAGACCTATTGAACCCGTGAGGTTTTCTCTACTTTTGTGGTTGTCTATGGAGTAGAAGAGGCATATGGCACCAAAACAGGAAACAGGAGGCAGAACCTTGAACAAAAGTTGAACTACATTTGCAGAGAAAGGTACCTTATTTCAGCTTTTTTACATTTTACTAAGTTGCTCATTTTTCAAATGCATGATATATTATGATACAAAAGATAGTGATTTGCAAAGGTGAGGTTTGTTATTCTCAAAATTCATCTTCCATTTTTATCTTTTAAATCCTTTAGTTAGTATTGTGCTTTTTTCGAACATTTTGTGTTCACATTTCTGGTTATAGTGTACTCCAAAGTGAATATGGTATTACAAGGATTATCTTGGCAGGGATATGGAAGAGGATCAAGATTGTCATCCTTCTTCTGGAGTTTGGACAATATGTTCTTGCTTTGTCGAACTGTGGTGATACAAATGCAGATCTAAGTTACTGTTAGAT
The DNA here is from genome assembly GCF_020171115.1 of Neogale vison. Taxonomy (NCBI): domain Eukaryota; kingdom Metazoa; phylum Chordata; class Mammalia; order Carnivora; family Mustelidae; genus Neogale; species Neogale vison. Next base: position 110,868,751 of record NC_058095.1, on the reverse strand, counting down.
GCTTCACACCCTAAGGAGTTTTTTCTTTCTTAATTTCTGTCATTTCTGTTTCATGTCATTGTTCCTTGGCTCTCCTTGTACCTTTCTGTGCTTTAATTTCCTTATTTGTGAAATGGAATAAAAATTATTTATATTTAGGTCTAAATAAGAATTTTTAAAAACACTTAGAATAGCACTCTACATAATAAATGCTCAGTAACTATTAGCTATTACTGTTATTAATTTTAGATCTTATTTTTTAAAGATCTATATATGTATATGTATACGTATATATATTTTAAAGTAAGCTCCAGGCCAAGTGTGGGGCTTGAACTCATGATCCCAAGATCAAGTATCACATGCTCTACTGACTAAGCCCACCAGGTACTCCTATATTAGATCTTATTTTTAAACACATCAGGTTTCAAGTTTATTTTAAGGCATGTGCATGCATTTTAGCTTGTTTGTGTGTGTATCATCTGATTAACTTCAGCCAATAGAGATTTTTATGTTTGGTGTTTTTTGATTGCTTTGATGACTGAGAAAAAGCTCTGTAGAGTTGTCGTTGTTAACAGTGTATTTCCTTGAGGGGCACTGTGTCATTTGCCATTTCTAATCTTTAAGGTCTCAGTTCTACAGCTGGGTTCCTTGAATCTCTAGGAAGTCATGAATAGACAGCAGAGGCTTGGTAATTGCATGACATATTTCAAATGTTAGATGTAGAGTTGCCTGGGTGGCTCAGTTGGTTGAGCATTCCACTGTTGGTCTCAGCTCAGGTCTTGATCTCATGTTCATGAGTTTGAGCCTCACACTGGGCTCCACACTGGGCATGGAGCCTACTTAAAATTCTAAAGATAATATCTTTTGAATTTTGTATTTATACACACACACACACACACATGCATATTTTTCTGGGGAACAGGACTGTAGCTTTCATTGGTGACCCAAAAAAGCTTCAGAGTCCACACTCTAGTATTAGCTTGGTTGATCATGAACTGGCCAGAGTGTGAATAACTGAACCATTTTACAGTGAGTAAAGCCATTTATTTTACAATGAAATATGCATAAAGCTGGCATTATCTTAAATATAGAGCTGTACCAGCTTATAAAAAATGGCTTTTCTTGGCTATTCACTTTTTTTTTAAATAGTCTGTAGGTGTACAAAATGTAGAATTTGATAAGAAGAGTTAAAACCTCACTTGTTCAATGTTAGGAGTTTAATTTTAGTAACTTTATTCCTTCTATAATACACATTTTGCTGGTTTTTGAGAGGCCTCCTTGAACCAATTTTTTCTAATGATTCAGTTCTACTTATTAGAGCATCTTTGTGGGAATGGAATTTGAGGAGACTGATGATATCTTTTACATTATCTCCTTAATACAATCTGCATTTCATGAGTGTTTTATGAACACAATTTATTTCTAGTTGAGTATTCCTATCTGAGGGAACATGTTTTATATTTAAGGACTGTTTTGGGTTGGCCCCTTTTTTGGTCCACATTTCTCTATGAAATTCTAAATCTATTTCCCTGTTAAATATTTTTATTAGCTAATATCCTTATCTTTCTGCCTTTGTCTAAGGAGAAATTCGTCATGTGTTTGGTCTTTATTTTTCTCCCCTTGGGTCTTTGGTTTAGTATTTTTAGCTACTATTGGTAGTTAAGTAACTTCAATTTCTTTGTAATTTACATCGCATCTTTGTTCAAACTTAGGTTTTCTTTATAATTGCAAATTCTAGACTAATATTGTTCATTCATCTGTTTAACAGATTTTTTTTTAATGCTGGGCCCTGTGTTAGAATAAGGCTAGACTGGCATACCTGGGTGACTCCGTGAGTTGGGCATCTGCCTTCTACTCCGGTTATGGCCCCAGGGGTGGAGCTTGTCAGGCTCCCTGCTGAGTGGGGAGTCTGCTTCTCCCTCTGCCTCTCCCTCTGCTTTTGTTGCCTCGCATTCTCTCAAGTAAATAAATAAAAATATTTAATTAAAAAAATCAGAGTTCTATTCAGCTGGGCAGCTGGTATACTCACTACAGAAAGTGCTCTAATGGAGCTGTGTATAAAGAAGAAAAAAGAGTAAATGAAAGAACTGGGAATGACTTCAAATGTGGAGATAATATTTGAGCTGGACCTTGAAGTAAGCATGCCTTGATAGGAGGCAAGAAGGTAAGATAGAATGCATTTTTCTTGCCTCCAAATAGCCTGTTCTTCACTTTGCTTTCTCCTACCTGTCATACTTCATCGTAATCTATCTAAAAAGCTATTAAATAGTCCTGGTTACATCAAAGCAAAATAGCTCAGTTGTGGATTTGATAGTCTAGTTTAGAGATTAAAAAGGTTGATCTGGTGCAGTGGAAGTGGAAAAGAGAATACTGTTCTAAAGACAGGAGAGGTAATTTTGACAGCTTTTGGTGATGAATTAACTGGGAGAATTGGATGAGTGGGAAGTCCAGAATGGTTTCCAGGCTTTTTCGGCTTGAGCATCTGGGTAAGTGGGGAGACCATAACTGAGTTAGAAAATATTGGAAGAGGTGGGCAGGACTAAAACTGATGGACCATGGTGGTGGTTTTGCTCTAAGTTTTCATTATCTTTGACCCCTCTGCAGCAGTTCATTAATTCAGCAAACTGATATTTGTACCTACTCTCTGCAGGACCTCTTTTATTTAGACTTGGAATACTTCAGTGCGCAAAAACCCAGCCTTCCTAGTGCTTACATTTTAGTAAAAGGAAACAGCAACAAATAATAAATGTAATGAGTAAATCTTTTTGCAGTCTAGAAGGTGGTGAGTTATCTGGGGGAAAAAAGCAGAAAGTGGAATCAGGAGTCCTGAGTTGAAGGTGAGACTTTCAAGTTTAATATTTTAATTTATTTTTAAGTTGGCTCTGTACTTAACTTACTTGACAGTAAGGTTTGTATTAGTCATTTTACTCCTGAATTAAACCTTATGGGCAGTTTACTATGTCTCATGCTTATCACCGTTGCGTCTGGGCTAGGATTGGCCAATAATGGGTGGGTGTATTAAAGCATAGGTGTTAAAATAGTTTATTTTCCCCAAAGAATTACTACCACTCTAAAGGTACATTCTACAATGGTTTTTAAGTGAAACGGTTTATTAGTAACTTCCTTCAAAGTTTCTTAAGACATTTGAGGTTCAAAATTGAATATTAAATTCCTTTCTCAGTTTTTTTCTTTCTCATTACATTTTTTGGCACAATTGATTCCTTTACTTTCTTTTTGCTAACTAGAGTAGTTCAGCAGTGTGTCCTTCAACACTTGGTTAACCACTGTACACATTATAATACCTCTTCCTGGGATAATAAAGCAGCTGAAATAATTGGAAGTATGTGTGAATATATTTGGTAGTGGCCTGCCTAATTTACTGTCAAGCCTGAATTTGGTAACATATACCAACACATATTTGTCTTAGAACACATTAGTTTAAATTGGAGGAAAACTGTTATAACTGGGAATGCTCTTTGCAGATGCTGAATTATCAATCATGTTGGAAATACTGTAGAATCTATAATCTGCCTTGTGTGGATTATTCTGCAGTAAAGGCAAATAAAGGATAAATATAGGTAGTATTTTTATTTAAAGTTGAATTTTTGACTGTTAGTGGGAAACATTAACTTGGTATGTTTCCCACATTTGTTGAGAATGGGATTTTAGCTGTATGATTTGCAGAGGTGGATTAAGCTTTACATATATGTGTATGTGGTTGTTAGCATTCATACTACAGCTGTTTCTTCTGTTGTTGAATTTTTTTTCTTATCACTGCCTTTAAACATGAGTTACATTCTGTTGTTTATTAGATCAGCACCATATGCTTGTTACTAGTTACCATGCAATGGGAGTCAGATTTTATTTAGCCTTATATATCATAATTGTAATTATTTTTTTTTATAATTATTTTGTGTCACTTTAGTGCAATGCAATGGTTCTTGAACTTTTTGGTTTCAGGGCACCTATACATTACATGTTAACATAAATAATATTTATATGAAAATACCCTGTTCCCTGTTTCCAAAAAAGAAGTAGATGGAAATGTATTTCACATTCATATCTGGCTTAAAAGACAAGTTGATTCTCCTCTCCACTTCTGCATTCAGTCTATAGCGGTATGTTAATTTTGGTTGAAGTATCTGTAGGAAATCTGATTTCTTACAAATACTAAGTTAGGAAAGGGAGGAGTAATTAATGAAATTTTCAGATACTTGTGCATATTCTTTTGCTACTATACCAAAATTCTGTAAGGGTAGTTTCTTAAAGGTTTGTTGCAGTATAGAGTTTAAACCCAGATCAGTAAACTTTTAATACTCTGTTACACTGAAATCCATAGGTTGTGGGGTGCCTGGGTGGCTCAGTCAGTTAAGCATCTGCCTCCTGCTCAGGTCATGATCCCAGGGTTCTGGGATTGAGCTCCACGTCGGACTCCCTGCACAGAGGCGGTTTTGCTTCTGCCTCCTGTTCCCTGTGCTCGTGCTCTCTTTCTGTCTTCTCTCTCTGTCAAATAAATAAAATCCTTAAAAAAAAGAAAGAAAGAAAGAAAGAAAAGAAATCCATAGGTTTTAACTAGTACTTTGTGAATGGATTTTTACGTACGTGTGATTTTGTAACATCATATGTCCATTATTTGGAGAATGTTGGTTCACTGAGCTATGCACTTCTTCCACATGTTGACATGTTTCCTTATATCAAAATTTTGCATTTATTAACATCACTGATTTAATCAGAAAGTCTTTAGATAGTTGTCAAGCTTATGGTGGGTGGGTATACATGTTTTGAAATTGGTACTTTTCGTTTTGAAAGTTTGAATTTTATTAACTGGCATAAAATGCTCTTGGTTGTTTCTTGGAAAGATTGGCCTTATTCCATTCATTTTTGAGAAAGTAGATACCTGAGTCTGATAACTATAGTTTGTGTGTCTGCCCCCAGGCTTTCCACTCTTCCAGTGAATTATGTGCAAAGACTCTGTGGAAGGAGTAAGGAAGCTGGATTTTTTGCTTACTCTTGAGTAACGGCCATGCCATGGAACTGAACATTTGGAATCCTACCAGTTTCTGGCAATTTTATTCTTGTCAGGAAGAGCAAAAACTGAAGCAAAAATGTATGACTTTAGTGTTTTGTATTTTTCCTGAACTGCCAGCAAGTTTTGTGGCTGGTTCAGCTTTGAAATTTCTGCCAACTGCCTGAACCAGGTCTGCTCTCTGAAGTTGAACCTAATAGCAGAAAATGTTCCTTTATTCAGTGGCTGGAAAGAGAGTAAAAGGCATGTTTGTATTCTTTTCATATTTAGGTATGCATGCATAAATGCACGGTTGGTCTACACTGTAGATTTAATAATTTGGGGATGAAGGTGCGGAGAAAAAAATTGAAGGATGAAATTAAGGTTTGGAATCACAAGTTATTTAAGGCTGACTTTTAAAATGAAATATTTCAAGCCTATAATAAACTGTAGAGAATAGTTCATAACTGTTTATATTTGCCATATATTTTTTAAAGGATATAAAATGTTTTAGATACAGCTGACATTCCTTTTTTTTTTTTCCTCATTTCATCCCACCTCCCTATCCAGAGGTAACCGTTGTTCTGGAATTTAGTGCGTATGTTATTGTGACTCATTTGAGAGTCTGCCATTGCTTACAACAAAAATCTTAACAATTTTACTCAAGAAAACAGAATTCTTGGGGCGCCGGGGTGGCTCAGTGGATTAAAGCCTCTGCCTTTGGCTCAGGTCAGGATCCCAGGGTCCTGGGATTGAGCCCCCCGCATTAGGCTCTCTGCTCCGCAAGGATCCTGCTTCCCCCTCTCTCTCTGCCTGCCTCTCTGCCTACTTGTGATCTTTGTCTGTGAAATAAATAAATAAAATTAAAAAAAAAAAGAAAACAATTCTTTTTTTTTGATGCATAATAATGTATTTTGGAAATTATCACTTCAAAAGAAAGGAGAAAATAGAAAATAAGGATAATTTTTAAGATTGTGATATAATTGACGTGTATTGTCATTGTATAAGTGTAAGGGTACAGTATGTTGAAGTGAACATTTATACTGCAGCATGACTGCCACTGTAGCATTCGCTAACACCTCTATCACGTCGCTTAATTAACATTTCCTCTAGTGCTGAGAACATTTGAAATCTAATCTCTTAGCAAGTTTAGTGTTTACAATAGAGTTTTATTGTCTGTGGTCCCTGTACAGTATTAGATCTCCAGGACTTAGATATCTATTAGAAGAAAACAAAATTCTTTAGAGACAGTTTAAGCAGTGTCATCTAAATTTGTAGCAACTAGGAAAGTTCTTTGTATTGAATGGAGTTTTTTTTTTTTTTAGTATTGAATGGAGTTTTTTTTTTTTTAGTGTAGATTACATCTTGTCAAGCCTTTTTATTGTTGTTCTGTTGTTTCTTTACTACATGAATTTTTTAATTCTCTAGAATTTAGTATAAATTATACGAACAAAAGTAATTATTAATGAGAAATCTAAGAAATTCAGTCCCATGTGCAAAATACTAATTCATCAGTGGAAAATATAAGGATAAAAGAAGACATTTAAAATTTGTGTTAGCCTTGCCACCCATACATTTTTTATTTTGGTAATGTAGTCTCTTCTTTATCTGTATTGTAGTAATCACACTGTCAGTATTTTGAATATGAGTCAGATAATATTTATAGTATTATTCTTCAGAAGAATTGATCTATAGTTTATGCAAGGAATATTGACACATTTGGCTTTTCATCAGTTTTAGTCATTGCTATGAATTTGTTCAAGTAACCTAAGTTTCCAGTTCTGTTACTCATGAATTCTGCTTTAATTTTATTGCTTATCAAACTCAACACTCAAAGAACAAATAATCCAATCAAGAAATGGGCAGAGGACATGAACAGACAATTCTGCAAAGAAGACATTCAAATGGCCAGCAGACACATGAAAAATTGCTCAACATAACTCGGCATTAGGGAAATACAAATCAGAATCACAGTGAGATACCACCTCACACCAGTCAGAATCATGCCATTTGAAATTACATGGAAGGGTATTATGCTAAGTTCATCAGAGAAAGAAAATTATCTTATTATCTCTCTGATATGAGGAATTTGAGAGGTAGGACAGGGGGTTGTGGGGGCTAGAGAGGGAAAAAAATGAAACAAGATGGGATCAGAAGGGAGACATACCATAAGAGATTCTTAATCCCATGAAACAAACTGAGGGTTGCTGGGGGTGGGGGTTGGGGTTAGGGTGGCTGGTTGATGGACATTGGGGAGGGGAGGGTATGTGCTATGGTGAGTGCTGTGAAATGTGTAAGCCTCATGATTCACAGACCTGAATCCCTGGGGCAAATAATACATTATATGTTAATAAAAAAAATTTTGTTGCCTAAAATCTACTGGAAGTTGCGGTTGTGACCTCTGTTAAATAACTTTATTTTGGACCTGTCTCCTCTGTATCCTTGTTCGTGATTTTCAAGGAGAATGTCAAAAAGCCTCAAGTTTTTATCTTTAGTGTATGTCTTATTTGCTTGTTCCTAAAATTCAGTTTTAATCTCAACACTGCTCATTTTCTGATTTGTAAAGCTGTTAAGAAGAACTTAGGAGGGGCGCCTGGGTGGCTCAGTCGTTAAGCATCTGCCCTTGGCTCAGGTCATGATCCCAGGGTCCTGTGATTGAGCCCCGAGTTGGGCTCCCTGCTCCTCCGGAAGCCTGCTTCTCCCACTCCCACTCCCCCTGTTTGTGTTCCCTCTCTTGTTGTGTCTCTCTTTGTCAATTAAAAAAAAGAAGAAGAAGAAGAAGAACTTAGGAGGTTTTTATTATACCTGGAGGGACTGATACGCTGTACGAATGTGTTTCTCTTTTTTCCTTTTTGATTTTCTATAGCCTCCGGGTTATGAAGTTGGTTCTTTGTTTTGATTCATGTATACTTAAGATCTTAGGAAGACTTTGGCTTCTTTACAAAACCTACAACATGGTAAAATCAATTTTACAGTGTTACACTACTTGAGGTATTAAAACTAAGTCTTGAAATAATGTTAATTTAAAACCATTTTAAGTTGTTTTAAACTATCTTAATTTTTCTTTTTAATTTTATTTATTTATTTGTCAGAGAGAGAGGGAGAGAGAGCGAGCACAGGCAGACAGAGAGGCAGGCAGAGGCAGAGGGAGAAGCAGGCTCCCTGCCGAGCAAGGAGCCCGATGCGGGACTCGATCCCAGGATGCCGGGATCATGACCTGAGCCGAACGCAGCTGCTTAACCAACTGAGCCACCCAGGAGTCCCTTAAACTATCTTAATTTTTGAAAGTCATTTTCTTCGGCTGTTTCAAATAACTTTATTGCCATTATTTTTTTTTTTTTTTAAACCTCATGCAAGATTGTTGCACACAGACATGGTTTTTGTCTCTGGTTCTTTGAACATAAGTGTATTCTTTTATCAAAATTTAAAATTGAGAAAATGCAGTGTAGCTGATTTTTTTTCTCTGCCATGTAGCCCCTTATTATAGGAAGAGAAGACACATTGCTTGGTTGGCTTTATACTTTTATTGCTTGAAACTGTATTCTTTTGATCTGGTGATAGTTCTAATACAGTAATTCCCTATGGGAAAAAGAAGCTTAAGACTTCAAAATTGATTTGTTACTTTAAAAAGGAATTCATATTCTTTGTTGTTGTTTTAATTTTTATTTTTTTAAGTAAGCCCTTCATCCAATGTGAGGCTTGAGCTCACTACCCCAAGATCAAGAGTTGCATGCTCTACTGACTGAGCCAGCCAGCCGCCCGTCTACATGTTTTGTTTTAATTTAATTTAATTTATTTTTAAAAAATATTTTGCTTATTTATTTGACAGAGAGAGACACAGTGAGAGAGGGAATAAAAGCAGGGGGAGTGGGAGAAGAAGAAGCAAGCTTCCCGCTGAGCAGGGAGCCCAATGTGGGGATCCCAGGACCCTGGGATCATGACCTGAGCTGAAGGCAGACGCTTAATGACTGAGCTACCCGGTGCCCCTATTTTATTTTACTTTATTTCTTTTTATTTTATTACATTTCATTTTAAATGTTTTACTTATTTGTTTGACAGAGAGAGAGAGCACACACAAGGCAGGAGGAGTAGCCAGCAGAGAGGGAGAAGCAGACTCCCCACTGAGCAGAGAGCCTGACATGGGGCTTGATCCCAGAACCCTGGGATCATGACCTGAGCCGAAAGCAGGTGCTTAACCTACTGAGCCACCCAGCATCCCCCATGCATGTTTTTTTTGAATTATTGTTTTTTTTATTAACATATAATGTATTACTTGTTTCATGGCTAAAAGTCTGTGATTCATCAGTCTTCTACAATTCACAGCCCTCACCATAGCATGTATTCTTTCCCAGAGCCACCCCCCAGCCACCCTATCTCTCCCACCCCGTCGACTCCAGCAGCCTTTAGTTTGTTTCCTGAAATTAAGAGTCTCTTACGGGGGACTCCTGGGTGGCTTAGTCGGTTGAGCGTCTGCCTTTGGCTTAGATCATGATCCCAGGGTCCTGGGATCGAGTTCGGCAGGGCTCCTTGCTCGGCAGGGAGCCTGCTTTTCCCTCTGCCTGCTGCTGCCCCTGCTTGTGCACGCGCTCGTGCTCTCTCACTCTCTCTGACAAATAAATAAATAAAACCTTTTTTAAAAAAAAATAGTCTCTTACGGTTTGTTTCCCTCTCTGGTTTCTTCTAGTTTCATTTTTTCCCTCCCTTCCGCTATGATCCTATCTTGTTTCTCAAATTCCTCAAATCAGCAAGATCATATGATAATTGTCTTTCTCTGATGGACTTACCTAATCATTGTCTGCAGATTATGAATTTATTTTTTAACTGCTGCTTTCTAGGTGTGTATCTTTATATAATTAGTGCAGTAGTTCTAAACTGGGGGCAACTTTGACAGCTCTGGAGACATTTTTGATTGTCACAGCTGACTGTTAGTGGCATCTGATTAATGATCGAGAATGCCACTAGACATCCTACCGTGCACAGGACAAGGACAGCCCTTCACAGCGAGGAACCACGTAGCCCAAAATGTCAGTAGTGTCAAGGATGAGAAACCATGGTCTCATATAAGAGAAGCTGTTATTTTTTAGCAGACAAGCTGTTTGATATAACTACTAGTGATATTAAAGTCCTAAAATAAATGAGGTTTTTTGAAGGTGCCAACAGGAGTGACCGCAACTTGTTTACCTCCCTAGTAATTGTTTTTGTTCTTCTCTTCCTTCTCTCTCTCTCTCTTCCTGCTGCTTTTCTTCTCTAATTGTGTCAGAAGAAATTTGTTTGCTTTTAGGAGACTACCCTTGAGGTTTTATCTTTATATGGATTTTTTAAAAATATCTACTCTTAAGCACCATGTTTTTTCACTAGCTATTGTTGGTCACATTACTTCTTTAAAACAGTTTTGGGTGTTTGCTACAATCACAAAAGCACATTTTTCTTACTTAGTATGACTGAAGAAAGCTCTTAGAGCAAAAAAATATGCTAATTTACATATGGCTTTTTATTGCTCTTGAAAAACATTCTTACTCTTAGAAAGGTATGGCTTGTTTCCTACCTCATCCACTTTAATTCAAGCTTGATTTAATTCTTCAAGCTTAAAGATTCATATTTAGTAAAGAGAAAAAGCAATATAAAGTTGAAATATGGCTGATTTCTCACCTATATATTAGTAAATTAGTGGAACAGAATTATCTGTAGGGCTTTTCATGGTAAAAGCTTACCAGGACAGGGTCTCCTGGGTGGCTCAGTCAGTTAAGCATCTGACTGTTGATTTTAACTCAGGTCATGATCTCAGGGTCGTGAGATGGAGCCCAGCATCAGCCTGTGTGCTGGGTATGGAGCCTGCTTAAGATTCTCTCTCTCTCTTTCTCACTCCCGCTCTGCCCCCTTCCCCTCTCTTTTTCCTCTTCTCTAAAATAATGATGATGATGATGATGATGATGATGATGATGAAAGCTTACCAGGGAAGAAAAATAAACTTTCTTTTCCCTTCCCCCACCCCCATTTGTTCTTTAACTTTTCACTGTGGAAAATTTTTAAGCATTCCAGTAGCAGAGAAGTAGTACAGTTAATCTTGTTTCAGCTATACCACAGCCATTGCCCTTTGTATCTCACAGGATGATTGATTGATTATTTTATAGATTTATAGAGAGGAGAGAAAGAAAGCAAGGGGGAGGGGGGAGGGAGAGGGAATCTTAAGCAGGCTCCTTGCTCAGCACAGAGCCCGATGCAGGGCTTGATCTCCCACCTGCGCCAGAACCACCAGTTGGATGCTTAACCGACTGAGCCACCCAGGAGCCCCATAGATCATTAAAAAAAAAAAATCTCACACAGTATGTCATTCTGTCTTAAAATTCTTCAGCATGTGTTTCCATAAGGATTCCTTTTAAAAAAATAGATAACCAGAATGCTGTTAGGATACCTTGCAAGACAAAACAGTAATTCCAGTATTGTAGATCTAGTCAGTGGGAGCTATCATGCTCAAATTCCAATGTTCCCTGATCCCCGCTCCTTCTGATATATGGTTCAATTCTTTTTTTTTTTTTAAGATTTTATTTATTTATTTGACAGAGATCACAAGCAGGCAGAGAGAGAGAGAAGAGGGAGCAGGCTCCCTGCGGAGCAGACAGCCCGATGTGGGGCTCGATCCCAGGACCCTGGGACCACGACTTGAGCCAAAGGCAGAGGCCCCAGCCCACTGAGCCACCCAGGCGCCCCTATGGTTCAATTATATCTGAAGTCATAGTGGTTTGCAGTTGCACAGCTCAGTGTTCACTTATAAAGTTACCACTGGAGAAAATACCATTCACCCAGTCATTTGAATTACTCTGAAGTCATGAAATACCCTCTGTAGAACTGTTTAATGAATTTGACTGATGAAGTGAGTATTGTGTGTCAACTGAAAAAAACCGAAAGAAAAGAAATAATTTCTAGAGCTGTACTGAGGCACTGATATCTAACTTGTGACATTGTTGATGGGGTGAATTCCTGAGCTGTGTTTACTGAATGTACTGGGATTATTGTAGGATTATATATAGTTAAAGTTAACAAACAAATGGATGCATTTATGAAGAAGAAAATTTTAATGCAATATGGCTGATATCTAAAGAATAGAGGGCTTTTAAAACAGTTTAACAACAAAATAAAAGGTGGTGTAAATTTAAATGATGAATGGAATAAAAATGTTCATTAACTTTGATTGTTAATGTGATACAGACTGTATCACTATATGTCTATATAAACAATGGGGACATTATATACAATTTGTATACAAACCTCAATTTAGAATATTTCTTACTGCAAAATAAAAAATTGTGAAAGAATAGAGAAATAAAGAGCAGAGAAACCTCTTTAAGTTGAATTTAAGTTTAAAAATCTCTTGAAGTCAGATCAGTTTATATGTCTTTAATGCAAAACAACTTAGATATTTTTATTTATTTATTTTTTTAAAAGACTTTATTTATCTGACAGACAGAGATCACAAGGAGGCAGAGAAGCAGGCAGAGAGAGAGAGGAGGAAGCAGGCTGTCTGCTGAGCAGAGAGCCCGATGCGGGGCTCGATCCCAGGACCCTGGGATCATCACCCATACTTAGTAGATATTTTTAAGTTCTGAAATAAAAACTCATTCTTCCATGTTCTTACCAGGTGCTAGAAGTGGACAGCTGTGGCCTGAGCAGAGGTAAAACACTAATAGAGAGCCAGCATGCTCTGAAAGACTGCAGTGTTTGGAAAGAAATGCAGATTATTTTTTTAAGAGCGCTATGTATGTGTATCAGTCCACAGTTTCTTGCTTATACTGTATCATTAGCTATTCCAAAAGAAGAAGGGAACATAAACCCCTACAGACACATTCTGTGTTCACATTTTCCTCCTACCCCCTGTAAAAGAGTCAGTCTTGAGAGTGTTTTATGGTTAGAAGTTGTAGCCTTCTCCACTCACACAGAGAAACAGCACACCATGCAGGCTTGTTTACAGCTTCAGTTTCTTTCTTTTATTTCCTTTCTTGATTTATTTGAGAGAGCAAGAGAGTGGGCACACATGCACACACATGAACGGGTGGGGCAGAGGGAGAGGATTAGAGAGGCTCAAGCTGACTCCATGCTGAGCGCAGAGCCCAATGTGGGGCTCCATCCCACCCCCTTGAGATCATGACCTGAGCCACAACTAACAGTTGGTCACTTAACCTACTGTGCTACACAGATGCCCAGTAGCTTTGGTTTCTTTTGTATAACTACAAAAACCTTAATGACTATGAGGATTTGGTAGGTTTTTTCCTTCTTCTTTTTCTTTTCTTTTTTTTTTTTTTTGGTAGTTTTTTTCTTACTGTGTAACTTGTTTTGTACCATAAACACTGTCTTGAGGGGAATGCCTGTACTGTTCAGCAAAGGAAAATGCCTTTTCACAATCCTTTTTCTGCAGCCTTTAGGTGAAGGATTTTTCTTTTCTTCCTGAGTTAGGGAAAGACTCCCATAGATTAAGGATTGTGGCGTAAATACCATGGATGGTCTCAGTGCCTGCCCGTAGTCTTTCTGCCCTTGCCATTTCTGTGCGTGCTGGCCAACTTCTAAATCTCAACATCTGTGTCTCTGTCTGAGTGCCCCTTCTGCTGCCCCCCATTCTGCCCTCCTGGAGGACAGGTTAGAAATGCTAGGATATTAACACTCATGCTGAGAACCACTCTCAACCAGTATCTGACAGGACTTGGTGGGTAAATATCTAGCTCCCTAAACCCTCAAGTGGGGTGTTCTGGAAGGATCTAAAACCAGATGGAGATAATAAACTGTAGCTCTCCCTTTACTCAGAAGGTGAAAATGATGTCTTTATAGAGATAACCTTGACATATACACCAACTTTTTAAAAAGTCGCGGACCAAATGTGATTTTATAATTCTTATTAAGTTACTTAATACCATACTTCACAACTTACCACTAACACACGACTATTTTTGTGGGAGCATTGATGTGTTCTTTGATCCTCGGCCTTCTGAGTGTCTTCTGTATCCAAATGGTTTTAAACCCTACTGTGATTCCTAGGATCGCTGCCCATAAAGCATTCTTTAATAGACCCAAATATTCTAAGGCTGAGATTCAGGAAGATTTAAAAGAGGAAGCCAAGATGTAGTTTCAGAACACACTGGTGTTTTTATGGTTGTGTGACTGCCTACATTGCTTTCTCTCCCCTGATCATTGCTTGTTTCTGCTGCCGTCTCGGTCAGCTGCCTGTTGCCATTCTGATTGACCATCGTCATCTTCCCACCTGTGTTCCCATCCAGTGTGACTGACTGTGCTGCTGCTGCCTTCCCTAGGCTTTCATTAGTCCCACTAATAATGGAACTCAGTCTCACTGGGTAAACATGCCTTCTCATCCCTGCCCTTGTGTTCATTTGGATGTCCCCAAAGCCTCCATGAACTCTTAAGATCTCAGGAAGGTGCTCTCAGATACCATTCCTGATTCTTTTTCTCACTTCAGCCCCCAGTCTTTCATATACACAGATTCTTTATTTACAGCTTTTTGAAATAACTGTTTCAAAGCAGTAGAACTTCTGCACTGAATATAATTTACTCTGGAAGACAGTTGCAAGGGGAAAATATTCTGTATACATAGTACCTCATTAGCTGAAAAAACTATCATTTGTGAGAAACCATTTCATTCCAACACTATAAAATTCATGAAAAGTAATTCACATAAATTAACTGCATCACTGATTCAGCTGACATTCGCCTCCCCCAAAGCCTGTACTTGCTTCTAAGTCTTGTCAGAAAAAAATATTAAAATATGTTAAGTGGGAGAAAGAAAAATTAATTGGAGCCTGTGTAATGGTAAGTTTACCAGACTGTCTCACAAAGATAACCATAGTCTGTATTAAGAAGAAAAATAAGTAAAATTTTTAAATGCTTGGACTGTGGACTCTGAGAAACAGACTGAGGGTTTTGGAGGGGAGTTGGGTGGGGGATCAGGTGAGCCTGGTGGTGGATACTAAGGAGGGCAGATATTGCATGGAGCACTGGGTGTGGTACATAAATAATGAATCTTGGAACACTGAAAAAATAAAGTTAAAAAAATAAAAAATAAAACGCTAGGACCATGACTCTGTTTTGCTTGTTCTTAACATGTTAGACCTTGAGTTTAGTATTTCTCTCTCTTTTTTAAAGATTTTATTTATTTATTTGACAGAGATCCAGCAAGAGAGGGAACACAAGCAGGGGGAGTGGGAGAGGGAGAAGCAGGCTTCCTGCTGAGCTGAGAGCCTGATGTGGGACTCGATCCCAGGACCCTGGGATCATGACCCGAGCCAAAGGCAGACACAACCATTGGAGCCAGCCAGGTGCCCCAAGTTTAGTATTCTAATATTGCAGTATTTCTAAATAATACTGGTTGTGTCCACTGTAAGACTTAGCTTGAAAGTTAAATAATTATTAGGAAGGAAATAAGGTTTCTCAGTATATGTAAGAGATTGTATAGAAAAGTCAAAGTCTTTAATGAGTACATGAATTCAGAAAGCACATCTCCCAGTGTTCTGTATTTTGATCTGAGTGATGGTTACAGGGATGTGTTTACTTTGTGAAAATTCATCAGAGCTTATGAACTTAGGACTTGGATACTTAAATGTAAGTTGTATTTCAGTAACATTTTTATTAATCAAGCAAAGCACAAGAATAAAACACATTTTTCTAAAAATCTGTTTACCAGATCTCTTAGTTGATTCAAAAAGTTAATTATAGGTATTAAATCAAGTTATATGCTTTGCTGGGGGTTCCATAAAACAAGGACAGACTGAGTGGCTTAAACAACAAATTTATTTTCTCATAGTTCTGGAGGCTAAAAGTCTAAAATCAAGGTCCCATCATGTTTGTTTTCTTCTGAGGCCTCACTCCTTAGTGTGCAGGTGGCTGCCTCTTCCTGCTTGTTCACATGGTTGTTCCTCTGTGCACATACACCCCTCCTGTGTGACCAGGTTTCTTCTTTTAAGGACACCAGTCATTTGGATTAGGGTCTACTCTAACTGTAGACTACAGTAACTGTAGAGTTACATATCCCTGATTTGGTTCGGATTTCCCCAGAAGCTCACTCTGTGTTATTTGATTAGGAACCTGAAAATGACTCTGCAGCATGAGATGCGTCTGTCCCATGGTTTACGTGTCACTGGGAGTGGTACATACACTGCTACTTTAGCAGTAGGATCGTACTGGCCAAAGTTACAGAATTAGAAGGCATGCTGTTTAAGTAGTAATTTACCCACATTATTAGTGGAGGAGACAAACTTGCATTTTGACCTGGATCATTTCTGAATAAGAGGATGTGTGTGTGTTGGGATATTGATTGGAAGAGAACTCATTTTACTAATCTTACATTAAAGATAGTGACTTTGCTGCACAGATAAAAGGAGAGTATATTGGAAAAATAAAAAGTCATAGACAGTAGGTTGAGTTTTAAGTACTAGGCAAAGATGTTTTAGGACAAGATAGTCAAAGATATTGGGTCATTAGAGTAAAACAGGGTCTAGAAAACCCTGTTCTATTGAAACTGATCTCGCCTGGATGTAGTGTTCTTTAATTTGGAAAACATGGCTCTCATGGTTCTTTCCTTTGAGTTTAATTTTAAAGGTAGAAGAGAAAGTACTTAAGGATTGTCAAGTTTAGGGGTGAACTCAGGAGTATAAGTCATGAATCTGTGTGTGTTATGACAACTAAAATAATGCTGGGGTAAGAAAGTAAATCCATCCTACAGGCCTGCTTTATTTGGCTTGCTTTTGTTTCGTTTTTTAATACGTACTGGTGATTTTAGGCAAGGCATTCATTCTCCACAAATGGCCAGGCTTATTTATACTCACTTGTTTCGTATACTTTTCTTACCTACCCCATCCCTGACAACTTCTGGGTTTAAAACGGCCTGATAATCTGTCCAATTTGCTTTTCTGAGATAGCAGAGTTAATTTGAATGACTTTGAGAATGGAACTACAGACCAGTTTCCTTTCTCTGTGTTCATGTCTTTCCTGCCTTGGAAAGAATACCAAAGAAGTGAAGAGATGAGTAAAAAGCCAAGTTATACCTCTTTGGACACAGGACAGAATGATAATGTCTTCTGTGGTTCTTTCTTTAGAAGACTAGACAAACCTATTAAGCAAATAATAAGGAACCGTACTGGAATGCTATAGATTTTCCTTTCCATTTGAAGTTAGGGGAGGGAAAAAAAATTCCAGATTGAGAATCTTTTTTTTTTTTTTTAAAGATTTTATTTATTTATTTGACAGACAGAGATCACAAGTAGGCAGAGAGGCAGGCAGAGAGAGAGGAGGAAGCAGGCTCCCCGCTGAGCAGAGAGCCCAATGTGGGGCTCAATCCCAGGACCCTGGGATCATGACCTGAGCCGAAGGCAGAGGCTTTAACCCACTGAGCCACCCAGGCGGCCCCCAGATTGAGAATCTTAATATTCCTGTTACCATACCCACTTTAGGAATGGAGTCTTGTAGCTTATTTGGTTAGGGAATTAAGAAATTTTAATGGTAGAGACCAGTGGAAGGATTTGTATTTCCCAGGTATAGTTTCAGATGAAAAGCAGTGTGATTCACTGTCTAAAAGATAAGTTTAGCCTATAAAAACATCATTTGTGGAATTAAAATAAATAAATGTATAATAAAACATCATTGGTACAGTTTTTTTAAGATTTTATTTATTTATTTGACAGAGATCACAAGAAGGGAGAGAGGCAGGCAGAGAGAGAGAGAGGAGGAAGAAGGCTCCCCGCCAAGCAGAGAGCCTGATGTGGGGCTCGATCCCAGGACTCTGGGATCATGACCTGAGCTGAAGGCAGAGGCTTTAACCCACTGAGCCACCCAAGAGCCCCTCATTTGTACAATGTTTTACGAAGTACTTTTGTAATACTACCACATGAGCCTCAAGAACTCAGAGGGAAAAACTGGTAACATGATGTGGGTTGGGCAGATCTAATTTAACCACCAGCTATGGGATCATTATTACACTATGCCCTGAGAATCCAGTGTTTTGCAAAGACACACAGTTTCTGTCCTCAAAAGTGACTGAAAGGGGGGTAGGGAGGGATTGGGTTTCAGTGGAAGCAAGAGAGGAAGCAACCAGATTATCCTGAATGAGACAGAAGCTTCCCTGAGAGCCTAGCATTTGCGTTAAGACCTGAAGTATTCCGAAGCAAGCAAAGCACACCTGTTGATCACTGAGGCAGCATGTACAGAGGTTTGAGAGCATCGTGCATTTGGGGAACCATCGCTGGGAGTGTAAAGGCTGAGGCACAGAGTGCGGTGACATGGGACTAGATGTAGGTACAGACTGGAGAGGGAGTCAGGCTCTGATGAGGACTGCTTTCCATTGCATTGATGAAGGAAAATGGTGACTCCTGAAAGTGTGTGAATCTTGGTAACGCTGCTCTGGGAGTGTTGAAGGGTGGCAGCATGTTAAACAGTTCAGGAGGTAGGGGCTATGGTACAGTCAATCTCAAAGACTGACAGTGCTACTAGAATAAAGGTTTTGGGAAAGAGGAGAAAAATAATTATTTCATCCTCGGAATTTGTGAGGCACTCATCTTTTTTGGGCTTCCGTGTTCTCTTAAGAGACTCAGTTTCATTTTGAAGTTAATTGTCATGCAGCTATAAATATTTTATATACATTTATTTCATCTTTTATTGCTCATACTGAAGAATGAAGAATGTTTTGATCATTTCTGGATATAGTGTTTTTCAAAAGACAGCTATTAGCTTTATTCACTGTAGCCGGCAAGTGTCTCATTCACTACTAGTGACTGTTTTTTATTCTGTCCCATTACTTTTATTCACAGAGTACACAGTACTTCTCATACGTCAGTTTTGAATATTTGTCATTCTAAATTGAATTTGCTTTAAATAACTTTTGTGAAGGATCTTGCATTTTGTGATCATTGTTCCATGCAGTTACTCTTCAGTGAAAAGAATTAGCTTTAATAATGTTTATAATTCTGTATAAGGTCTTTTCGGTTACATTAATTATTAGCTCTCACTTGCAGCCAGTTTTTTATTATCTTGACTGATATATTGTCTAATTGACTATCCAGATTGTTACCTGGGTATAGTGATGCTTTATAAATAGTGAGAAACAATTTCTCAAAGTAAATTTTTGAAATTTACTTTGTTTTTAAAAAATTTTATTTAAACTAACATACACTGTATTATTGTTTCAAGAGTACAGATTTGTGCTTCATCAGTCTTATATAAGACATATATATATAATATATAAAAGACTGATCATCAGTCTTATATAAGACATGTATATAATATATAAGACTTATGTATATAATATATAATATAAAAGACTGATGAAGCACAGACCTGTACCCCTGGAACAAATAATACATTATATGTTAATTAACTGAATTTAAATTTTAAAATGTGGGAAAACAGGGGTGCCTGGGTGGCTCAGTTGGTTAAGCCTCTGCCTTTGGCTCAGGTCTCGATCTCGGGGTCCTGGGATTGAGCCCCACATCGGGCTCTCTGCTCAGTGGGGAGCCTGCTTCCCCCTCTCTCTCTCTGCCTGCTGCTCTGCCTACTTGTGATCTCTCTCTGTCAAATAAATAAATCTTTTTTAAAAATGTGGAAAAATCATAAAGCTAGCTATACCTACTAAAGAAAAAAAAATCCCAGCCCAGTGCTCATTAAAGCACATAACCTCTCCCAGTGTCCATCACCCAGCTACCTCATCCTTCCACCCCACCACCCCCACTTCCCTCCAGCAACCCTCAGTTGTTTCTTATGATTAAGAAACAACTCAGGTTTTGTCTCCGTCTGGAGAAACAAATTTTATCTGCTTTAGATTTAATCAGGTGATACATATTTGATACAAATCATTAAGAAGTGCTATTATGAAGTGCACTGCCTTATTTTGAAGGATATTCTACTGCTGTGTAAGCTCTTTAGAAAATCAGATTTATTTGAAAATTGACTGTTATATCATTTCTTTTTTTTTAAGAGAGAACTAGAGCAAGTGGGGGGTGGGCAGAGGGAGTGGGAGAGAGAGGATCTTAAGCAGGCTCCATGCCCAGCAGAGAACCTGATGCAGAGCTTGGTCTCACGGTCCTGAGATATGACCTGAGCCAAAATCAAGAGTCAGATGCCCAGTTGACTGAGCCACCCTGGCACCTGATCATTATACCACTTATGTGGAATATAGATATCTTTGTAAAACTGATCTTATAATATTTTAGATCTTCAGAGTTATAATTCTTTGAAGTTTGGTGCTTAAGGTTATAGTTTAAATCTTTTAAATGGAAATTTTCAAGCGTAGTAGAATAATATATAAAGCTCCATATACCTATCTATTATTATTCCTTTTCCTACTTCCTTTGTCCACTGCTGGATTCCTTTAAGCAAATTCCAGGTGTAACATTTCATCTGTGCATATGTTAGTATGGTTCTCAGATCCTACTCTCTCTTTATGGATTGCTCTTTTCTCTCCCCTTAAAAAATATGTATAAAATCATAAATAGCTCCAAAATAAAAACTATTTTTGCTTAAGCAGCATAGTATTTCTGAATTTTTCATAATTCCCAATATTTATTTATTTTTAATTTAAGTTCAATTAACCAATATATAGTACATCATTAATTAGTTTTTGGTGTAGTGTTAGTGATTCATTAGTTGCACATAACACCTAGTGCTCATCATATCACACAATTACCTCATCCCCCTACCCACCTCCTTTTCCACTACCCTCAGTTTGTTTCCCCAAGTCAAGAATCTCTCATGGCTTGGCTCTCCATTTATTTTATTTTTATTTTTAAAAAGATTTTATTTATTTGTTAGGGAGAGAGCATGAGAGGGGGAGAGAGTCAAAGGGAGAAGGCAGACTCCCTGCTGAGCAGGGAGCCTTACGCGGGGCTTGATCTCAGGACCCTGGGATCATGACCTGAGCCAAAGGCAGATGGCTAACTAAGCTACCCAGGTGCCCCCTTATTTTCATTTATTTAAAAAAATGTATTTATTTATTTGACAGCACAACCAACTAGGAGCAGCAGAGGGAGAGGGAGAAGCTCATAATTCCCTATTTTATCTATAAGTAAACTTGATATTTAGTGATTTCTTAGAAGATTTTATTTATTATTTTTATTGGTTTTTTAAAAAGATTTGATTTATTATTTATTTGTCAGCAAGAGAGAGACAAAGAACACAAGCAGGAAGAGATGCAGGCAGGGGCAGAAGCAGGCTTCCTGCGAAGCAAAGAGTCTGATGTAGAACTCGATCCCAAGACCCTGAGCTCCTTGACCTGAGCTGAAGGCAGACGCCTAACGGACTGAGCCACCCAGGTGTCCCAGGATTTTATTTATTTATTTGACAGAGAGATAGAGAGAGCACAAGTAGGCAGAGCAGCAGAGAGAGGGAGAAGCAGGCTCTTTGCTGAGCAGGGAGTCCGATGCCAGGCCCCATCCCAGGACCTTGGGATCATGACCTGAGCTGAAGGCAACTGCTTAGCCCACTGAGCCACCAAGGTGCCCTTTATTTAGTGATCTTAAAAATAAAAAAGGAGTATTTGCATTCTACTCTTTTTATATAACACCTTTATTGAAGTATAATTCATATACACCATACAATTTACCCATTTAGAGTGTACAAGTCAGTGGTTTTTAGTATATTCACAGAGACCTGCAGCTGGCTCCACAGTCTTTTTTAAGAGCGTTTTTATCAACCCAAAAAGAAATGGTATACGTAGGCCGTCACCTCTTATTCTCACTCCAGTCTCCAAAACCAAGGCAACCACTAATCTCCTTTCTGTCTCTATGGTTGTATTTAACTATTCTAGGCAGTTCACAAAGTGGAATCATATAATACATATTTGGTCTTTTGAGATTGGCATTTCCACTTAGCACGTTTCCAGGGTTCATCCATGATTTAGCATTGATCATGCTTAATTTCTTTTATTGCTGAATAATATTCCATTGTATGGATATGCCATGTTTTCTTTATCCATTCATGAGTTGATGGGCATTTGGATTGTTTCCACTCCGGGACTAATAAGAACAATGTTGTTTAAGAGCGTTTGTTTACAAGTTTTTTGGTTTGTTTTTTGAACTTACATTTCCAAATCTCTTGAGTATATAGTAGAATATATATATAGAATACATATAGCATAGGAGTAAAATGCTAGGTCATATGGTAACTTCATGTTAAACCTTTTGAAAAACTGCCAGACTGTTTTCCACAGCAACTGCACAATTTTTCAGTCCCACTAGCAGTATTATGAGGGTTCCGATTTCCTCTGCCTCTCCACCAACTCGATACAGTCTGTCCTTTTTATTATAGTCATCCACTGAGAGTGAAGTAGTCTCATAGTGGGTTTGATTTGCATTTCCCCGATAGCTAATGCTGTTGAACATCTTTTCTTAGGTTTATTGGTCATTTGTATATCTTTTTAATTTTTTAAACTTTTTTTTAAAGATTTTATTTGTGGGAGAGAGAGAGTGTGTGAGTGAGTGAGCACACACACAAGTGGGGGAGCAGCAGGCAGAGGGAGAAGCAGGCTCCATGCTGAGCAAGAAGCCCGATGTGGGACACAATCCTAGGACGGGCTTATGACCTGAGCTGAAGACAGACACTTAACCATCTGAGCCACCCAGGCATCACATATATATCTTTTTTTTTTTTTTTTTTAAGATGTTACTTGTTTATTGGATAGAGAGACCGCAAGAGAGGGAACACAAGCAGGGGGAGTGGGAGAGAGAGACGCAGGCTTCCCACTGAGCAAGAACCCTGGGATCATGACCTGAGCCGAAGGCAGCCGCTTAACGACTAAGCCACCCAGGCGCCCCTCATATATATCTTTTTTAGTCGCTAGGGTGTTTGTTTTTTTATTATTGAATTATATGAGTTGTATGTATATACATACAAGTCCCTTGTCAGATAGAGACATGATTTGCAAACCTATTTTCTCATTCTCGAGGTTGTCTTCTTAACTTTCTTGATGGTATATACTCTTTAAAGCATACAACTGTTAATTTTGATGAAGTCCAACTTTTTTGTTTTTTCGTTTTTGTTGTTATATTTAAGCGTGCTTTGTCTAATTGAAGGTGATAAAGATTTATATTTTCTTCTACGAGTTATGTAGTCTTAGCTTTACTAAGTTCCATTATGAGTTAATTTTGTATACAGTATGAAGTAGAAGTCCAGCTTTATTCTTTTGCATGTGGATATCCAGTTGTTCCAGCACTATTGGTTGAAAAGACTGTCTTTTCCCCCATTTAATTGTCTTGGCATTCCTGTTGAAAAATCAATTGATCAGGAATTGTTTATGAACTTTGAATTCCATTCCATCACTCCATATATCTATCCTTCATGCCGGTACCACATAGTCTTTGTTACTATAGCTTTTGTAGGAAGTTCTGAAATAGGAAAAGTTGAGAATCCTCTAGCTTTGTTCTTTTTCATGATTGTTTGACTCTTCTGGGTCCTTTGAGTTGCCATGTGAATTTTAGGATCAGCTTGTTAATTTCTGCAAAAAGGACCAATTGGGATTTTGGTAAGGATTGTATTGAATCTATAGATCAACATAGAGGATATTCTCATCTTAACAGTGTTGTTTCCAAGCCATGAACATGGATGTCTGCATTCATTTAGGTTTAAAAAAATTTTTTTGTCTTCTAATTTTAGAGTATAAGTTTTATGTTATATTGTCTTTTTAAAAATTAAGTAATGACTTGTTATTTGTATAAAAAGAGAGATGTTGGGTGCTCAGTTGGTTGAGCGCCTGCCTTCGGCTCTGGTTGTGATCACGGGGTCCTGGGATCAAGTCTCATGTCGGTCCCCTTGCTTCATGGGGATCCCACTTCTCCCTCTGCCTGCTGCTTCCCCTGCTTGTGCATGTGCTCTCTCTCTCTCTGACAAATAAATAAATAAAATCTTTTTAAAAAAGATGTTCATTAAAAAAAGTTATAACAGTACAGAAACATTCAAATTACCTTGAGTTCCTACTACCAAGAAGTAAATAATTATCATATGGTTAATATTGCAGCTAGACATCATAGAGCTACTTTGGTTAAACTTCTATTTTGAGATAATCGTAGAATCATATGAAGCTATAAAAAGTGATGTAGAGATCCTTTGTTTTCTTTACCCAGTTTCCTTCAATGCTAACATACTGCCAAACTAGAATACATTCCATTGTAGTACTGCACAGTCTGCTGCATCGGTGTTGACATCCATACGGTGCACTGACACTCAGATTTCCCCAGTTTTACTTTTACTTACTGATGTGTATGCATGCATGTGTTTAGTTCCATGCAATTTTACACATGTGGTTTCCTGTACCCGCCACCACTGTCAAGGTACAGACAGTTCTATTCTCACAAGGATTCCTTGTTTCAGCCTTTTGTAACCATGCCACCTTCCTCCTAGCCACATCTCCTGCTTTCCCCCACCCCATCCTTAACCCCTGGTAACCATTGGTCTGTTTTCCATTTCTATCATTAAAAAAATACTGTATAAGTGTTATATAAGTGCTCCCCCCCCCGCCCACTTAAATTCCCTGGACATTCATCTAAGGTTTCGCATGTATTGGTAGTTTCATTTCTTTCTCTCACTGAGGATTTCCATGGTATGGAGGAATCATAGTATAGTCATTCATTGAAGGACATCTGTGTTGTTTCCCATTTTTTGCTAGTACAAATAAAGCTGCTATGAACATTTGTGTATAGGTTTTTGTGTAAACATAAGTTTTCATTTCTCTGGGATAAATGCCCAAGAGTGCATTTGCTGGGTCGTATGATAATTACATGTTAAATTTTAAAAGAAACTGCCAAAATTTTCCAGAGTGGCTATTTTTAAAAATAAGTATAAGTAATTTAAAAAACATTTTAAAAAGTGAGCCTAACAAATACAGGAAAGACCCATTAACACAAACAGTTGAAATGGAACATGTCCAGCCCCTCAGTAGCTGCTGGGTATCTTATCCTTCTTCCATCATAATGTACTCCTTCCTCCACAGAGGTAACTGTTACCATTGACATTTATGATAATCCCTTTATTTTTCTTTCATAATTAGCATTTAAATCTTCATTCCTTTGCAATATATATTTTTTATTTCTTTTCAGTGTAACAGTATTCATTGTTTTTGCACCACACCCGGTGCTCCATGCAATATGTGCCCTCCCTAATACCCACCACCTTTTTCCTCCAATCTCCCCCCCCACACACCCTTTCAAGACCCTCAGGTTGTTTTTCAGAGTCCAGTCTCTCATGGTTCACCTCCCCTTCCAATTTCCCTCAACTCCCTTCTCTCCATCTCCCCATGTCCTCCATGCTATCTGCTATGCTCCACAAATAAGTGAAACCATATGATAATTGACTCTCTCTGCTTGACTTATTTCACTCAGCATAATCTCTTCCAGTCCCCGTCCATGTTGCTGCAAAAGTTGGGTATTCATCCTTTCTGATAGAGGCATAATACTCCATAGTGTATATGGACCACATCTTCCTTATCCATTCGTCTGTTGAAGGGCATCTTGGTTCTTTCCACAGTTTGGCGACCGTGGCCATTGCCCTTTGCAATATTTTTTACTTCATTTTTGATTGTTAAAAAGAATCATACAAAATGCACTCCTTTTTGCATTGCTTTTTAACTGAACACTATTTTCTAGGACTGATTAATGTTGTATATAGCAGTAGCTTATTAAATTTTTTTCTGTATTCCAAAGTGTGTATTTAACATAGTTTATCCATTTTTACTTTTGGTGGGTATTTGAGGTGTTTATAATTTGTGGCTCATTACCAGTGCTGCTATCACATTTTTGTACAATTTCCCCAGTTCATAGATTTTTAAAAGGCATATTCCTAACTGTGGGCTTTGGTCATAGGACGTATTTATTTTTTCTTCTAGTTGGTGACGCCAAACTGGTTTTGGTTGTTTTTTTTTTAAGATTTTATTTATTTATTTGACAGAGATCACAAGGCAGAGGCTTTAACCCACTGAGCCACCCAGGTGCCCCTGCCAAACTGTTTTTCAAAGGATACCAGTTTATATTTCCATCAGCACTGTGAGTTTTTTTGTTTCAGCTCTTCTCCAGTAGTATAGTCCAATTATTATTTTTAAGGTTAACTGTTAAAAATGGATGTGTAGTGATTTCTCACTGTGGTTTGATTGACATTCCCCTGATTTCTAATGAAGTTGAGTCCTTTTCATTATTGTCCATTTGGATTTCCAGTTTTATGAAATGCTTGTTGAGATCTCTTACCTATTTTTTTATTGGGCTGACTTTTTCTTTTTGAGTTGTAGTTCTTTGTAAATTGTGGGTGTAGCCCTTAGTTATATGGTTACAAGTGTCTTTTATTCTGTGACTCACCTTCTCATTCTCTTAAAGGTGACTTTGATGAACAGAAGTTACTATCTTTGGTACATTCCATTTTATTAATCTTTTATGATTTGAGGTTTATGTGTCCCATTGCAGTGCCCAAGACCATAAAGGTATTCTCATACCATTTTCCAGAAGGTTTTTTTGTATTGTCTTTCACATTTTGATCTGAAGTCTACCTGGAATTGGTTTTTCTGTATGGTGTGAGATAGGAGTCAAATTTTATTTTTCCTCAATATTGATGATTATCATGTACATTTTAGACAACTATCTTTTTCTCACTGTTATGCATTGCCACCTTTGCCATAGGTATTTATTGAAGCAGAAGTCTGTTTTTAGATTCCCCTATCTGTTCCATTAGTTCATTCACTTATCCTTGCGCTGTACGAAACAACTTTTTTACTGTACCTTGTACTAAGTCTTGATATCTAGAACAGGAAGCCCCTTGCCATCCTGTTCTTTAGGAGTATCTTGGTTATTTTTGGCCTCCCAGCATTTCTGTGTAAATTTTAGAATCATCTTATCTTCCATAAGCACGTGACTGGTTTATTTTTTATTGGAATTGTATTGTTCTGTATAGCAACTTAGGAAAAATTAGCATCTTTTATTGACTTTTGCAGTATATGAACATTTGTGAGGTCTTTACATTTTTTTAAGATTTATTTATTTACTTACTTTAGAGAGAGCATGCAGTGGGGAGGGACATGGGGGAGGGAAAGAGAATCTGAAGCAGGCTCCCTAATAAGCACAAAGCCCAACACGGGCTTAATCTCAGGACTCAGATCATGACCTGAGCTGAAACCAAAAGTCAGACACTCTGAGCCACCACGCAGGTGCCTTTGTGAGGTCTTTAATTTTTCTCAGTAAAGTTTATAGTTTTTTCTTTGGATATCTTATACACTTTTATCATTTCTAGATATTTGATTTTTTTAAAAAATTTTATTTATTTATTTGACAGGCAGAGATCACAAGTAGGCAGAGAGGCAGGGAGAGAGAGAGGAGAGAAAGTAGGCTCCCTGCTGAGCAGAGAGCCAGATGTGGGACTCGATCCCAGGACCCTGGGATCATGACCTGAGACAAAGGCAGAGGCTTTAACCCACTGAGCCACCCAGGTGCCCCTAGATATTTGATATTTTTGACTCTAAAGTACCTCTTTTAAAAGATTGTCATCACTTTGTTTCTGGAATATAAATACAGTTGAATTTTAATATTTTAATATTGACCTTGTGCTCTTCAACCTTCTTTAACTGCCTTTTCATTCTAATAGTTTATCTATAAATTTTTTTTTAGTTTATAAATTTAAAAATCTTTCATACTGGGATGCCTGGGTGATTCAGTTGGTTGGACGACTGCCTTCGGCTCAGGTCATGATCCCGGAGTCCCGGGATTGAGTCCCGCATCGGGCTCCCAGCTCCACGGGGAGTCTGCTTCTCCCTCTGACCTTCTCCTCGCTCATGCTCTCTCTCACTCAAATGAATAAATTAAATCTTTAAAAAAAAATTTCATACCTATCATAAAATCTGCAAATATAACCTCAGTTTTGTGTCTTTCTTTCTAAGTACTATACCTTTCACTTCTTTTTCTTGCATTATTGTACTGGTTGGGGATATTAAAAGGGTCATGTCTGTTTAACATTTCATCTTTATGTTTGCTGTAGGTTCTAGTTAGTTGGTTGTTTTGGGTAGGCAATCCTCATCAGATTAGGGAAATTCCTGTTTCTTCCTAATTTGCTAAGCATGCCAATGAATGATGAATAATGAATTTTATCAAATATTTTTTCTGTCTCAAGATCTATTGATACTATAAAATTTACTTATGTGCAAAGTTATGTTTTTTTAAAATTGCTAATCAAACTTCCATTTCTGGAATAACTAACTTGGCTTTGACTTGTAATACTTTTAATATTGCTAGATTCAGTTTGCTTATCTTTTGTTTCATATTTTTACATTTATGTTCATGAATTTACTTGGCCCATTTTCCTTTCTCCTAATGTTTTTATCAAGTTTTGGTATCGAGGTTACAGTATACTCATAAAATGAGTTGGGGAAGTGATCCTTTTCTTGTTACAAAGATGATTTTTTATAAGACCGGGTATATTTCTTCCTTAAACAATTAGCAGAATTCACTGGTTAGTCTAACTAGAAGTGGAATTTTCTTTGTGGGCAGTTTTTAAATTACAGAGTTGGGGAGCAAATCCGTATAGCATTTCTGCACATCTTGTGACAGCTTTTATCTCAGACTATCCTTTAAGAGTGTTTATATAACAAAAAGCTTTGAAATACAGACATAGGGTCTTTCTAGAGGGCAAAGGTTTGTTAGGTTTGCTTGCAGCCTCCATATGAGATCAGTAGTTTTCTAAGCTTGGGGTTCTTCAGCTGTGACACACATCCTCTGTGTACATACTATCTACCTGTGCCTCTTTTAGATTGCTGCCATGGGCAGATAGCAGAGACAAAAGGAACTGGATACAAATGTAAAAGTCATGTTGTCTGCTTTGTGGTGAATAATGGCCTAGGAGTCTCCTATCTTCTGCAGGCATCTATGAAATTGTGGTAGGATAACTTGTTAGTTTTTGAGTAACTTGAGTAAAATGTCAGACCCTTCTCAGTTGTTGACAGGAAGTCGATTTATTTATAGGACTGTTTGAATTTCCTCTATCTTCTTGTGTCATTTTGGTGAATTTTGACTTTCTTCATTTTATCTAAATTGTCAAATTTACTAGAATGAATTTCCACTTGTTTTCTTTTAAAATTTCCATAAAATTCACAATAATGCCTTTGTTCTTCATTCCTGACACTGGTAATTTGTGGTTTTGCTGAGTGTAGAATTCTAGTCTGATAGATCCTTTAATTCAACTCATTGAAGATAGTCACAGCCTTCAGTTGGTTTTGTCATGGAGAATTCTGCTTAGTTTGTTGCTTCTTTTAAAGTAATCTTTTTATTCTCTGTGGCTACTTGAAATTTTTCTCTTTATATTTCATTTCGACAGTGTTAATATGATATGTAAGTGGAGATTTCTTTTTATGTAAGCTGCCTGGGATTCATTGAGCCTCTTGTATCTGTTGATTGCTCTTTCGTGAAGTTGAAAAATTTTAGACACCATCCCTTTAAATGTTGCCTCTGTTCCTTTTTTTTCCCCTCCTTCTGAGACTCTGATTAAACTAAATGTTTTAAATAGATGCTCAGCCTTTTCATTCTACCTTTTATATCTCTTTTCTGATTTTTCTAGCTTTCTTCTTTTCATGCTGTATTGTGCTATGCTATATTTCAGCTCACTGAAGTTTCCTTCTGTTGTGTCTAATTTCAACCAGTGAGGTTTAAATGTTACTTACTGTATTTGTTATTTCTAGATGTCCTATTTGGTTCTTGTTGAATCTCTGAGAATTTTCCTGATGTACACAAGGAGGAGTTTTTGGCAGTCATTTTCAGAGACAGTCTACCACAGCCACATTTAAACCATGTTCAAGGCTTGACATTTTTCTGGTAGGATAGCCAGAGGATTGAAACCAGTTTGATCGTTAGGGTGACCATGTAACGTGCCATCCAACTGGAACATTTTTGAGAGGTAAAAAGAAGTGTTATAATCTAGACTGTCTTGGGAAATCTAGGACCTGTGGTCATCCCAGTTACAATTTATTGTGGACTTTTCCATGTCCTGTTCACTCACGTTGGGAGTACAGTCCTTTGGGATGTTAATTTTTTATGGTAAGAGACTCCTCTTATGCTTTCCACCTTGTGCAGGATTTTGAGTTCTGTTTATTTCCCCCACTGCTTTCTTTGGGAGATTGTCTAAACAGGGTGTCTCATTTTCTCTGGATTGATGCATGACCTCACAAATTTTTGTTTTCCCTATATTTGGAGATTGGTGATTACTTATTGTCTTGTGGTCTTTTTGATACTTTTAAGATTTTATTCAGCTTTTATAGTTTTCTGTGGGAGCTTTGATCTAAATAACTTAGGCCACCATTATAGGGAATAAATACAAGTGTGGTTAATTTACTTCAATTAACAGAAGAAAGAAAATGGAAAGAATTGTTTAGTGTCAAATAAATGCTTCTTTTCCTGAAAAAAATATGAGTTCCCATGAGCTGCCTCTTAGTTGTGGAATGAGGTTGTGGGTGTGAGGGGGAGCAATTAAGGGTTTCAGGTCATTATGTTTGTTTTTTTAACTCCAGGTCCCACTTTTTGATAAACTTGTTAATTCCTTTTATGAAAAATTAGGACATTATTTCCCTCAAAATGTAATTTCTCAATTTTTATGAGTTACATTTTCACTTTATTGAGGCTTTAAAGGTTAACATTCTGTTCCACAGCTAATTCCCCTGCTGTTTAACCTTAGTGTTAGCTGTAAATAGATTTTGTGCTTTTTTTCTAGTTTTCTAACCATGCCATTTTACTCCTGAATTATTTATTTTTATGTGTCTGTATATTGTCTAGATTTCCACATTAGATCCTAATTTATTTTTAAAAAGGTTTCATACATGACTTTTTAAAAATACAGTTTTTCTTTTTCAGTTTCATTGTAGAATTTTTGTCTCCATTTTAGACTCAAGATTTTATGTCTTTTTTAGATATATAGTTACAATTTTATATATAGAAGATAGATTATATATGTTTTATTCCTCAAGGAGTTCTAGGCAATTAATGAATGTTTACTTTTAAGCTAATTAAACACTTTGGTGGAAGAACTGATTTACTTACTGGACCACATTTTTCTCTCCTTGCTTCTTATCTTTATTTCCTCTGATGTTGAAGTACAATTCTTAATAAGTACATTTTGTCTTAATTATAAGCTCTGATTTAATTTGGTCAGTATGGCTTGTATCATGTGAAAAATGATCATTTTGGGTTTTTTTAGTTTTGTGTATTTGTAGTGAAATGGATTGAATTGTTATTTCTGTGTATTTATATAGTTGAGGCCTCAATTTAATGTGCCGCTTTAATAAATTTTTATACAATAAAATTATTCAATGATTTTTTACATACATCTTAATATTTTCTTTAGAGGGATATAGTGATTTGGAAAGCATGACTTTTTCTTTTAAAATATTTTTTGGGGGTGCCTGGGTGGCTCAGTGGGTTAAGCCACTGCCTTCGGCTCAGGTCATGATCTCAGGGTCCTGGGATCGAGTCCCGCATCGGGCTCTCTGCTCTGCAGGGAGCCTGCTTCCTCCTCTCTCTCTCTCTGCCTGCCTCTCTGCCTACTTGTAATCTCTCTCTGTCAAATAAATAAATAAAATCTTTAAAAAAAAATGAAAAAAAAATTTTTTTGGTTTTGGTAGATTGTCAGTCTCTTTAGTGGTCCTTGCCATATGTAGTCATCAAAAAACAAAAGAGATGTGACATCATTTCTTTACATACCTCATTCCCTTCTTGCTAGCTGCCTCAAAAAGGAAAGGGTCACACATTTCATTTAATGACAGCTTGGAATTTATTTTCTTATTAATGGTTTTAAAGAGAGTTGTTATTATTCCTTAAGAATAAGAAATCGGGATAAAAGCTTGGTCCAGAGAGGTTTTGGGGGAATCTTGGAATGAATCGCCAAGAGTGTTTTAAATATATCAATTATTTACATATATAAATATTTCTTTCTTCTGTTCTTTCTTAAAATATTATATAGAGAGAGTGCGCACGCGCACAAGTCGGGGCGGGGGACAGAGGAAAAAGCTGAGCAGGAAGCCCAATGTGAGGCTTGATCCCAGGATCCTGGGATCATGACCAGAGTTGAAGGCAGATGCTTAACTGCCAAAACTACCTAGGTGCCCCTCTACTGTTCTTACAAAATTTTCATGTGAGTTGAAAATCTTACCTCTGAGTCACATTTACGTTCTAAGTTTGTTTGGTGAACACTCTTTTTCATAGACTCAGGAAAAAAAAATTTTCCTACTTTTCAAAGTTGGGAGAATTTAGACTGACAGTGTTATGTTGTACTAATTGAGAGTAGTTTCTGGAAATGAGTGCTGAATTAAAACCCTCTCATTAGGAAGGACGCCTGAGTGCCTCAGTCTGTTAAGTGTCTGCCTTCTGCTCAGGTCGTGATCTCTGGGTCCTGGGATCGAGTCCCACATTGGGCTCCTGCTCAGTTGGGACCCCGCTTCTCCCTCTGCCTGCCCCTGCCACTCCCCCTGCTTGTGCTTTCTCTCTCTCCCTCTCTCTCTCTCTGATAAACAAATAAAATTTTTAAATAGAAAATCTCTCAATAGAAGCTCTGAAACCTTAGACATACTTGGTCAAACTTCAGTTTGTACATCAGACACAGCAATAAGAATAATGCCTGGCACAAGCTAAGGCTTAATAAACATTAGTGTCATTTTATTCTTCTTTATTTTATTCCTTTATTTTTATATTTATTATTAATATTTTTCATTTTTAATATGAGCTAGGAATTTGAATAGAGATGAACAGTAGACTTAAAGGTGAGAGTCTTAGGCTACAGAGACTGTTTTAAATAAATGTCCACTGTAAACATGTTTTTAAAATAAGGGTCTAAGAAGGTGAATTGCTATGGTAATTAAATTACAGTTTAACTTAAAATAAAATTTAATAGATATCTATCATTAATATGAAGCCAAGCAGAAGGTATTATTAATAACAGCTTTAGTTAGGTATGTGTTTAATTCAGAAAGATTGACCAAGCAATGCCATTGGTCCTATTCCTCTCTTTGGTTTTATAAAAGATTGGTAGGAGCTATGTTAGCAGGCATTTTCCTTGAGTGCTTTAGAATAAGAACATTTCTCAATTTGTCCTCATCTTCTTTGGTTATATTTAGTACATATAAGTGACCAGAAGCTAAGAGATGCCCAGGTTCCAAGGTAGTAGTTGGGACTATTTTATTCTTACTAATCTTAGTTGATATCTTTTGCTTATTAGCCAATTTTCAAAATACTTTTTCTTTCCAATGGACTCCTAACATATATATTCTCATGTTTAAAACTTCTAGGTATTTATTAGTAATTTGTCTCTCAGATAGCTATGTAAAATGACGTATTAAGCAACAATAACTTCATATTTTATCTTTTAAAGCTGTATAGTACAAAACACTACATATTCAGAATTAAATATAAAATAAATTTAGTAATATGTGGATGCGTGAGTGTTGCTCTTAAAAGAGCAACAGATTTGTGTTGTATAACCTGAGGGGAAAAAAAAGAACTCACCACTATTGACCTTTGGGTCACTTTTTATCTGATTTATTTTTTTTAGAAAAAGTATGTGAGCTTTAGCATCAGTGCTTCAGTATTTTCAGTGTTAAAAAAAAGGCAGCAGTTGCTCTTCTTGATCCTTCTGTTGACATGTTCTTGGGGAAAGTGTCCAATTGTTTGAGTAGTTTACCACAAGCTTATTAATTTGGAATATTGAAGATAAGAATACTAGCTACTTAGAAAACAAATGGCTGCCCTGCTGGTTAAAGCCTCAGACCCCTCTCTGTGTGGAAATAGCTCCTTATGTAACTCTTCATTCATGCCTTGCTGTTCCTAAGAAATTGGGCATGTCCGTCTGCCAGCTTCCACCAGTTCAGTTTTTCAGTCTATGTTTCTCCTTCCCAAGGTTTTTTTTTTTTTTTTTTTTTTTTAAGATTTTACTTACTTATTTGACAGAGAGAGACCACAAGTAGGTAGAGCAGCAGGCAGAGGGCAGAGGCGTGGGCAGGCTCCCCACTGAGAAGAGAGCCTGATACGGGACTCGATCTCAGGACCCTGGTATCATGACCTGAGCCAAAGGCAAGGCTTAACCCACTGAGCCACCCAGGCGCCCCTCTCCTTCCCAGTTTTCTTTCTTCACTTCCTCTCAGTACTCTAAAACAGCGCATGTGAGATGCTTTTTGATCCTAAGTATTTTATTTTTTTTTAAGATTTTATTTGTCAGAGAGAAAGCACAAGCAGGGGGAATGGCAGGCAGAGGGAGAAACAGGCTCCCTGCTGAGCAAAGAGCCTGATGCAGGGCTAGATCCCAGCACCCTGGGATCATGACCTGAGCCTTAGGCAGCTGCTAAACTGACTGAGACACCCAGGTGTCCCAATCCTAAGTATTTTTTTTTTATTGAGGGAGATCACAAGCAGGCAGAGAGGCAGACAGAGAGAGAGGAAGGAAGCAGGCTCCCTGCTGAGCAGAGAGCCCGATGTGGGACTCGATCCCAGGACTCCGAGTTCATGACCTGAGCCGAAGGCAGCGGCTTACCCCGCTGAGCCACCCAGGCGCCCCTCTCCCTAAGTATTTTTTTTTAATTGTTTGATACTACTGGGAAGGAGAAGAGAATTACGTTTTTCTCTGTCCATCCTCTTATTCCTCTACCCCCTAAGTAAGGATAGAGGGTATAGTACAAAAGTTGACTGTATCTCAGAAATCTGTGAAGTTGTTCTTTCTCTTACTTTATATAAATACACTCTCCACCCCACCAAACCCCTCTCTCCCAGTTGCCTTAAGATATTCTACTTTTTCTTAGATGTTCCCATGGAAGAATTTTTAGTTCTTTTTTAGCAATCAGTTTGGTGGTTATTCCCAGGGAGCTAGGTATTATTCTGGATTATTCAATAATTATTCTGTACCTGAATGAGGAAAAATCTCCTTGGCTCATAGAGGTTTCTTTCCTGGTTAGACTTACTCCCTGATCTATCAGTCACACTCTTTCCTTTCTGTGATTGTGGTCAGCATGTCTCAGAAATGGATTCTATCTTGGTTTTTTCTTGCATCAAACTCACCAGACTGGGGCGCTTGGGTGGCTCAGGAGGTTAAGCCTTTGCCTTCGGCTCAGATCATGATTTCAGGGTCCTGGGATTGAGCCCCGAATCGGGTTCTCTGCTCAGCGGGGAGCCTGCTTCCCCCTACCCCTCTGCCTGTCTGTCTGCCTACTTGTGATCTCTCTGTCTGTCAAATAAATAAATAAAATCTTTAAAAAAAAAAAAAAAAAAAACACCTCACCAGACTGGTACTGGCTGGATTCCCTTTTGGTTAACTTCGGCATCTTTTGGTATCTTATGCCAAGTCTTGGCCCAATCTAATAAGGGGAGTTGCTAACCATTCTTCAACATTATCTTGCCCATTTTCAAGGCTGCATTGTAACAAGTAAACATATATGTATCATAAATGCCTGTGATTGTATATTTGGTCCTGTTGTTTTATAAATTAATCACCTGTGGGTTTTAGATTCTTTTGTTTGATGTTTCTCTCCAGTAATCACCCAACCCTTATTAATAAATTATTCCTGTACATAGCTATATATAGTCTTTCCTTTTTCTTTCTATAGGGGATTCTATAAAAACATACATGGATATGGGGCGCCTGGGTGGCTTAGTTGGTTAAGCGTCTGACTCTTGATTTCAGCCCAGGTCATGATCTCAGGGTCATGAGATTGAACCCTATGTGGGGCTCTATGCTCCGTGGGGAGTCTGCTTGATATTCTCTCCCTCCCTCTGCCCCATCCTGTTAATAGGTACATGCATGCGGGCTCTCTCTCTCTCAAGTAAAAAAATCTTTTATATACACACACACACACACACACATACATACATACATACTCACACATTCACACAGATAGAAAAAATACATAAAAATCAAAGTAGTTCTTTTAGGGGGCCCTGAGTGGCTCACTTGGTTAAGCATTCAACTCTTAATCTCAGCTTAGGTCTTATCTCAAGGTTGTGAGTTTTAGCCCCTTGTTGGGCTCTGCACTGGGTGTGGAGCCTATTTAAAAGAAAAAAAGAATTGTTAGGATATAGGATCGTAGGTATCTGCATTCATATTATTTTTAATATTTAAAAAAAAAAACAGTAGTGGGGCACCTGCCTGGCTCATTCAGAAGAGCATGTGACTCTTGATCTTGGGGTTGTAAGTTTGAGCTCCACATTGAATGTAGAGATTTCTTAAAAATAAGAAGAAATTTAAAAAAAAAATTTTTTAAAGTTCATCAAATGATATGCCTAAAAGCTAAATGGTCTAGTTTTTTCTGCAGCTGTATAAAAGTAATTAAATTCAAGGAACTACTGAGATTAAAGTTAGTATCATTCAATAATTCTTAAAAACTGGTTATAAACATCTTGTTATTTAAAAAAAAGAATCTGTTGGGGCACCTGGGTGGCTCAGTGGGTTAAAGCCTCTGCCTTGGGCTCAGGTCATGATCTCAGGGTCCTGGGATCAAGCCCCGCATCGGGCTCTCTGCTCATCAGGGAGCCTGCCCCCCCCCCGCTCTCTGCCTGCCTCTGCCTACTTGTGATCTCTGTCAAATAAATAAATAAAATCTTTTAAAAAAAAATCTGTTGTAACAAGGCAAAATCAGTAGAGTGAAATTAGGAAGAAATCAGACTTATTCAATTTTACACTTTAATGATATAGAAAATATATCTAACATCTTAGAGGACAAGAATCAAAATCACTTTTTGAAAAGTTGGGCCTGTTTTCAAAAAGGAATTTTCCAAAGTTAACTAGATTTAAAAAAAACAAAAAACAAACTACTAACTGTTTGCTTTTAAATGTGCCTAAATATTCTGGAATCTTGGGTTTGGAAAAACCTGTTGTGCTCTTAGGTTAACAGTTATATTTTATGATAGGGAACAGTTTTTTGTTTTTTTTTTTTTCAAGACCTATAATAAAGAAGTACATTATAATTGCCTCACTCTTTCATGTCCAATTCAGTATTTTTTCTGAAATAATCAGTGATCTAAATAAAGATAGAGGTTCTACATTTTATATATAGTATCCCTAACATTGTACTTTTTTTTTGCATTTTTGGAAATTTTTAATTAAGTGAAGGTTATGTATAGCAGCTTATGAGATTTATATCAGTGATTTTTGTTTGATAGAAACTATTGAACCTGTTGTTTATTTTGGTCAAGAAGTAGGAACACAGTCAACTCTTCATAAATTATTTTAGGTAAATTTAAAATTTCATCTTAGTTGTTTCCCTCTGCCCAGCATACTTTCCTTTATCACCACTCCCTCAGTGCTTGTTAACAGAAGCAAATTAATTTTAATATTAACTTAAGCAAAATATGATTAGGAAGACCAGTCTGCTGCAGAAGTAGCCATATATATTTCAGAGCTAAATACAAGTAATTTCTAAGTTGCATGCTGTTTTGGATAGTCCATATTACAACTCTGCTTTATTAGCAAAGATAATTACGAGTCTGATGCTCTAATTTTAACCTTGACTGACATCATTGCAGTTTAAGACATTTAACCAGAATTTATTAGGTGGGATATCTCTAAGATTGTGTTATCACATATATTACTGCTCACTGGTTTTATACTGCTGATGAAACAGCTGCAGTGATTATTTTGTTCTTGTAGATTTTATACATGAAGATAGAATATAAAAAGTCCCAGGAAACTCATCATATGCATTTTTAATACAAATGAAAACTGTGTTGGCCTATAGCAATTTAACATATATTCTTATATTTATAGTGTTCATCAAAGTATTAAGCATGCATTTGTTAAAAGTTCTGCATTCTGTTCATATCTAAGTTGAAAGCCTAATTAATGTAAATGTGAATTTTTGTGCATGGTATTCATGATTATGTCATGGAGATATCTTTATACTGGATAAGATAATAATCAGTGGTTATTGAAAGTCTGTAGTGTGTGAGGCACTTTACATATAATTTAGAATTTCATTTAGGTCTTATAAAAGGTGCGCCAGCTAATCATTATCTCCATTTTGTTATGGGGATGTTCAAGTTCAAAGAAGTTAAGAATTTTGCTTCCATCATGTAAACAAGTTAGTGGAGGTTAATTGAATTTGAATCCAGGTCTGACTCCAGTGCTCATGTGTGCTCTACTTTTTCTTCATAATATCTCCATTCTGTGGACTGTACAAGTCCTAAAAAGTTAACCTCCTTTTCCTCAAACTTGATATATGAAAATCTGGATTTACTAGTAGACAAATTTGGAATATCCTATATTCTTGTGAGGTGATTCATCTCATGTTCTTTAAATGACCCCGCATGACATTAAAAATATTATTTGCTTTCCCCTAGTTCAGTTTGTCACTCAACATTTTATGAGTACCTGCATTGTGAGATTTCATCAAGTGAGGTGAACCTGGGTTTTGGTACTCTGTATTCAGCACATACTTTATGAACACCAGGTTCTAAGTATTAAGAGATGTCAGTGGCTGGCAAAAGCAGACATAGTTCCTTCTGGCTCTGCAGCTAGTATATCTGGGTTTCAAGTCTGGGTTACAATTTTACCTCTTAATAACTGTATGATCTTAGGTTCCTTAGCCCTCGTAAGTCTCTATTTCTTCACCTGAAAGAAGGAAAGAATAATAGTACCTTTCTTAGGGTCATTATGAAGATTAATTGAGATAATGTATGTTCTTGTGTCATATTAGGCATGTAATGAAACAATAAGCATTACCCCCCCTTTTTTTTTGAAGCATTACCTTTTAATATCATCTTTAAAAGAGCAATTGGACTATAATGAAATTTCTTTAAAAAAAAAAAAATAACAAGCCTCGGAGCGCCTGGGTGGCTCAGTGGGTTAAGCCTCTGTCTTCTGCTTGGGTCATGATCTCGGGGTCCTGGGATCGAGCCCCGCATCAGGCTCTCTGCTCAGCAGGGAGCCTGCTTCCCCCTCTCTCTCTGCCTCCCTCTCTGCCTACTTGTGATCTCTGTCTGTCCAATAAAAAAAAAAAAAAGCCTCATTAGTATTATTAGCTTCAGTCTGGGATGGTAGTCATCTTTTACCTGCAGAGTCTCATTAAGTGTTTCATTTGCTCTGCACACAGCCATACACATTTTAGAAATATACTACACTATCAGCTGTGTTTTGTTTTTCATATTTTAAGGACACTGCTAGAAGCATTGCATGGGATAATTCCAAATGCAGGGGTATGTGTGTTTGGCTTATGGCAAGTAAACTATTTTTTGTTACTTTTCTTTTGAAAAAGAAGATAAAGATTCACTTTGTGATTTATTCTATGAAGCAATGAGAATTTCTGTGAGAAGAATTTAAGGAAGAAATTCTTCATTGACTGCAAACAGAAATACAACATCACTCTTACGATTGGCATTTTGTATGATTTCTTGAGTCATTTTTAGTGGAAAACATTTCTAAATATTTTAAGAAATAGGAAAACTGAAAATGAGATTTTCTGTATACTTAAACATAGTATTTATGCCGTTGGATATGTAAATTCAAATGCAGCTAACTGAATTTAAAAAGGTATACTTATAAAAAGCTGTACAAGAGTAATTGATCTAGTCAAATGACCTCCAATAACTAAATTGTTTTAGAATATTATGATCAAGAATGTAACGATGTGTTAAAGGCATCCAGTTATGATTTCTTTTGGAAACATACGTTAAAGTGAATGACATATTTCTTTAAGTAGTGGTTTCTATCGGTAATAATTTGTTATGACAGTTAAATTCTCTTTTTATGAATTCATGCAAAAACCTGTACTACCTCTAAGGTGATTTGTTTAGTGATATCTCCTGTAGAAAGATATGTCAGGGCTATTTTCATTATCTGTAATGAAATCTTGTTAGAGAAAATCTTGCTTTGACATTAAATCATTCTCATTTTTTTCATTACCAAAGTCCAAATGCCAAGGAAAAGTCAACTCACAAGCTGGGGAAGTATGTAAACAATTCAATTACAGGGAACTGTTTTAAAGTAGACTTTACTATATTTTGCTATTTTCATAGTTTCTTTAAATCCTGATTAAGCCATGTTAAAGTACATAAGAGATAATTTGATTTTTTTTTTAGAAACTTTTATACAAAAAGGAAGATTGTGTGGCTGATATGGATTTTTTTTTTAAGTGGATTTTTTAAGGGACTTTTTGGTATAATTTTAAAATACTTCCTTTAGTATGTTGGCCTACTTTTCCATTACCTTTGATTTATTAAGTGGAAGTCAGAGTTCTGAGGACGAATATTAGCTTTGCTGCTAATTTACTCTAAGTTTTTAATGTGTAAGCAAACTTTTGGCATATATGCTAATTTATATAATTCATGATTTTCAGCAATCTTTTGTGGAAATTTATTAAAATTAAGATTTAGTTACTTGTTTTAATGGTTAAATTTTAAAGGAGCAAATTTAAGATATAATTTATTCTTAGAAGCTAAAGAAAATAAGAGGCATAGAAATTATTTAGCTGCTCTTTTGGAGGGAAAATGCATTCACATTTAGAGCTAAGTTGCATTATTTCATTGAGAAGCCATATATAAAACTTAATTAAAAACATAACTTCCCATTTAGCATATGATTAAAGAAATTAACACAACTCAGTGAATTTGAGAGTTAGCATCAAAATATGTATTGGAAAGAATAAAGTTCTTTTGTAAGAATAATGTTTAATGATGCTCATTTAATATGAGCTTGAAAAATGAATAGATTCAAAGGATGAATAGATTCAAAGGATGTTCTGAAAATGAACTCCTTTATTATTTTGATACCACATAAACTGTTAAGGCTAAGTTATCCATGTTCTGTTGGAGCTCAGCCTGCAAAGAAAATGAATTTGCTGATTTTTGTCACTTGCAAGACCAGCCAGGGTTACTATAGCCTGTCAGTTGACTACATCAATGCATAATACTGTGTGAAATCATCAAGTGGTACTCTCTGTTTTGAAAGAGACACATTTAACTTTTTATTATAATTATTAATACAAGCAAAGAAGTTAATAGTGCTTTTATATTTTTATTGGCATCACACAGTTTTCTAGGAATGTTCAGCAATATGTCAATTCAGCTATAATTATAGCATGAAATACAGGAACTACAAATAAGCTTTTGGTGCCTGCCGTTAAAATTAAATCAGTAACTTTAATACCTTCTTACAGTTACATTTGGTTTCACTATAGCTCTGTCTTAGTACATCTGCACATCTCCTTTGCTCTCAGTAGTTAATTTTTACCAGTTCAGTTTCTTTGTAGTTTTGCAGAAAGGATTTAAAATCTTACAGCCCCTTAACATATTTTTATTATCATTTACTTAAATGATAGATAATGTACATGCTTGTTCATTGTGCAAGTACCCAAGACATTCTCATTGAAAGCTTCAGAAGTAAACAAATAGCAAAAGCATTCAGTCTTTATTTACAATATATAGAACATCACTGTTTTCATTTTAAGTATAAGAGTCTGATCAGCAGGAACACCCTTGAGAAGGACATCTTTAGCGATAGAATTTACATACCGTTAGCTCACAGTAATTGATTAGCAGCAGGGCTCTGAGTACGGAGCTGGCCCGGCACACGTTATTTGGGATGCCTTTGATGCTGTGGTTTTCCGAAGCTTGCTGGCTGCATGCTTGTTGCCTTTGTTCATGACACAGGTAATTACTTGATAAAATGAAGTGCATCGCTGTGAACAATTGACCCTTTGGAACAATCCAGGCTGGTCAGCAGTCTAAAGCCACACTTTAAGGCCATCATTATAGCCTCAAACTTGAGAGTTTCCAGGGTACAGACAAAGGTGTTGTCTTCCTTTAGTACAAGTCGAGTGCCATTTTCAGACTTTATGAAGTATTTGAATTGAATAATATTTGATGATATTGAAAACTCCTCTGGAAATCCATCCAGCCTGCTTTTGGACACCAGAACAATGCGAGATTTGATTTTTGATATGAAATCAGGAGCATTACAGAAAATTCTCAGTCCTTGTGAGCGATCATGGTTATCTGTTATTTCCAAGAAAGTAGTCTCTCTGGGTGTTAGCTGTTCTTTTTCCCACCTGGATTTCACTTCCTCCGCCAGTCCCTTGAGCTGAAAGAATTCTGCTTCTTGTGCAAGAAGTTGATTTTCTCGAAACCCTTCGGGCAGTAGAAGTTCTCCATTTCGTAGGAAGTTTAGGACATGTCTGAAGAGGAGTCCATCCCTGTCTATGAAATAGTGACCATCAGCATCAAACGGGCAGAGTATTTTTCCATTTACTATACCTTCAAGGAAAGTGTCTGGGTACTTGGTCAGTGTTTGTTTTTGAGTAATGTATAAATATCCACCAACGTTGAGGGTCATCAGTGTGGACTTGCAGTTCTGTCCTTGATCAGCATCTTCCAGGCTGTTGTGTTTGCCTTCATACTCCTTTTCTTTTTCTCTTCTGTTTATTTTACGCTCCATTTTTGAAAATTCTATTTCAGCCTGGTCTTCTTGGCTCTGAGATTTTTAAAAAAGAAACACTACCACACAAGCACGCCTTTATTCAGCCCCAGCCTGGTGATGGAATGGAAATGCTGGCAGCATCGCCTGCGCTGTCAGCTCGGTTTTGCAGTAGGTGGCGTATCAGCTATGTGTGCGGGAGCTTTCTGGAGTAAGACAGGGAAAAAAAAAGATAATTTGCATTTAACTGTGTCAGGGAAGGAATTTGTTGTTTAAGGATTTTCGTGTATATTCTTTGGAATAATAAAAGTTACTCTAGATAAATTGAATGTCCTCTTAGCAGTTAAGCAATTACAAAATTGCTTAACAAAATTGCTTTACAAAATTTTCCAGCTAAGTTTGAGTATGTTTCCATTTCTAAGTGTCTCTTAAGTTATGGCTCAATCAGGCAAGCTTAATATTGAATAATATTGTTAACTTCTGGAGAATAATGTGTTACTGAATTAATATCATCTTTCAAAGTAAATCATAAATAGGAAACCTAAAGAGAAAGGGAATAGATGTATAAAATCTTTTTTCCTAGAAAAAGTCACACATTTCACAGTGTGTAGTAATTTTAGAGACCCAAATGAGAATATTAAACCTGTTATTTGTGATACTGCACATGAATTTAATTGGATTTGCATGTGATTCTGATTTGGGGATTTTTACTAAGAAGAAATTTTCTTAAAGCCGTTTAACAAAAGGTTCTTTCTTTCTTTCTTCCTTTCTTTCTTTTTTTCCTTTTCTTTCTTTCAAGGAAAAACATCAAATATACAGGCTTTGCAGTAATCATTTACATTTCTTTTTGGTTAAGATTTCCTGTGGAAAATTCATAAGCTTCTTTTGCCTTAAAGCTTCTCCAGTGCTGAACAAAGACTTGGGCTGCTATAGAAAATACTCTGTGTATGTGAGTATGTGCACGTGCATGTGTGTGTGCACGCATTCACACACACATGCGTGTGTGTTTCAGAAGATAAAAGATTCAGAATACCTGCTATAAAATAGTGTCATGGTAAATTTCACTGAGGGGTTTGGGTTTTTTTTTTTTTTAAATTGTTGCTGGTTTTTCTCCCCTCAGTGTTCACCAAAGGCAAGAGAAAGGGCTAGAGACAGATTTTTTTTTTTTTTTAAACTTGGGAATGGCACAGCTTTCAGTCTGATGTTTTTCCTTGTTTCTTTCTTTTTTTCCCTTCCCTTCTAACTTGCCTTCGAAAGCACTTTAGAGATCTGAGCTTTCATTTCTAGAGTTTAAAGGCCCAGTGGTAAGAAATGTGAACATTTTTCCCTGTACCCTATTATTTGACTGGTCTATCTGCTAAATTATTCTGAGGAACTGCATTATTCTCAGAATTAAATTAGATTTAATATTAAATTGACTTCTGTTACGTTAAAGGTTTTTTTTTAATTATTCAACTGTATGTTGGTGGAAATCCTGGAGTAGAGTCTTCTAAAAATGCTTACCTTGTATTTTCTCTAAATAATGTTAGATTTTCTTCAGATATAAAAAATTATATCCTTAATTATAGCAGGTAACATATTGATCTTTGAAATTATCAAAAGTCCATTGAAATTAAACTAGAAATCTAATGCATAAACATTTTTAGAGCTGAGTTTTTACTTAGAAACCATAAAACTCAACCTCCTCATTTTACCAAAAATAAAATTACATTCTAGAGAGCAAACACTAAATAAAAATTTAGTGTTTTATCTAGAACATTACAGTTTGCTAATGATAAGCCAGCACTTGAACTAAACCTTCCTCTCAGTCCTGCATCTTTTAAGAAGAGTCTACTCTTATATTGTTTCTTTTTTTAAGATTTTATTTATTTGTCAGACAGAGAGAGAGAGCGCAAGCAGGGGCAACAGGGCAGAGGGAGAAGCAAGCTCCCCACTGAGCAAGGAGCGGGACGTGGGACTTGATCCCAGGACTTTGGGATCATGACCTGAGTCAAAGGCAGACATTTAACTGACTGAGCCACGCAGGCAACCTGTATTCTAACCATTTCATATGTGTACTAACTTTGTTGTTTCGGAATCAAATCTTTTTTTATGGATTTGGTTTTTTAAGAAGTACTGAATATATTTTTTCAGTACAACTTGGAAATGTGTGGAGTTTATATGTTTATAGTCCCTGTACCATGTTATAAGGCATAATCATTTCATTGCTAGGTCTAGTCCTCTTTAAATGAATTTTATGAACATCAGAATCAATAGAACATAACTGTAGTGTAGT
The DNA here is from genome assembly GCF_020171115.1 of Neogale vison. Taxonomy (NCBI): domain Eukaryota; kingdom Metazoa; phylum Chordata; class Mammalia; order Carnivora; family Mustelidae; genus Neogale; species Neogale vison. The sequence continues at coordinate 110,824,121 of NC_058095.1, read as the reverse complement.
GATGGAACCCAAGTTTTGTGTGTTTAAATCAAATGATGTAGTAGAATACCATGTGATACAGGCCTCCTTCCTTACATCCTGTTTGGCCCATTTGTAGAAGTCGTCGTGAGGAAATAAAGCTAGTGCTGCCAGAAGATAGGCTTTCCCAGGATGGGATGGTGAGGCAGGGCTACTGCAGGCTGGACTGCCGCCTCTACAGTCAATCACTCCAGGGCTGCCTTACACTTGCTAACTCACTTTTGGTTCCTGCTGCCTGATTTTGAAGACTATTGATGTGTGTTCCGGGTGTCTGCTGACTTGCCTTGAAGACTCGGAACCACACCAGCTTGTGCCCCTGACCCTTGATCGCTTTTTTTTCTCCCACTCTAGACTTCACTCTGGTGTTCTTGGCTTCTGCACACCTGACGTGTATGAGTTGTTTGCCACCCCCACGGCCAGGCAACAAGAGTGTAATGGAGGCTTTGTCTTAGTGCCTGACTAGAAGTTAGTTGTTAGGAGTCCATAGCACTTTTTTGTGTGTGTCTGTTGCCCCCAACTTGCAGTCTTAAAGAAAAGTGGCTCCCGGTAGTCCTCACTTTACCCCCATTACTCCACGTTATCCCCTTTAAAGTAACATGACCGTATCTTACAGAAGTTACAGGGGCTTGCTGATCACTGACTGCTTCCTTTTGGGGTATACCTGCCCCTTATGGGAAAGCCAGTTTGCTTTCTTTTTCCTGTTCCGTTCTAAAATTGTATTTGCCTGCTTGGGTGGGTGGAAGGTGGGGAAAGCTCGTCCTGGATATTGTCAATCAGGTCCCCATGGCCCTACGACTATAAAAATCATGCTTCAGTACCTATGCCAAGGAAAACGTGGTGTGATTATGTGTCTCCATGTTGCTGTAGATAGAAACTGCAGTTAATCAGTTCAGCAGTTTCAGCAAAAGGCTTAACCCATACATCAAAGATTAGCTCACTTAGATCCACTTGACCACTGGACTTGAGGATTTTGTCTCCTTTGCAGACAGAAGGTTTTGTGTGTGTGTGTGTGTGTGTGTGTGTGTGTTTTAAAGTTAGGGAGCCCCTGTTTTCTAGTTAGTACCCTAGACCTTTGTTAGAGTTAAAGCACCTCTATCTTAAGCATCTGGAATCACACATATAAAAGAGCCCTTTAGCCAGCTCTGAGGATTTAAACAATACCATTGTTACATTTTTGGTATACGTTTATCTGTTAATTAGGCCCAGTGCCTAATCAAATTCTAGCAAAACCTTCCACTAATATGATGATGCTAATCTGCATTAGGCAGAACTTATTCCAGGCCAGTGGGAGGAGTTTCCATCGTATCTACCACCTCCTGATGGAAGAGGTCATTGTCATTGCCATGGTTGACTCGGGATGTCATCATAATATATGCTTGCTCCATTTATATGCCATGGAAGGAAGTAGAACATCACCAAGAAGGTATCTCTCTTAGTTGGAAGATATAAAACCTGATAATTGCTTCCAGGCTCAACATATCACTCTTCTGTGAAATTCAGACACTCCTTTTCAAGGAAAAGGGTTGGTCTTAAGAGCTGCCTTTAAAATAAGAACATTATGGTTAAACAGCTGCCTTCAGCTCAGGTCATGATCTCAGAGTCCTGGGATGGAGCCCCATGTTGGGCTCCCTGCTCAACCGGAAGTCTGCTTCTCTCTCTCTCACATCCCCTGTTTGTGCTCTCTCTCTCACGCTCTCTCAAATAAGCGAATAAAATCATTTAAAAAATAAAATAAGAACGTTGTGCGCACCTGGGTGGCTCAGTCAGTTAAGCATATGCCTTTGGCTCAGGTCATAATCCCAGGGTGCTGGGATCAAGCCCCGTGTCTGCTCCCTGCTCAGCAGGGAGTCTGCTTCTCTCTCTCCCTCTGCCTCCTGCCCCCCCTGCCCCACTCATGTTCTCCACCCACCCTTCTCTCTCTCTCAGTCTTTCTAAATAAAATCTTTTAAAAAAATAAAATAAGGGGCACCTAGGTGGCTCAGTTGGGTTCCCTGCTCAGCGGGAAGCCTGCTTCTCCCTCTCCCCCTGCTTGTATTCCCTCTCTCACTGTCTCTCTCTGTCAAATAAAAAAATCTTCCAAAAAATTAAATAAATAAAATAAGAACATTGTGTTTTTGTCTCCATCTATACTAGATCTTTTTGGTTGATTTCACCTCCATGTGTTCTGCCTGCCTTTCAAAAAGATTAGTTCTTACTACCGTAGAAAGAAAGTAAAAGCAACTGCAGCTAGTGCGGATGCTGTCAATTTTTACTTAAATCTGGCACTCTGTCTCTTCCCTGGACTTGGCCACATTTTTTCAAGCTTATTGATCCGAGTCTTTCTTTCTAACTTGAATTTGATGCCCTCCTGCCTGACTCCATGATGATAGCTTTATCTGTTCATGTTCCCAAATTTGGCTAACCCTTGGCCATCTTACTTTTATGTCCTGTGATTCCTCTTTGCTTTGAACTGTGGCTTTCACAAGCTGAGTGTCTCTTTTTGAATGTGTGGCTCACCTCTTTTTTATAGCCTCTTGTTAATAGCATTTAATATGAGAAACATTCATTTCAATACTCAGCTCTGGCTGTTTTACTTTAGCCTCTGTGTGAAAAAATAAAAATTCGTTGAAAATATAAATAAGAATAAATTACAGTGTAATGTATTAACATTTTAAGAATCAAAGATTTTTCCATGTTAATCTAATTCCATTTGAATGCCGAAAGTTTAGTTCAGTTTTGAAATACAAAATCATCTGCATTAGCTATTGCCTGGTACTGGGATTGTACTAACACTAGTGCTGCCTCACCTGCTTTATGAGCTTATTGGCCACAGGGTCTAACCAGCTGTGTGGAATGCATGAATCCTCCTAGGACTCATTGGGTATAACTTCTGATAGGAACGTGATGTGGATGGGTGATTCTAGTCAGATCTTTGAGAATGTTTTGTGGTGTTGAGCTGAGTCTTCAGAGAAGCCCAGGAATCTTTGCAAACCTTTAAGTCTCATATGAGGAGTATAGAAAAGAATAAAGCACTACGGATTAAAAGGAGCACATATTAAAAAGACAGATTAAATGAGAACTTCAAGCAAAATTCCATCCCACATTTCTTTGCTTTTCATTAATTACAGAGATGACTTTGAAAACAACTTACAAATCATATTAATTCCTATTTTAAATATAGTTGGGAAGATGAGTGTTTCAAGGAAAGCGGTGTTTTATAATTGTGTAAGCAGAAGGCATTTAGGTTTTTTAAATGAATTTTCTCTTTTTTGAAGTGTAGCGTATGCATTATTATTCACTGGAAAATTCTATTGTAACCAGATGAACAAAGCACTTTAATGGCCATCAAATGAACACTGAAATTATGATTTTGTATAGAGCTCATTTTTATAGTGCTCTTTAGCCAAGTGGAATTTTGCCTTCTCTTTGGGAAGAAGATACTTGTAAAATGTTCATAACCACTGTCTACAGTCTCAAAATGAGCGACATGACTTTGAAAACTTGTAAAGGTAATATTTTATGAAATCAGTGACCAGGGTTAGCTGGGTGGGTCAGTGGGCTAAGCATTCAACTTGATTTTGGCTCAGGTCATGATCTCAAAGAGTTGTGAGATAGAGCTCCATGTTGGGTTCCTGTTCAGTGGGAAGTCTGCTGAAGATTCTGTCCCTCTCTCTTTCTACCCTTTCCTCTGACTTGTGTACACTTTCTCTCTCAAATAAATAAACAAATCTGTTTAAAAAAAAAAAGAAGAAGAAGAAAAGAATGAAATCCATGACCTAAAAATTTAGTTTCTGTTCCTAAATGCTGTCCCCTACCTAACGCAGCATCCTTTCTGTTAACCTCTTTTTTCTTTAGATCTTCTTGTGTCTCTGTTGATAAGATGGTGTGGTGGGGCCTGAACAGCAGGACAGGATATGATAGTTCATATGAGCGAATGCAGTTTCTTAGAGAGTACAGAGATTGGAAATTAGGGATGGAGAACTCTTCCATGTTCCACATCTAACACTTCTTCTTCTTTTTTTTTTTTTAAGATTCTATTTATTTGTTTGAGAGAGAGCCAGTGAGAGACAGCATGAGTGAGGAGAAGGTCAGAGGGAAACACAGGCTCCCCAAGAAGCAGGGAGCCTGATGCAGGACTCGATCCCGAGACTCCAGGATCATGGCCTGAGCTGAAGGCAGTTGCTTAACCAGCTGAGCCACCCCAGGTGCCTGCACATCTAACATTTCTAAAAATCTTACATCTTAAAATCATGGAAGTGGTTTGTTTTAGTGCATATAAAATAGTGTATATTATAGTTGGTGCTTTCTTAGTGTTGATAAATCTTTGAGCAGTTCTGTGAGCTCTATTACTTTCATACCACCAGAAAATAAAATTAATAGAGATGCAGGGAGAGGAAGAAAGGGGGCCTGGAGGTGAGGAACAATATTAGGGCAGCAGTTTTAAACTCTGGCTACTGCATATTAGAATTACCTACTGGCATAAAAATGCCACCAGCTCTTGCCCTCCTCACAAGTCAGTTAGAATAGAATCTCTGACTTCGGGCCCAGTAGTTTCTAAAAAGCTCCCCAGGTGATTCTGATGATCAAGCAGAGTTGAAGAACCACCGTATTAAGGAAATCAATGAGTTCAGGAAAGGAAACTTATATCAGAGTTCTTAATGGTGGGGACGTAATTTCTACCCTTTAGTTGTGAGGATACTTACAATTAAAGTATCTTGAAATTCATAAAGAACTAAACTAGTGTATGGCATCACTGCCATTACCAATTAAACATAGTGAATAGAACAGGAGTTACTGAAGCTGAAAGTAATGAAACTTGAATCCTATTAGTTGACTTAAAAATATGTGCCATTGGATTGTCTATAAAGTATTTCATTCATATAATTCATCAACTATATATTGCAGTCTTTCTAAGTGTAAGGGTCTCTTTTTCTTTCTTGGTATCACTCATCTTAACCAGCACAGTGTTTGGTACTATTTAATATTAATAGAGCATTATAGTGAAAGTCTGTTCTCTTGGAGACTTAATCTTTCCTGGAAGGATTTGTTTTTCTCATCCCTTCAATCATTTTTGCTGTTGTTTTTAAATTATCCCTAATTTCAAGTGCAGCAGCCAAAGCTGGACTGCACCCTTTGTTGACAGTCTAACTAAAATAAAATATTATGGTATTGGGATTTTCCTGACCTTTTTCATTATTACAGCACAGCATTACTTCATGTTTTTTATAAAGCTGTATTTTATTTCTGGGTTTTATCCAGCTTCTTATTCTTGAAAGCAACTTTGAGATTAGGGATTATGTCTGTTTATACATCAAAATGTCATGCCCACATCTGTATTCAAGAGGTTTTTATATTGGCTAATTATATATGTGATGGTAACAATCATAAAGGAGACTGTGATCTGAGTTATAGGAGGAGCAATAAATAACTTGTGGACTTGCTTTGTGAACGTTAAAACAAAAATGTTTGTTCTTAAGAAGCTCATTCACTGAGTTATTTCCTTGATCCGAAGTCTGTTACGGCTTCTGTAGACTGATAGAACAGTCTGGATTCTTTTGTCTTTAAGGCTTCCATCCTTTTTTCCAAGTTTTACGTATGTATTATTTGAGAGAGAGAAGGAGAGCATGAGTTGGGGGGGCAGGGAGGGGTCAGGGTGAGAGGGTATCTCAGGCAGACTTCCCCCTGAGCACAGAACCTGAGGCGACTCCGTCTCATGACCCTGAGATCATAACCTGAGCCCAAGTCAAGAATGGGATAGGCTTAACAGACTGAGCCACCCGGGTGCCCTTAAGGCATCTTTCTCTGATTTTGTACTTAAACTAACCAGTTCTTTGGGTTTTGTTTTGTTTTTACCCCTACTCCTGGGCAAGTACTCTTGTCGTTCACAGATACTTTTTGATCAGCATTATGATGTCGCTTGTATAAGAATGTACCTACAGCCTTCTTTAGTCCATAGAGGAACTGTTGAAGAGTAGTACTATGAGTGAGGAGGTTGAACTGTTTTCTAAAGCTTAGGTCTAGTCCTCAAAATATGGTTTCAGTATTTGGTTAGAATTGGGAATTTCCAGTGTATTAGGCATATTTATAATTTGAATAATATATGAAAACATTACATAAATAACTTCAGGGAATATTTATATGATTGCTCATTTGTTACTTTTGAGGTAAATAATCAAGTCCTAACTCTGTAGGTTTACTGAACATGAACATTTATTCCTAAAATTTTTGAAGGTTAAACATAGATCAGAACACCAGTTCACAAATTTGAATAGAATAAGGATCAACTTAATTAAATAAGTTGCAAGTTTGCCTCACTGGCTTGTTATTATGCCAAGTAGTTTATATTGATAGGCCTTACTTACCCTGTGAACCACAGGCAAAAAACTTCCATGAAAAGATTTTAAGTGAAGAGATTGGAAACTAATAGGAATATTTAAAATGGTTTACCTTTTAAATTCACCTGCTCTGTGGAAATATTTTTTCTTCAGTCCTTTTCCAGATGATAGACACAGATGTGATCTAAATAGAACCAGGAGAGTAGCTTCAAAAGTTGTAAGGAACAGTCCCAAGTCTTGTTCCTAGCCCACTTATCTGTGTTTTAACTGGAGTTGGACGTGTTCTTAAAGGCCTCCACATTGATCTGGATCCAGAGTGGCTTTGTGGAAATGAATGCCTATAACTTCCTGATACCTAACATCTTCCTAACATATCTGCCTGTCATTAATTACATGCCAATGCTAATAAACATCTTTCAAGCTTGTTTATTACTGTAACTTGTTTCAACCAGGCATGCCCTTAACTTGTAAAAAGAGCCTGTCCGTTATTTTTCTCTTTCTTCAACATAGTCTATCTCAGTTGAGAGAAAGAGCAGGAAGATCTAGCTTAGAGCAGAAGTTTCTCAGCATTTTGTTGTTATTGCTGTTCCCAGAAAGTTTCTAATTTCTCCTCAAAGAAAGTTTAATTACATCTAAGCCTTTTAGAAAATCTGAGTCCAACCAAAGTAAACACTAATGAAATGATAAAACATCTCCAGTTGGAAGAGAAGGCCAGTTTTTTGTTTGTTTGTTTTGTTTTAGGTTTTGGTGGTTTTTTGTTTTGTTTTTTGTTTTGAGAAGTCCAGTTTTTTAAGTGAAAGAGATTTGGAACTAGATCTGAGATACCACAGTAACTTCTTTACATAGATGCTGAAGCTGTATGAAGCTCACCGAAGTGACCTACCTCACTGTTTAGTGACAGAATCAGAACTAGAAACTCTTAAGTTCTTATTTTATAGTATGTGTTTCATATACTTAACCTTTAAAATTTTCTCTCAATTTTTGTCTGAAAGTAGGTGGTAGGGTAGGGTAGATCAATAAAATACTATTACCAATGGTGTGTGTTCATACTCTTTAAGATTCTTTTGGTTGCAAGTAACAGAAACCAGTAAATAAATGGATCTAGCAAAAAAGGTGGGCATGGGGGGAGAGAAAATTTAGAAATGATTCTGGACTATTTCTCAGAATCCAGTTCTGGTGTGGGTCCCTTAGTTTGAAATTCAGAAGGAGGCACAAACATACAGAGAGAAAGAGGGGGGAGACAAAAGTCATTGTTCACTCTATTCCCACCACCTTCAGTGTCCTTCTCTTTCACCTGTGTGTCTATCTTAAAACCCTTAAAAAGTTCTTCTTTGTGCAGTGCAGTGGAGTCCCACAGCCCATAGGGAAGGACCAGTAGTCTGTCAGGTAAATTCAAAAGTAGAGAATCATAAAATGATATTAATATGAATTCTTACTGCCTTAAACATTTTACCTTAAGAGTTCAAATGTACATATAGCCACCAATGTACATGTAGGATAAGGCCTTTGATTTCAGTATAATACACCGATTGAACATCTGTTTTCTCTTTCTTGGGAAAATTCAACCCATAATCTAGGTTTACAATTTTGGCTTCTTAGAAAGGAGCAAAAATTTAGACACTGAAACAACATGAATGCAGAATCCTTCTAGACTTTTATGTTTCTCTTCTAATCTCCTGTTATCTCTCCAGTGTTTTGACAGTAGTTTTTTTTTTTTAAGCAACTTACTTTTATATTAAGTCTTGCCAAAGCACTAAACCTGGTTTTCATAGAAACATCTCCTTCCCCCATACTTATAATTAATGGGATTATATAATATATAATCAAATTGCATAATAACTAACAGTAAAACTAGCATAAACAAGTTCTAATATAGTGAGAGCAGAAGTGTGTGGGAGTACTAGAGATGAACCTAACTACCCACTATGGGCAAGCTATGGGCATCTGTCACTGTATTTAAAAGAGGTGACTTGAGAACATTGATAATCTAGAAGTGGGGTAAGTGGAGATCTATTAAAAGTGATTCTGGTGTATTAAAATGATTTATATACCTCCTACTAGACCAGCAGCTCTCAAAAATGTGATCTGGAAACTTTGGGGTAGAGGGATTCCTGAGACCTTTTCAAGGAGCCTATAAGTCAAAACTATTCATAATAATACCAAGGCTTTCTGCCTTTTTCAGTTCCGATTTTCTAAACATTTCTTAGTTTTAGTTCCTAATATGATAAATAGCAAAAGGTACAACCCACATAAAAGCTCTTTGGGGGCCCTCAATACTTTTTAAGAATCTGTGTCACAGAAGTCATTTGAATGACTGCACTAGACTCTACTCCTTGAGTACAGGAGCCATGCTTTATGTGTCTTTGTTATTCCTGATGTGTTTCAAGTATTCATGGTCTTTTAAACTGGCCTAACAAAGTGGTTTTAAGTGAGGGTCCCTGTATTAATGAACATGGTCTGTAATAAACAGCAGTGGTATCCAAATGGTGCTTTCAGATGCCTTTATTTTTTTATTTTTTTAAAAGATTTTATTTATTTATTTGATAGACAGAGATCACAAGTAGGCAGAGAGCCAGGTGGGAGGGCAGGGTGGGGGGGGCGGGGAAGCAGGCTCAGGGTGCCTGATGCAGGGCTTAATCCCAGGACCCTGGGATCATGATCTGAGCCGAAGGCAGAGGCTTTAACCCACTGAGCCGCCCAGGCACCCCAAGATGCCTTTAAAATATAATGTATTTAATACCTTTCCCCCGAAATCTTAAGCAATGTTTTGAAGAGGAAAAGAAGCATGGTTAGTGGAAAGAATATGGAAACATTTTCCTACAAGGCTTTTAAAAATCGTGAAGGCTTTAAATCTTGCTTAGGAGGTTTTATCATAAGTAAATTGGCTTTTAAAATTTACTTAAAAGGAGAAGGGGGGGCACTTGGGTTGCTCAGTGGGTTGCTCTCTGCTCAGTGGGGAGCCTGCTCCCGCCACCCCTTCTCTGCCTGCCTCTCTGCCTACTTGCAATCTCTGTCAAATACATAAATAAAATCTTTAAAAAAAAAAAAAAGAGGAGAAAGGGAACAAGCTAACAGAGATGTGGGGTTATTTAAGAGCAACCAGTCAGTGGGAAAATTCATTGCAGATGATTAAGACTTCTCTTTGACTTGAGAAGCATTGGAAGGGTATTTTAGATTTGAAAAGGGGATGTGATGGACAGGAAATTATGGTTTGGGGAAGTGAGTTTTATTGCTTTGTGAGAGTGACCTTGATTGGAGAATAGTGATGAGAGTAGTTTCCAAGTTGATACGGGCAGGTGCTTTGAAAACATCTTACTCTCTCAGGTATTGTATGGAGAACACTGACAGCAGATCCTTTAACTAAAAATTGAATTCAGCCTATCTACCTGAAGTAGATATTACTTTAAATAAGTGGGGAAACATTCACAGATGGTATTAACAGATAGCTATTTTAGTATTCAGTGAAACACCTAGATATATAAGTAAATTGTTTTCAGGAATGGTATAGTATTCTAAGTTGTTTCCATTTTTTTAAAGGATTGATTCTTGTTTTAATAGAGGACTTTCTCAGGCATTTAACATATCTTATACATAGAAATTCCCCAGATCTTGCTATTGTTATACCAGTAATTTTTCTAGGTAGAACTTTCAACTTCAGCGGAAATGCAAACTTAAATATAAGATTTGGGAAATTCAGATTTTAATCTCAGTCTTACTAAACTGATTAACAAGGGGAAATTATTTTTAGACATTTAAATTTAATACAAAATGATTATGGTTTTGTTTCCTTCCTAACATTTTGATATAAGGTAGGCATGCTTCTCGTCATTGCTTTTTCCAGACATCTGATAGCGTGTACTTGAGATTAGTTGCATATGTTGCACTGAGGATTCTTCAACTATTGGATTGCCTGTGCATTCATAGTTAGGGGCTACAGTAAGGAGTCTCCTGGAGTTTGGAGACAAAATCAAGAAAAGTCACCATAAGGAAGATTTTCTAATGTAAATCATGTGGGCGTGATGCAAGCTGCACTCTACATTTTGGTCCATTTATCTGCCCTCCTCCCCCACCCCAGGAAACTCTGTGCTTCTTGGAAAGAGTACTATGTCTTACTCATCTTTGATTCCAAATGCTTAGATGGTGCCCTTTACATAGTAGGCATTTAGTTAATGGTAGGGGAATGCACGAAGTCATTTGCCCTGAAGAGATGAATCATAAATGCATTGCTGATGAGCCAAAGGATTTCCTGAATCTCTTCTCAAAACCTGGATGAATTCTCATGAAATTAAGACTGAACCATAGCTTCCTAACCATAGTTGTACATTTCCAGACAGTAGGAGAGCTGGTGCCATCATGGGATAATCTATGTGTACTATTAAGGTCTGTAAGGTGAATTTACCAGTGTTTGGTCCATAGTAGTCCCATAGTAAGTGCTAACTGTTGTTTACCTTTTTGGTTTCTCTTGAATTTTGTGTTAGTGTCACCTTAAGAATTCTTACTATTGGTAGGAAAAATTGCCCCTGTTTGGACAAATATCCATAGCAGTTAAAGCTCTAACTTGGACATACCCAAGTTAATAAATCTGCTGGAAAATAGAAGTCAGAGCAACTGGCAGGCAGAAGTGGTACACAGTATAGCCTAGACAGTGTTTAGCCTGGACAACTAGCATTGCCCAGTTTATAGTATTTTCTAGGCTAGCTATTCTAGTCACGGTGTATTCTAGAATTTTATTTGCATGTGTGTGTGGTCACCCACACATACAGATATATATTACCTTTAATTTTAGTGGTTTAGACTAGCTGGGTTTTCAGAAGTTACTTCTCTGCCAAATTTGTTGTAGTCTCCACTCCCTTCAAATTCTTTTAAATTTGATTTTATGCCCTAGTAAGTCACCCTCTTTTTAAAAAGTTAAATATATAAAAGTTGTATTGGCAAGGGGCTGCAGCAGCCCAGTAAACAAACCTGAGAAGTTCAGTTTTTTACTCACCAAGAGTAAGGTCTTTCTCTATTCTGGCCAATGATGTTACTGTAAACTTACAAGTATTCCTTTTGTTCTTTGATTTGTATTATTACATTTGATTCTAATCATCATCACTGTGGTTAGTATGTTAAGGTAAAATCTTAAAAATGGTCAGGGCTATCTCTGAATACATTTGTTAATTTTTTTTTTCTTTCCATTCAAGACAAACTTTCATTGGAAGGAATAGTGGTACAAAGAGCTGAATGCCGACCTGCGGCCAGTGAAAACTACATGAGATTAAAAAGGTTGGTGTTCTTTAACTTTAAGATAATACCCAGTATTTCCTTTTGGGGATTGAAATATGTATATTAGAGTGCTTCTTAACTGCATGAAAACTGTGGCTATGTTGAAAGTGTTTCCTTCAGAGGCTGTTTTACTTTAAAACTTTACTTTTTATGTTAAGAACAAACTTCTAGTTATAAAATAATTAAGTCCTGGGGTTATAATGTACAGCATGGTGACTATAGTTAATATTACTGTTTTGCATATTTGAAAGTTGCTAAGAGAATAGATCTTACAAATTCTCATCACAAGAAGTAAATATGGTGACATGATGTAAACTAGACTTATTGTGATCATTTTGCAATATATATATTTCAAATCATTATGTTGAATACCTGAAACTAATGTAATGGTATATGTCAATTATACTTCAATTTAAAAAAAAAAAAAAACCCAAGTAAGAGTTTCTTTGGCAAGGGAATTTTCAGAACCTATTTGGTTGTATTTGGGTTGTTTTAAGGTACTCTTTTAATATAACCTGGAGTGAAACTTTTTATACTAGTCAACATTATAGATCTTGATTCTTTAAACACATGTAATGTATTTGTACTCTCTTATTTTTAAAGGCTATACTTTTTGCATAATGAAGTTTCTAAAATACTATACAGTATAAAGCAAGTATAGTTGCTAGAATATCATCCTTTTCTCTTGATTTACAGAGAACTTTTTATAAACTTACTACTTTGTTAGAGATTTCACATAAGATCCTCCCTCCCCCAGTGTTGTATATGGTTAACATTTTATAATTAATATTTGAAGATAATGATTGCAAATTCTTGGTACTCTAATTTTTTGACTTTCAGAGAGCAATTTTCTAGAACCCTGAAGGCTTTTCTTATTTTAAGTAACTCTACACCTCCTGTGGGGCTCTAACTCACAGCCCCAAGATTGAGAGTCATGTGCCGTATTAACTGAGCTAGCAAGGCACCCCTTATTTTATACTTTATATTGAATGTATTTCAGCTTCGTGTACTTCAGAATTGTAAGTTTGTTCATTCAGCACTACTGTGTGAAAGAGTAGTGAACAAAACAGGCAAACTCTCTGCCCTTGTGGAACTTTCATTTTAGCAGATTATAGTTATCCAGAGCTCATAATGGGGAGCACACTGTTTGGGTGCTAGCGGTAGCCTCTCTGGATAGCAGGGTTCTCACAGCTGGAACTAGCTGCTTGAGGGGCGCCTGGGTGGTACAGTTAGTTAAGCATCCAGTGCTTGGTTTCAGCTTAGGTGGTGATCTCTGGGTCTTGGGATCACGCTCCATGTCAGGCTCCCCGCCCAACTTGGAGTCTGCTTAAAGATTCTCTCTCCCTTTCTCTCTGCCCTACTCCCCCGCCGCTCGTGCGCATGTGCTCTCTCTCACTCTCTAAAATAAATATATAGATCTTTAAAAAAAAAAAAAAAAGTCTGCTTGAGCTGGATCCTCTATAATGCCACATCATCTTTTTAATTTCCCTCCTTTCTCAATTAGATTAGAGTGTGTCTCTCAGGAACGAAACAAAAGACTGTTTTCTTGTCCAGTAATTCTTCTCATTTAAATGCCTCCCCAGGGCAAGGAAAAGGATGACAAAATGAAAATTTTTTATAACCGAAAATAACTTTGGAACACAGGCAGGAGGTGTTTCTGTCTTTGTGTTTAGCCTATGAAGTTGATCATACAGTGTGTGTTTTTGAAGACTTACCATCTTCAAATGAAATTTGAAGTGAAATTGCAAAGTACAAAATCTGGTTACTGAGCTGCTTGCCAAGATCTTTTTTTGTGGTCCTAATTTTCTTTAAAGGTTTGTAAAGATTTCTGATGGTGAGATTAGGCAGGTTGCCTGTTGTGTTAATGAAATGGCTGCTTTTTATCTTACCAAAAATTGTTCAGCCTTTGAGCGTGCTAAGAGCCATTACATATTTCAGTTACTTAAGTGACCTAAGGAAACAGAGTGATTCAGGAGATGATAATCATGTGAGTTTCATAAAATAGACGAAACATGGCATGTCTTTAAAGATGCACTCATATAAAGACTTGGGGAAGACATTGGGGAACTCTCTGTGAGCCTGGAATGCGGGATTGTTTGAGGCAGAACAATCTCCACCCTAAACCTCTGCTTTGACCTCCAAACTTGGATACTCAAGAACCTGGTTGAATGTCCACTAGACATTTTAAATACATGAAAAACTGTTCTCCGAGGCTTTCCCCCAAAACCTGCTCTACCAGTGGTCCTTCTCATCTGAGTTAGTACAAACTCTGTTCTCCTGTTTTCTTAGTCCAAAAATCTTGGTGACATTTTTGAATCCTCTTTCACACACATACATCCAGTGTGTCAGAAAAATCTTACTGACCGTACCTTTAGATTACTACACATCTACAAGTCTGTTTCTCACCACCCACGTGATCTGCCATGAAGTCTCACCTAGATCACTGCAGTAGCCTCTTAGCAGCATTCCTTCTTCTGTCTCTGCCCACTCTGGTCTGCTGCCAGCGCAGGAGTCAGAGCAGTTCTTCCCGAATCTGTCAGGTCATGCCATTCCTCTGCTCACTGGTCACTCACAATGCTTCCTTCATTACTCAGAGTAAAATTCAAGTCCTTCCAGTTCTCTGCAGGGATCAACGTGATCATGCTTCTACTTCTTCCCACTTCTCCCATCCTTAGCTTCTCTCCCCTCATTCCTCCTTTACTTACTCTGAGCTCCTAGCAGAGCTAGGAGTCCTGAGCACTCTAGGCACTTCCTTATCAGGGCCTTTACACCAGATCTTCTTTCCTACTGGGAACATCCTTTCTGCAGGTAACTGCATGGCTCACTCCATGCCTCTTTCAAGTCTCTTCTAAGATTCTGCTTTTCCAATAAGGTCTACGTTGACCAACCTACTTCTTTCTATACTTGTATTTTCTTACAGACCATACCACTCGTAATATACTATGTAATTTACTTGTATTTATTGCCAGCTTTGCCCTAGTATAGTTTAAACTTCCATGGTTGGTTCTTTGGTGTGTATGTGTGTGCATGGACACATGTGCACACAGTCATCTATTTTGTTCATTTATACACACACACAACCCCAGATGTTTAGAATAGTTCATGACGGGGCACCTGGGTGGCTCAGTCGGTTAAGCATCTGCCTTTGGCTCAGGTCATGATTTCAGGGTCCTGGGATGAACGCTGCATCTGGCTCTCTGGCAGGGAGTCTCCTTCCTCTCACTCTGCCCTTCCCACGCACCCCCTTTCCCCCACTCATGCTCACACTCGCTCTCGTGCATGCTCTCTCCCCCTCTCAAATAAAATTAAAAAAAAAAATAGTTCATGACATGTAGGTGGTCAGTAAGTATTTTTTTGAGTGAATAAGTGGCAGGAGATAAGGTTTAAAATATTGAAAATCTTTATATTCTTGCTAAATTATCTGTTAAAGAGTCTTAATATGCTTTGGTGAGGAATTCGGACTCTGTGCTGTGGCCGTTAGGGAGGCACTGAAGAATTCGAAGCCATATGGAAAGCAAAGAGATTTCTGTTTTGGATAGGTGACCCTGGCCATAATGTAAGACCAAAAGCAGTGAGGTAAGCTAGAGGCTGACATAATAACCCAGGTACAAAATGTCTAAGTGACTAAACAAAGTGGTTCTAATCAGAAGGGAAATGAAAGACAAAGTTTTGAGGCTATTTGGAGGTAGAGTCGATGGGGCTTAGGAACCCATCTCATACTTAAGTGGTCATGGGACAGGGGATTTCTCTAGGCCCAGACTGATGGTGGTGGCTCTTGTGTTGTGGCTTGGATGCACTTATTTTACGAATCCTCAGACTGATGAAGGGAGAAGGACAGGAGAGATCATAGAGTTTCCATGTCCATGTTAATGTAAATCTTGGTTGACAGTTTACATTAAAACTTTAAAAAGCAGCAAGTACTTAACCTGCAAGAAGAATAATGATGGGTAGATTAATCAAAATAGGAAAGTAATATAAGCTGTAAGTTGTATCTCATGTACAGCTGACATTTGAACAACAAGGGGTTGGGGTCTCCGCCCTTTGCACAGTTGAAACTCTGCATATCACTTTCGGCTTCCCAAAACCATGACTAGCAGCTGCTGTTGACTGGAAGCCTTACCAATAACATAGTCAGTTAACACATATTTTGTATGTTATATGTATTATTACTGTATTCTTACAATAAAGTAAGCCAGAGGAGAAAAAAATGTTAAGAAAATCATAAGGAAGAAAAAATACATTTATGGTACTGCACTGTAAAAAAGAAAAATCCATATATAAGGGGACCTGTGCAGTTCAGACTTACACCATTCAAGGGTCAACCTGTATTTTGTTTATCATCACTTAACATTTTCACATGTGTCATGAGATCATTGAGGTAAGGCTCAATTTTAAAAAATCACTAGTTAACTGTTCTTGCTTCAGAGAGTTTAGAGTTGTTTGTTTGTTTTTTAAGATTTTATTTATTCATTTGAGAGAGAGAGAGAGAGAGAGCATGAAAGGGGAGAGGTCAAAGGGAGAAGCAGACTCCCTGCTAAGCAGGGAGCCTGTGATGAGACTTGATCCCAGGACTCCAGGATCATGACCTGAGCTGAAGGCAGTTGCATAACCAACAAGGTTGGCGCAGCCACCCAGGCACCCTATAATGTGTGTGTGTGTGTGTGTGTGTGTGTGTGTGTGTTTCCCTTCAGGTTCGGGAGTTTACAGTTTTTGAAACTGAAGGAAAACACACACACACGCACACACACAACCAGATTATCCAAAACGTCTGTTTACTGACCGGATAGTTGTGGGAATAGAAATATAGTGGTGCTTTTGATCAGTGGACAGGCAGATATCCTAATGGAGGTGACATCAAAGTAGAAGTATTTGAGAACAGAATTGGTAGGTCAGTATTTAAGATAACTGGCACCTGGATATTTCACACATACACTCCAAGGTTTTCAGGGCCTCCTTCAGACTGCCTGGTCCCATTTAATGGTATTTGAGTTTTTGGATAATCTGGCTCTTGTCTCACTTTTTGGCTGTATTTTTAGCTGTTCTCCTTTTGACACACATCATCTAGTTGTGTCACACTACACATTGTTACCCTGAATGTGCTGGGCACTTCTAAGTTTTATGCTGCATCTTCTTCCTAGAATACCTCATCTAACTTCTGCCAGGATCCTTCTGAGCTTTTCAAATCAACCCACATGTTACTTACTCAGTGAAACTTTCTCGTATCTTCCAAAACTCTGCACTCCAGTTAGGATCTGCCACTTCCTTTTCTACATTCCTACATACTTACCTATTCAATTTAACGGTACATATAAATGGGTACATTTTCTGTTGGTTAGGCGTGCATTGTTGCATCTTCTCCAAGACTATCAACTTCGTAAGAACAGGGACTGTGGGTTTTTCTTTATTTCTCACTCTCTCTTATTCCCTTCCTGTTTGTATTCGGAACACTTAGCATAGTGCATTACAAATTATAAATACCCAGAAGTATTTGTGGGGTTGAAATAGAAAGGAATGGCAAAACTAGGTACAAAATGTAGGAATCCGCAGCATTCAGCTTTTTAAATTTTTTTTTTAACTCAGAGCTGCACTTGAAACCTGGACTGATTGATTTTTCAATTCATATATACATGCATATGTGCACACACACATGCGCATACATCCATACATCCTTATCTTCCTTTGGGAGGGGGAAAGTGATTATAAAACAAATACAGAAGCATTTCATCAATGACAAAAAGTTTTTCAGAATATAAAGTTATAATTAAATATAACTTTAAATAATAACTTTAAAGTAAATGTATTTTCCATTTACAGAGGACTGGAGGAGAGAGCCTTTTTATCAAAGAAGACCTTTCCCTAAATCAGTGTTTTTTTCTTTAACCATTGAGGTTTTACTATATAATATTTGCATATAGTAGCTGAACTACATTGTTAGTAACATAATGTATATATTTACAAAGTATATTTTACACTTATATAAAATAATCTTTAAGAATGATTAGTGCTACTTTAATGGGAATTGAATTTTAGTAATAAGTACTGTAGCTATCTGCTATTAAATTTTAGCTGATAAATTAGCCACATGTTATGAACATAGACCATATTAAACATAAGTAAGATTCTGTTAGTTTGTAAGATTCTGTTATTCATTTAAAGGTGGAAATAAGTACTGCAGTAAATGCAAGGAATATATGAACCTATCAGTCAATAAAATTCAGGACAAGAAAGAAATTAATCCTATGCTGTAATTTTCCTTTGTACAATCCCATCACATTATAAAATCCTGCAAGCATCCATTTAGCCACCAAGAAAAGCTAAAACACAAAAAGGAAAAAGTATTTCACAGCTTCTGTTACTTTTTCTTACCTGATATACATTTGAATTGATCTAAATAATATTAGGAAATTTATTTTGAGTTGGTGAATGTAAATATATTTATTATCAACTCATATTTGACATACTAATTAAAATTTATGGGGTGCCTGGGTCCCTCAGTCAGTTAAGCGTCTGACTCTTGATTTTGGCTCAGGTCTTGCTCTCAGGGGTTCTGGGGAACAAGCAGAGAGTTGGGCTCTATAGAGAGTCTCTTAGAGATTCTATCCCTCTCCCTTTCCCCTTCCTTCTCCTCCCTCTCTAAAAGTCATTTTAAATTATTTAATTAGTGTTTTATTAAGAGTAACTTTAAGCATCTTGAGGTGCTTTTTTTGTCCAACATGGGGCTTGAACTCACAACCCTAAGATCAAGAGTTCTACACTGCACCAACTTAGCCAGCCAGGTGCCCCCTTGAGGCTTTTTTAATAGATGACAAATTACACACTCACCAAGCTTTTAATTCATGTTGTACTCTTTAAAATATAAAGGGACATAAAGATAAGACAGTCACCCTAATGTGTGTTTTCTTATAGAAAAGTCATAGTAATGGGAAAATATGTTACTTTTAACTTCTACATGTTTATGTCACCAACTGATCTAAAAATACTTGTCTCAGAATTTTTATTTGTAATTTTTTCAGTGTTTGTGGGCTTTCATCAAAAACCTAAGAAAAACCTTTCTCTTTGGGAACAGAATATAGACTACAGAAGAAAAAAATCAGTCTTTTTTCTATGCAAAGACACCAGATAGTAGGAAGCAAGTTGTGATTCACTTTCTTTCTTGGGGAGAGGTTACCAGGCTGTACCTGCCTGGATTCCTGATGTTTCATATTATGGTAAAAAATGTCTTAGTATGTTATTATAAGGGAAGAGGAAAGGGACCCCCTCACTCAGTAGATTTTTATGTAATTTGTGGGTGATGTGATTCATGTGGGTGAACTAGACTCAGGCCCAAAGAAGTTTCTGCAAATAAAATTTTTTTCAATGCAATAACAACACTGAAGCATTTTCTTTTTTCCACATTTCAACAAGTATGTGGATATATTTAGTACTTGTAGTTTTGACTCTTTTCCATGTAAATTTTGTAAAGAATAATTATTTTGTAAATGATTTTTCTTACATAGTATGATGAGTCTCTTATAGCTGTGTCCCTTTATATTTAAAAAATAAATGTAGGATGAATTACAAATAAGGTAATCGTATAACCTATCATTTAAAACAGATACTTTTGGGAAAGAAAGCAGCCACTAACCAGAGAAGATGACACCCTAAGACAGCAGTGCAAATCATCCCAGATAAAATGGGGATGTCAGGTCAATATGAATAGCCTGGATACACTGAAATGCTAACTTTTTAAAATGGGAACTAAAAGATAAGAGTCAAATAATGAAAGTGCTGGTGCTTAGGAAATGTGTACAGTACCAAGAATTCTAGACTGGGTCGAACTGCTATGGCTGAGCATAAACTGTCTGCTTCCCAGTAGCCACACAATGTTGGGCATGCAGTAGTGCTGTGTTAATGTTTTCATGTAAATTTTTATTTATTTGACAGAGACAGATCACAAGTAGGCAGAGAGGCAGGCAGAGAGAGAGAGAGAGAGGGAAGCAGGCTCCCCGCTGAGCAGAGAGCCCGATGTGGGACTCGATCCCAGGACCCCGAGATCATGACCTGAGCCAAAGGCAGCGGCTCAACCCACTGAGCCACCCAGGCGCCCTCATGTAAATTTTTATATGAAGTTTATTAAAATCAGTAATAAGCTAAAAATAAGTTTTATTAAAAACCATTTTTCTTTTAATCCTCAATAAAATTTGAGGTCATAACAGCAACTCAGAATTCTATAAAGATAATTTCATGACCCGGGAAATATAATATTAGATTGTAGCTTTCTGGTAGTCTCATTTGAAACAGTTTTTGGTGAATGTTGAGGTTAATGATTAATATATTTTTATCAGTATCAGTTAAGGTACTTTCATTTCCTATTAGGAAAGCCAGTGCGGAGGGGCTTGGGTGGCTCAGTCTTTAGGCATCCACCTTGGGTGCGGGTCATGATCCCAGAGTCCTGGGATGGAGCCCCGCATGGGGCTCCCTGCTCAGCAGGAAGCCTGTTTTTTCCCTCTCCTATTCCCCCTGCTTGTGTTCCCTCTCTTGCTGCCTTCTCTGTCAAATAAGTAAATAAAATCTTAAAAGAAAAGGAAAGAAAAAAGAAAAGCCAGTGCAGACTTAAAAGTAAAAGAAATTCATTTCTTAATTAAATAAAAATTTCATTAAAAAATTAAAAATAAAAGGCTTAAAAATAGAAGAAACTCATTGACTCACATAAATAAAATCCAGTGGTATTGTGGGCGTTAGCCATGCTTTATCTAGACATTCTCAACATCATCAGTACTGTAGCTCTTTTCCTAATGTTCTTTGGTCTTTCTCCAGCTTGACTGTCCTAAGGAACCCAGATGTATGATTTTTAAAACATGGAGCTATGTATCTTTTTTAATCAAAAAAATTTTTTAAACGCCAGGGAACAGGAAGTCCTTCTGAAGAGCTAACCCAAGAAGGCAGCTGGCCTTCTTTGCCCTAAGCATGCTGTTATTCTCACAGCCTTACCCCTGTACTGCTCCTTAATTATCACCTTAAGTGAAGGATTATGTGAAAGGGGCTGATGTCATCATTAAAATATAGTTTTTAAGCACATTATAAATAGATAGCTGTAGTAAAAGTGCAAAAATACCAGTGCAGTAAAACTACCCAAAAAAGGTAGGCAAAGTGTTTTACCTAGAATGTTTTTTTTTTTAAAGATTTTATTTTATTTATTTGACAGAGAGAAATCACAAGTAGACAGAGAGGCAGGAAGAGAGAGAGAGAGAGAGGGAAGCAGGCTCCCTGCTGAGCAGAGAGCCTGATGCGGGACTCGATCCCAGGACCCTGAGATCATGACCTGAGCCGAAGACAGCAGCTTAACCCACTGAGCCACCCAGGCGCCCCTAGAATGTTTTTTTTTAACAGACTAAAACAGTTCCTCATAGGGAGTGTTATTTGGAGGAGGAAGACTTCTTAGTCCTTGATAACAATCTTTTTTAAAAAAAGAAGAAGAAGAAGAAAATCTTTGGGAGATTGCCCTGTAAGAATGCCTCCATTTCCTCTGAAGAACCATTAACAGCTGTTGTCCCCAGCATTGAGCTATAGACTACACCTGAAGATTTAGTATTCTGATGAAAGAAGGATTTCCAAATGATTGTAAAAGCTATTGGGAATATATATAAAGAATTAAAGCATTGGCATAATTTCTACTTTATTATTTTTTATAAAGATTTTACTTATTTGAGGGAGAGAGAGAGAGCATGAGTAGTGGAGAGAAGGAGAAACAGCTCCCCACCCTTGAGCAGGGAGCCTGCTTCAGGGCTCAATCCAAGGACCCTGGGATCATGACCTGAGCCAAAGGCAGACATTCAGCCAACTTGAGACACCCAGGCACCTCCCCCCACAACTATTGGCATAATTAAACAACAAAGTTTTCATCTGATTTCCTTCTTTCAAATTCTCTGGCATTTTCACTGGAAGAAAGAGGAGAGGAACTTTCTGAGTAGGTATTGCCTCACTGTAAGCATCTCTTGTCTTTGGAGTTCCATAGCCCCTCTGCCTGTTCTCTTGGGGTTCTGGCCCCTTCTTAGTCTGCTGCCATTCCACCTCAAATGGGCATTGTTTGAAAACTGGCCACTTTGACACTTGCCAGATGTATCCTGTGCATTCTTCTCCCACTGTCTGCTGTGCTCTGTTCTTGGTTTTCTGCTTGCCAGACTCCTTATTATCCTTTAAGATTCCGTTCAAATGTGAAATGTCACCAACCATTTTTTTCCACACAGAATAATCACCATCTCCACCAAGCTCCTGCTATATTTTTTCTAATAAACCACTAATCACATTTTGCTTTTTTTTTTTTTTAATTTATTTGACAGACAGAGATCACAAGTAGGCAGAGAAGCAGGCAGAGAGAGAGAGAGGAGGAAGCAAGCTCCCTGCCGAGCAGAGAGCTCGATGTGGGTCTCGATCCCAGGACCCTGGGATCATGACCTGAGCTGAAGGCAGAGGCTTTATCCCACTGAGCCACCCAGGCGCCCCTCACATTTTGCTTTTTATTAACTTTATTTATCTCTACTAGATAGTGAGCTCCTTGTGGTCAGGAAATACATCTAATCTTTGTTCTAACAGCTTTATATTCAGTAAATTCTCATAAATGACCAAAAATAAACATTTTAAAGTTACGGATTTACTGTTATACCATGATTAGTGACTCTCTTAAGAATTAATACTTTTTTAAAAATGCATTTAGCTGTGTTTAAATTTGAATTCTAAGTCCTGAGAAGCAGTACTGGCATGTGGTGGTGTTTGTACAAAGCCTCAGAGCTTTGCAGGATAAAAATACCTTCGTACACAATTTGTCTTTGTTCACTCACAGTTGAAAATCAACAGGACTCACCTTAGGTAAAACTGTGAAGTAGGGAAAGTTTATCTTTATTTTCCAGGCATCTCCTTTTATCATTCCTTTCCCCCTTAGTAATGTCTATCTTTAGGTACCTACTTTTTATCATATTCTGATCTTTTCTAGTCTCTCAATTCTGAATACATTTTAAGAATGAATAGGCATCAAACTGGGTATTTGATTTTATACCTTTTATTACCACATGTGAATAATAGCCATTAGATTACCTGTTCAAAGTATTTGAGTAGGCACTTTTTTATTTTATGGGAAAGGAAGAAAAATCATTGAAATTACACCATGTATAGGTTGGCCCTAAACACAAAATCTGAGTAGTCCTTTAGTTTGTGGTGGGACTTGTCACCAGGACAACCATCTCTGCTTCCTGGGCTGAGTGGGTAGATCTGGCCTGCTTGCATTTGTTGAAGATTTGTTCGGAGGATTTAAAACTTGCTGCTGAATGCGACCCACAGAAGTGGTCAAATTCCCTCAGGCAGGATTAGCATCATCACTAGTCCATATAGTGTCTTTGTACAAACTTGTAAAAGGCAATTCTTCCTTCAGTGTTTTATTTTTGTCTGTCAGGGAATCATGGCAATTTACATATTTTGTTGAACAAGACATTATTGCCATTTTCCAGAAAATTGTCACAAGAATTATACAAATCTTTATCCTCTCTTTGAATGTGCTCCATCAGTGTGACCCTGTGGTGCACTGCAAAATGGGCCAGCCTGGGAATGAACGGCACTCCCTTATTTGCTGCAAGCCCAGATGTCCATTTTTCTTACTAGTTGGCTTGTCTAAGCCAATCTAAGTTGCTTATCTGGTCCTTGTAGGCACTGAAATTTTCAACCCTTGGTCTGTGGTTTCATGAAGCACTTGAAGAATAAGGAAATGTAGCTCATGTTTCTTTGTTAGGGAATCAGGGTCCCACTTACCATTTAGTAATTGAATCAGCAGGAATGATGATAATCAAGTCTTTAACTCCTAGGAAGTACTAATTTAGACTTTGAGATGACTATGCTTTAAATATTCTTAACAGTTTGCTAAAGTACAAGAAGATCTTACTTATAAACATCATATAGACTGTCCTTCTTGCTTGAGACTCTTAATGAAGCTGCCATGGGATATATTGTAAAGAAAACTTAAATTTAAAAACAGATTTTTTTTAAAGATTTTATTTATTTGTTTGACAGAGATCACAAGCAGGCAGAGAGGCAGGCAGAGAGAGGAAGGGAAGCAGGCTCCCTGCTGAACAGAGAGCTTGATGCAGGGCTCGATCCCAGGACCCTGGGATCATGACCTGAGCCAAAGGCAGAGACTTTAACCCACTGAGCCATGCAGGTGCCCAAGAAAACTTGAATTTTAAGAAAGAATTCTAGATATAAGTAGAGAAAGAGAAGACATTGTTTAAAAAAAAATTTTAAAGACTTCCTAGTTGGGGTGGTGGGGGTGTAGGGGGGGACACACGCCTGCGTGGCTCAGTTGGTTAAGCACATCCAATTCTTGAGTTTTGGCTCAGGTCATGATCTCAGAGTAATGAGATCTAGCCCCACGTTGGGCTCTATGTTGGGCATGGAGCCTACTTGGATTTCTCTCTCTCTCTCCCTCACTCTCTAACTAAATAAATAAAGTTACTCAGTCAGTCTGCCGAGGGGAACTGATTTTCAGGTAGGACAGCTTAGCCTGCATGGTGGGCTGCCCACTCTTAAATGGCTTCATGTTCTGTTAGGTGTTCGATTTAAATCTTCTTTGCATTTTCACAAATAAAAAACTGAGTTAAGTGATTTCCCCGGGCTCACAGTTTGTGAATGGCAAAGCTGAAATTTGAGCCCAGATTCAAGTTGATTCCAGTACATTAGATGACTGGGAACATCTTCTGGCCTTAATATTTTCAAAAGCTTGTGTGGCTTTTCAGTAGGAAAGGGAAGGGAGTTTGTTCTCTTTTCCTCTCTCTTGTAGAGGAAGATCCTTATCCTATTGCCCTGCAACTTAAACTACTATTGTTAGTACCATGGTTCTGTTATGTTATCAAATAAATAGGATAACATTTTTAGGATTTTTAGAAGATATTTTATAGCTTCATTGTTTCATTTTAGAATTTTTGTCGAGTTTCAGCTCCTACAACTTAAAAATGAACTTTGATAGCATAATTTAATTTCAAAGCTCTGTGTATCTGCAGGGGAGAGGAGAATCTTCAATGATTTTACATATCTGTGGAGTTTATTATTTTACTTTTGGGTAGTTTATGTGAATTCTGTAATGCTTTGGGTAGTTTTGATGCACTAGTAGTTGTGCTGTTTTGAAGATGTACTTCTCTAGAATGTGTCCTAGTATGAGAGTTGCTACATACTGTATACTGTTTTTTTTTTTTAGCCCTTTGAAGGCCTCAGAATGTCCAAAACCCTTTTATCATAATGCGTTATATATTTGAGGAAAACGGAAAGGATGGCATTAATAATAATGATAATGTTCAGGCCAAAACTTGTCAGACTTAAAAACAGTAGGCTTGTAGGGAAAATAGAGGAAGGTGTAGGCTTATATAAATAAGCTTATATAAAACAAAACATGCCAGCAAATGGTATTTCCACTAAACTGCAGCTCCCTGAGGACAAGACTTTTTGTCTGCTTTTTTGGCTGGTGCATCTCTAATGACTGGAAGAATACGTGGCACCTAGTAGACGCACAGTAAATACTAGTTGAATGAGGAAGGAATGAAAGGTATACGACTTAGGTTTTATGCATTTTATTGGGCGGGCTGCCCAGGACTTTGATCACAATGAGTCATTTCTTTTTAAGCTGTTACATGCCAAGTTGATTTATCTACTTCTGTTACTTCCCCATATTTCATAGCTTCAAGGTGTTATTTATTACTCACTTGTTCAACAGATATATATTAATCATTAAGATACATATTAAGCATCTAATGCATCTATTATACTAAGCAATGTAGCATTTAAAGGAAACCAGAGCTTATCTGTTTTGGGAAATGGATCATAGATGGGTATTGAATAATAATTTAGGGTAGCATATTGTTGTATACAATATGAGAAATTGACGCAGGCAGTAAATACCAAGATTCAGAAAATACTGATTTGATGAAGTCAGTGAAAAGAGTCATAGGCTTTGAATAGATAAAGAGGAGGAGAGAGAAATTCTAGGAGGATCATGCACATCAAAATCTGGGATAAAGCAGTTGGAGTGTTTTAGGGAATGTAGTGGGTCCGCCTGGTAGGCTTAGTACATGGATTGCTGACTGTAGGGTGTTACAGTGTTGTCATGAACAGGTAGATGATCCACTGGAGTGCCTGTCACTCAGAGGGAGGTTCTTAGGTATCCTTCAGGGTTCTGTCTTCAGCATATTCTCCCTTGGTCAGTGTGACCCTCTTTGATTTTCATCTGGCCTTTGTAGTCTTTGTAGCTTTTACTTATCTCTTGAACTCTAGCCCTCCTATGTTGTCTTGCTAAGTGATCCCCCCCCCTTTTAAAAATATATACACAACAACTCTGGAATTTGTATTTCCAGCTTAGACCTCTCTTTGGACCTTCACACCCATGTATTTGCCACAGTTCACTGGAAAGCTCCCCTTGGATGTCTCACAGGCCACTTAGCTTCACATACCTGGAATTGAATTCCTGGTTGTTACCCACCTTCCCACCCCTAATGCAGGTCTTTCTCCAGTCTTCCCCATTTCTGCTCAGTTACTCAGGTTAATAAACAACCTGGGAGTTATCCATGATTCCTCTTCTCGTGACAAGACACAGCCAGGCCATCTTCCAGTTCTGTCAGCGGTGCCAGCACTGCACGCTGACCTTCACTGCACACGCTACTACACAAGTCTGAGCTGCCTTCTTCACTCACCTAAATTTAGGACCAACTACGTAATTTGTAGGGACTGTTGCAAAACAAAATTCTACAGTCCCTTATTAAGTTAAGAATTTCAAAAGTGACAGCATTGCATCAGATCAAGTTAAGACCCTTCTACGTGTGGGCCCAGTGCACCATAGACTGCTCCTGCCCCTGCGACTGGCTCTGCTATTGCAGAGCCTCCTAACTAGTGACTCCCTGCTTCCCCCTGTGGGCCATTCTTCACACAGCATCACTAGCATAGACGAGATCCTACCGCTTCCCCACTTAGCATGTGCAAGATCCTGTATGTCTGCCTTCCAAACTCTGTGTCCTTGGACCCTGAAGCTTCTTCATCCTCTTCTCCCACCATACCCTGTTCTCATTCACTAGACAGAAGCCAAAATGACCTCTTCTTGGCCCCTCAGAACAAGACCCATCTCCAGGCTCCTCTTTCAGTCTAAGCACAAGTCTTTCACTAGATCTTATCTTCCTTTCCATCAGGCAGTTCTCAGGTCATACATCACCTCCTCTGACAGGCCTCTCCTGACCACTCCTAGGTGAAAGAGTATAGCTACCTCCTCATCCCACCACCACGGCCTAGTTACTTGCCATGCCATGACTTTATTGTATTTTTAGCACTTACTACTGTATGGCACTGTCTTTATTATTCATTAATTATTTCCATTGACTGTATTCCTGTCACCTAGCATGGTTCCTGCCACTTGGTAATGATGAATAAATAATTGTTTCATGAATGAATGTTTTTCGTAATCCTTTTAGCCTCTTACATTTTGGAGATTTATCTGAAGAGCGACAGGTTTATTTTTCCTTTGTTAGATTCTAATAATCTTTTATTTGTTGAATTCTTATAAAATTGAATTACTTATGTTTAATTTGCAAATATTCCAAGCTTAATTTTAAAATGCCAAATTATTTTCTCTTTAAAATGGCATAATTCTGAAATGACACATACTTACCTGTATTGTAGCTTGGACAACAAATTTAAGATGCTATTGCCCATTGAGCTGATGTTGATACCATAGAGTGAGCAGAGTTCCTCTCCCCACCCCCATCAGTATTTTACACCATAATATCGAAGGTTTCACAGCCCAAAGCTTCACAAATGTGTGTAAACCCATTCATTGGGTAGCCACTGAGCACCCATTATGTACCACACACTCAGGAACAAAAGATGAGTAAGGCATTTTTCCTGCCCTTGAATTGCTCACTGTAGATAGTTCTTTCTTTGATATGCAGCATTCTGTGTAGTTTCAAAAAGAAAAAATTACTCAGTTTGCTTCATGAACTATACTTGATCTTCTAGCTTTTAAACGTGAACGCCCAACCCAAAATAATTCAGTTGTTATAGGAGAAACACTGTCATACACATACAGTTTATGAGGCGAACATGAATATGAAATATTGTAAAATTAATTTACAAATCTGTTGTTTACCAGTACTGTCTGGTACACACAACAATTGTGGAGAGGGTGGGTGTGGTACAGCCAAATGCTATTGTTAACAGAATTTGCAGTACTTCCCACATAATTACATTGACTGCCATATGGCATTTTATTGCAGTTCATTTAAATTACAAGGAGTTTATACTTCTGTTTGTGTTCTCTTTAGCGCCTTTCAGTAGCACTGTTTTTTATACTACATACTTTAGATATCCCTTTGTCGTAAAAAAATTATCTTTTAAGATGAACGTAATTTGTAAAATAGAGCACCGTGACTTTTTTCGAAATAGTCCCCATGTGGATTCTAAATGGTAACTAAATGATTGCGTATATGCTGTACAGTTCCCTGAATCTTGCTAATCATACCAACAAAACAATAACTGAAATTATTTTTTTTCAAGAACATATTGTTCTGAAAATTATCTCTTGTTGGTTAAGTACATTAGCGTCTTTTTCCTTCCTGGAACTCTAGAGGAAGGAGTTGCTTCTAACGGTTATTTTCTAGATAGCTACTACTCGGTTCTTTTTAAAAGTTCGTAGCTTTAAATAATTTTTTTTAAAGATTTATTTATTGGGGGGGGAGTGTGTGTGTAGTGGGGAGGGGTAAAAGGGTGAGAGAGTCTCAAGCAGACTCTGTGCTGAGCATGGGACCTGACGCAAGGCTCAATCTCACAACCCTGAGATCATGACCTGCGCCAAAGTCAGGAGTCAGATGCTTAACTGACAGTGCCACCCAGGTGCCCCACTTTAAACAATTTTTGATTAGCTTTAGAATGAAAATCATTCTGAAATATGTTACATATTATACCTACATCCATACCTCATATACAGAGTCTGTTGGGAATGTAATCTAGCCTTCTCTTTAACTTCATTTTTCTTTTGAACACCTGTTTTGAGTTCTATTGTAGATGCCTTCAGATCCTGTCAAAAAGAGTAGCATCATTTACCCTTTCCCCAGATGACCACAAAGTACTATGCTTTTTTGTGAGTTTATTTGCTTGTTTTCAAAAATTTTTCACCCCCCTCTTAACAGTTCTCATTTTGTCATGTTCATGGTGTTGCAATCTGCTGCTGCCCCTCTCTTCGTTCTGATTTAGTGTTTTTAATTTCCTGTGAGCTAGGAAACCAGTTTTACAATTCTGTTAAAATAAATAATGTGTGCAAAGAGTAGCCTGAATAGACTCTGAGTGAAGGTCTAATGGGCTTGCCTATGAGTCAAGTGCCCAGAGCTGTCATGCTTGGCCTCGTGACATCTGTTTTGGTAGCTGAGATGTTCTTTTTTGCTTCTTTCCTAGTTCTGGTTAGGGCAGATGTCACTACCTAATAAATAGAAAATAAGTAGAATATCTCATTTGGGGACCTTTTCTTTGGGTCATTTGGTCCTTGTTAACATGATACACTTGAAGCATCTATCTGAAACTCAGATATTTAATTAAGTATTGCTAATTAAATTCCCTGACATCTTTCCAAGTGCTTTGCTATGAAACTGAGTCGTGCAACTAAATGAACTCTTATTAAGCTATTGATTGCCAAAGCTTGTTTCTCTGCTCTTTATTCAAATTTCTGTCATGGATGAAGCTTACAGTTTAAAAATCAGTTGGTTGTTAACAACATAGCAAGATACTCTGCAGTCATTCCCAATGTCCATTCATTAAACCTTCAACATACATTCTGGGATACCTTCTTTGTCAGGCATTGTGCTAGGCACTACACTTACAGTTAACAAGAAAGACAGGGTTTCTGTGATTATGGCTTTCAGTAGTACCAAGTCTTTCTTAAACTTCAACATATGTATGCAGATCACCTGAGAACTTCGTTTAAAAAATGTTGGGCCAAGGCCCCAGAGTTTTTGACTCAATAGGTCTTAAGTTGGTACTAGAAATAAGTACTGTTCATGGGCACCCTAATGATTCTAAGGTAATGGTTGTCCAAGCACATTTTGAGAAATTCAGATCTCACAGATGAGGAATCCTTAACAAGGTGTACAGTTTCCAACTAATACATGGACCCGAGCAATGTAATGCTGTATTTTAACCTGATTGCTAGTTCATCTGTAAACGGTCTCAGACGCGTTTTTTAAATCATTGGCTTATGTTTCTACTTATTCCCTTTATGTTGAGTTGAAATGACTGGAAACTATGATTAAATCGAAGTGTGGTCATTTCTTATCTCTTAAATAACCCACCAACAAATTAATCTTTTCCATAAGAATAACACTGCCCTATGGCAGGCTGCCTCCCAAAGACCATGGATCTTTGACAGCAACAGCAAAGATAAAACATTTCCTCCCAACAGCTTCTTTCAAAATGAAATGTCCTTGAATGCACAAGAAATCCTTGTCAGTGGTTGTCTCCAGGGAGGAAGATCTAGGGGAGATCTGGGGGTGACTTGTATTTAATCCCTATGCTTTTGCACGTTACACATTTTATACCATGTGACTGCATTAATTAATCCGTAAGTCATGGCTATTACCACAGGTCTAGAAGTACACTGTTGGTCACTGTTTCACTGTAGTGGCCTCCTAAATCTACCTTTTTTTTGGACACCTTCCCCATCAGCATATCCTAGAGGGTGGAGCCCTTCCTCTGCTGAGCACTTTATTCCAATGACTCCTTTCTTCTTCAGAGGTTTATGGTACCACCTTACCATAAGCTTCATTCTTAGACATCCTAGAGTCTGTTTCTACTTCACTGGTCTAGTTTTATGTCCGAAAGGTGCTATTTTAATTATTGTGGCTTAATAGTGCATGTAAATGCACAGCATATTATGAAAAGCATTATTGTTCCTTTGAAAATTTTTCTTGGTTTGGGACGCCAGGGTGGCTCAGTGGGTTAAAGCCTCTGCCTTTGGCTCAGGTCATGATCCCAGGGTCCTAGGATCGATCCCGAATCAGGCTCTCTGCTCAGCAGGGAGCCTGCTTCCCTTCCTCTCCCTGCCTGTCTCTCTGCCTACTTAAATAAATGAAATCTTTAAAAAAAAAAAAAGGTACTTAATTAGCATATGAAATTTAGAGTATTATATAAATGTACATATCCGTAGTTGTTATTCTATTAAAAATGTGAAATAAAACTTCTCTGTCCTTAAGTTCCTGAGCTTATTGATCAGAGATACACAATAACTTTAAAAAAAAAAAATACTCAGGGGCGCCTGGGTGGCTCAGTCATTAAGCGTCTGCTTTCGGCTCAGGTCATGATCCCAGGGTCCTGGGATCAAGACCCGCATCAGGCTCCCTGCTTCGTGGGAAGCCTGCTTCTCCCTCTCCCACTCCTCCTGCTTGTGTTTCCTCTCTCACTCTGTCTCTCTCTGTCAAATAAATAAATCTTAAAAAGAAAAAATACTCAGTTTGGGTTTATTAAAACTCTTCCGTGGAAGAAACAAAGTTGAGCATTGAGGAGCCTAGGTTGTAAGGCTGGGCAGTTTTTCTAAATACACATACGCATATTTGAGAATGTATGCATATATTGCATAGGCATATGCATATGTGAAAACTACCAAATTGTTGCACAGGCATATGCCTATGTGAAAACCACCAAATTGTATACGACAGAAATCAGCTCCCTTTATAACGGTTATACCTCAGTTAAAACTGTTTTAAAGTATCACAAAACTTTTGCTTGAGTTAGGTTTCCTCTCTGATAGTCTTGCCCTTTTTTTCACTTTCATTAAATATTGCTATTATAGTTTTTGCTAGTGGGCTTTAAAAGGAGTATAGATCCGTAGCTAACATAGTACCTGACAGATAATAGATACTCTGAATGTCTTCAGTGGACTGTAATTGAGTAACATACTGATTATTTTCCTTGTTGAACGTGACGCTTGCAGCACTGGCTTTGGGTGGCTGTGGGAGGACTGTAGTCCAGTAAGAGCCGCCAGAGAGAGAGGTGAGTGCAAGATGAGGGAAATAGAGCAAACACATAGGGAGTAAGGGGCTGCTTTGCTTGGAAGGTGAAGGCCCAGAGAGGAGTTTGCCATGCACACTGGGAGTGAAGGATAGAAAAGAAGGTGGCACATTCCAGGAATGGTGAAGAATCCTTAGAAGTTTAAGAGGCTCTTATGTTCCGTTATTTGTATTGCCCTCTCCACCAGCTTGTAGCTCTTTCATGTTGGTTTCTTTCACGGTACCTCGTTCTGGGCCTAGCTTGTATTAGGTCTCCAGAACCCTCTGGAATTCAGCATCATAGGCATGCTTACCATATGCACATACCATTCTGCCCTTCTCTCACTGGTACCTGGTATCATGTAGCTTCTCTTCATCCCTTGTTTATTGTTGTCCCTGAGACCAGTCTCTCCTTACCCTGGTTCATTCTCCTTTTTGTGGTCAGAGTTAATTTTCATTTTAAAGTGAGCCCTTTCCCATAGTTCCCCAGTTTTGACAACTGACTCATAATAGCTTAGTTTGGCATAAGAGAGCTTCTGTAGCCTGACCTAACAATCTTTTTACCACGTATTTTTCACCTCTTCTCCTCTCCCGCTCCCCCTCCCTTATTACCCCTCTTCTTCCTTCCCTCCTTCTCCCTCCTCCCCACTTTCCTTCCTTCTCCACCCTCTCCATTCTTGGAATTTACCACCTTCTTTTCTGCCCCTCATACTGTCCCACTTTGTACAACGAAATCCTAGCTGGACCTTCACATCCCTGGAAAAAGCCTTTCCTTACTCCTCCAGGCAGTTGCCCTATGGGTCCCCATGTACTTGACTCTGGCTTTTACTGTACACTTATTTTGCCTTCCTAACTTCAGGTTTCTGATTCCTCTTGGCCATTATATCAGCAAGAGATGCACCAGTGGTGGCCCTCTGGAATTTGACTGAACGGCGGGTTACCTCTCTGTATGTTTTTCTTCTCCGTTAATCAAGAGCAGGCACTCATAGGAGACTTGCCTCTGACAGTCAGTTGCAAGATGGTGGAGATGTGATACCACTTTGAAATAGAGGCTTTTGTTGAAGTTGGAAGGTGGCTGGTGAGAAGATAGTGTAAACATACATATTTAGCAGAAGTTGGAGATACCGTTTATGAATACAGTGTGAGGAAGAATGAAGGAGGGGTGAGAAAGAGATTTATGTGTTAACATCAGAATGTTGAAGGGGAGAAGGTATTCGAGAGCTGTTGGTGGAAAGGAGCCTGATCAGAAGGACAACCATGGTGATGTATGGAATGTTTGGAATTTTAGAAATACAACACCTAATTGGGTACTGTTCTGAACTGTACAGAGAAAGGTGTGTGGGGTACAGGCCACCCGCCCTGCAAACAAACAACTTTTAGTTTGACAAGCAAGGTAAGACAGATACAGAAGAAATTGGAGTAAAAAGTTTAATAATGGCAATGTGTATGTGATTGGGTCCTTGGGTATGGTAGGAGAGCTAATTCCAATAAGAATTTGTGTGTCTTAAGCAATGCTGATGAGCAAGCCATTCAGACAGGAAGTCAGAGGAGAGTCTGTTGCGGTGTAGTGGGCCCAAGTAATGAGGATTAGAAGATCTGAACAAATTTGGGAGGATGAATTGAGGTGCTTATTAAGTATGGCTTTTAACACTCTGATGCTTACACTGATGAAAACAAGGACAAAAACAAGCATGACATTTAATATTTAATAGAAGTCAGCCAGTTTTGTGTACTGCTAGTCTTTTTTTCTTACAATGGTAGTTTTGCCAAAAAAAAAAAAGAACCACAAAAACAACTATGGGGAGCTAGTACTGCCAGTGGACTTGAGCATCTTGAACTGCCATAACTCCTCCATAACACTATGCTGTATGTAACTAGCTATGTGCTTTGTAATTACACTACTTTACTTTGAACTAAGGCTTTACTGTTGTGTCATCAAAAAGTCATAATGTAACTAGCATCATTTATATAATAACGTAATTATGTGCCATAATAATAACATAACTGACATTTTTATAACTAACGATTTAACATAGTATTTATATAACAGCATTAAGTAGAAACTAAAATATAAGCATATCTTTGGTTAGTTCCTATATGGTTTGCATCAGCTACAAGTTCTTAGTGGCAGTGTAAATGTAGAGGAAAAGACAGCATTTTGGTTTTTTGGGGTTTTTTTTTTTGTTGTTGTTGTTGTTGTTTTTTAGTTTCTAGCCTTTGTTTTTATGAGGTTGGAGCAAGAGTATATGGAGTGTTAGATAAATTTAACTTCTTTGAGAGAAGTCTAATTCTAGCATTGATCTTTTGTCACTGTACCACAGAAGTTTATTTCCAGCTTTCATTATCATTCTTGAATGTAAAGTTTGAATTCTTCAGAGATGAAGCATGTGCAGAATTCTTCTTTCAACCCCTTTAGTCATCCTCTTGAAGAGAACGTGAGACCATATGGCCTGAAACCCCATTCACAGTGGAGAGTCTGAAGCAGTGAATCGATAGGGAGTCCTTCCTTCTCTCTTTGCTGTCCCTAAAGGACAGTCTGAATGACTCGCAGTCTCTAATATCAATATCAGTATCACAGCAGCTGGTCCAAAATGGAGCACTCTCCCTCGAGCCTTCCACTCCTTCTGTAGATTTTTCCTCCTGGCTTGATTTGGTTTTAATTAGCACCAGAATCTCTCTTCTTAATTTTTCGAAGGTTGCTAAAACAGCATAATGAAATTCACTTTATCTTTTAAAAAATTCTCTCTGACTCTCAGCACATGTTGGTGGCCACACACTGTCAGACATTTCCCATCCATTATTCCAGCATTTATACTTTCATGGAGTCACTAATGAAGTAGCCATTTGCTATATTTGCTTAGTCACCATAGCAACAGTGTCTTGGTTAGTGTACGTCTGGGTAGCTTCCTACAGTTTGACATGATACGCTGCTAATAATTCTGATTTCTACTCAGAGGCAACTGGAATTTTGCAGAATGGAATTTTTAAATTTGCTGAGTGGAAGTTGTTTGATCCCACTGGTGTATTCTGTTGGCACCCATCACGTAGTCATAGGATCATAGAAATTTTAATTTGGAAGAATGATTCATACTTGCAGTATATATTGCAGTGGCTGGCTAGAGAAACATTGATTCTGTCCCTATAAGCAGCTTATTTAATCCCTAGCCTAAATATTTTTAGGTTCAAAGAAATTGATCAGAAGGTTACCAGTTGGGGCTGCTTGATAATATTGGGTGCTTAGCTTTAAACTATTTTAAAGAATTCTGGCTATATGCCTTTAAATTATAATTTAATAAATATGAAAATTGAAAAGTACTTCTTGTCATAGTGATTTTTTTCAATCTTTTATTGGCTAATTTCTGTTAGGTCAGCCTCTTTGAACTACATTACCTCATTCATTTCCCCTTCTGCACACTC
This sequence comes from Neogale vison, assembly GCF_020171115.1. NCBI lineage: Eukaryota > Metazoa > Chordata > Mammalia > Carnivora > Mustelidae > Neogale > Neogale vison. The sequence continues at coordinate 110,789,080 of NC_058095.1, read as the reverse complement.
ACTTTAAGTTCCTTTAGTCACTACTTAAAGTAACAGTTATATAAATTTATTTTCATTTTTAAAATGTGTCTCCTTCAGATTTCATATAATGTGAACATGTACCTTGCAGAAAATACACATTCTATAATATACTTTATTTGGAGAAGATAGTGTAGCCTGTTCATGGTGATAGAGTTCACAGTTTTAAGAACCATATCTAATCTTAAATGATATAAAGACTGTTGCTGTACCTTCTGTTATAAAATGTGTAAAGGCTCATTTAAACCACCAAGTTCATTTCACATCTAAATTTTAGATTTTATCCAACATACTCCATATTTTAACCCTTACCTCATGTAGGAATTAAACCCACAGACGCCCACTTCCCTTTAGTCATCCATATTCTCATTTTGATCTGTATAAAAATACAGCAAGCTCAGATCCTATTAATTTCATTCTTGGCTCTAAATATTGAACTGGGAGAAACATAACATGGGTGTGTTTTAGAATATGTTCATCCAAATATATATGTACATATACATACATACATACATACATACCTAGTTTTTCATTTGTTCCACAGTTGTTGAATTGATAATGTTAAGAGACCAAAGTCATAGTGTCATTGCCTTGGACTGTTGCATGGACACAGCTAGCTTTCAGCTAGCAATACTAGAGGGAACTGAGGAAAGGAGCTTGATATAAAACCATTACCGCAACTGAAAAAAAAAATTACACAGAAGTTTATGCTTTCTTACTGGTATTCCTCCTTATCCTCATCTTACTGGTGTTTGCCCTTACCAGAGATGTCTACCAAAGTGACATTTACAAAGATAAATGACCCAGATTGTCATATCAAGAGCTTAGCATAATGAAGTGAATTTTGTCTGTCATTTTTAAATATGCATCATGGTCAAGTAGCCTTTCAAATAATTTGTCCCATCCATGCATGTTCATGATGCGGAAGACATTTTGATACATTTGTTTTGGGCCCATAATAGTAGTCATTCTGTGACTAACCAGAACTCCATGAAGAATAGTCTGATATCCGTAACATTTTGTAGGAATTACAGGCTATAAAATGAATGACTAAAAGGTGAAGCTACTTTCAAGTAGAGCTAACAGTGCAACTAAAATAACACAGAGAGACTAAGTCCCTAAAGCATCAGGACTATTTTCACCCCCATGTTGTTTAGAAACCCTTTTTCCCTGTATGGCAGGTTTGTTGTCTTTGTACTGAGACCAGCTATTAAAAAATTCTAGGTTTGAATTGAACCGGATAGTATTTTATATATTTAGAAAAATCCAGATTAAAACATTTATGTAATGCCTTCTTCCCTCTACTAATAGCAAGGAAAAGAATTTGTACTATATTCAAAATGATATATTCAGTTCTTAATCAATCTATCTATAGGCTTTATGTAAAAGAAAACTTGCATGATGGCCAGGTAGCTGTATACTAGTGTTGCATAATTCCCTACTAAATAATAGCAAATCAGAAACCTATTTACAGTCAATGGATAAACAGTTTTGGGAGCTTCCAAAAAAGTAGTTGGAGTTGAAGATCTATCAAGAGTACTGGCAACATGAACAGATAAAATTGTGAAAACAGAAAATCTTAGTGTAATAATTATTCTCGGCACTGTCTCAAAATGGTGAACATATAAGCATTAGTGTTTCTGTTGTGAAACTGAGTTAATGTTATTAATGGTAATTTCTAGCAATATTTTTAAGTTTTGGAAGAATTTTATCTGCAAAGGTAAAACCTGTGTCTTAAAATCAAATTGCAGCCTTAAATTAATGAATACATTTCAGTCTTAATGGAAAGAAAAAGCTTTCACATCATATCGATTAAATATTTTTAAGTATTTTCAATCAAGATCTATATGATGTGATTCAAGAATATTCAGGGGCGTGGCTGTCCCAGTACATTACACTGAACTGCCACAGTGACTGCTTGGCCTGCATTTCTCTCATCCACTCATGCCTCTGAGTCATACGTCACTGTGGGAGTCCGTGGACTCTTGTATGTGGGGAATCTGTAAGGAAGCAGAAGGCTAGAGCCCATTACTTAGCTGGGTGGGAGAGTTTAAGCCGCACGAGCCTCTAGAATTAGTACTTAGGCAAAACTCACTTTCTATTTATGAAAATAATCTGGGAGAAGAGAAGAAATGGATGGTGAAACCTGAGTTGCTTGAGTAAAATGGTGGTGTCAAGAGGATTTCTAAGCACTAGATTAACCCACCACATACACAAAAGTTCAGGAGGGTCAGTGTAGGTAAGTGCTGGGCAAAGAATCCTTTAGGATACAAAATCTAAACTAATCCTTAGAGATTCCATGGTGGAAAGAGGCCTAAGGGTTATTGTTTCATGTTCCCTGAGACATTAACCTATTTGGTCATCGAGGTAAGATAATGTATATGAAATAATCCAGAGCTAGATAGAAAATCAACTAAAAAGGTCAGAGAGGTAAAAAAAAAAAAATAGGGACACTAGCCAAAGTAAAGTAGACACTGATAATAAAGGAAGGAGAGGAATAAAATCATTATTCCATTCAGTTGTACCCACCGTGTAGTTTTTCTGCAGGTGGCCCTGTCCTCTGGGATGAAAATTAGAAAACCTCTTTGCATCATACTTAATATGAGTAAGGCAGGGAAAGATTAATTTTTGAGACTGTTTAAAAATGGCTGTGAGTTATGTGTATAACTTAAAGAGATGTTCTGCTCAAATGTAGTTTTCTACTTTTGTGAAACTTAGATACATGTTCTAGTCACTACTGGTTGAAATTCATATATGAGACGTTGATTTGAGTGCCCTGAGATTAAATTGAAAAATATTTGACTACATCTAATAATTCAGTGCATTTTTAAGATCAGGTGTACAGTCATCCAAAACTGTAAGATGTAAGCTGCCATATTTTTATATGTCTTTTGGTGCTGTGGTTGTTATAATTAGTTATAATTAGCACTTCTGTGAATTACATGTTTTACCTGCTGTTGAATGGCATTTAGGAAGAAATTTTCTTTCCTTGAAAACATCAGAGGAGATCAGAAAAAGTGCTTTTAATCTGATGTAGTCAAATATCCCCTGTTAGAATAAAGGATAAACACAGATTCCATAAGTTTTGATTTCAGAATCCATTAGGTAAACCAGATAATTATTAAGAGTTGTTTTCAAATGACTCCTATACATTTCTGTTCAGTGTGGCTACTTGGGTAAAACAATAATTATAATAGCTACAGTGTACTGAATACAAGCTAAGGGACAGTGTTTTATAAAGATCATCTCCCTATTTCAGTTGTTAAAATCTTCAGTTTTTCCCTTGAGGGTACCAGGCGTTAAAGAGATTGACTAACTTGTCCGAAATCATACCTGGTGGTAGGCCAGGAGCTTAAAACTATCTTGTTTGAGACCCTATCATATCATGCATGGTATGGTATTTTCTTTCTAGACTAAGCATTTTTCAGAGTCTTGCCGTATGCCATAGGTTTGCTTTTAATCCCTGATTTTTTTAGTGCAAAATATTGGCATAAACCTGAATACAATAGATAGTTCTTTGTTGCTCTTTTGAATATTGAAGTTATAAATATTAGTGGTCCTATTGATAGATGAGTTTTCGCCCACACCCCTGGGAACTATACCAAGTTATTTAGGCTTTTTACTGTGATTGGGATTTGGAGAGGGAAATAAAATGAAGGCTTCTTAAAGAATGAAATTTAAATGTTTTTGTCACTCATCATCCATTGGAGTTTACGATAATTTCATTTCTAGCATAGGAAGAATAGCTTGCTGGTCATGTATTGAGAAGTAATAAATGGTCCCTGATTAGGTAACCTTTTTTTCTTCTCATGTATTTCTATTCTTTGCCTGTACTAAAATAATGACTAGAGTATCTGATTAATAGGAAGAGCGTAAGCAGCAAAGCATTTCTTCCAATAAATGCCTCCTTCTTTCTGCCCCCTTTCCTTTCTGCCTGCCCCTCTCTTCCTTTCCCTTTCCCATCACACACACACTTAAACTGGAATCCAAATTTTCCAAGGTGAAAAGAAATTTGCTGTCTTGGGATGGTATAAGAAAACATCCCTGACTTGGACTAACGAAAAAAAAAAATTATAATGGCTACCTTGCAGGTGACCAAAATTGGTAATTATTTCAACAAAACCTTTAGGCACTGCATATCGTGGACATCCTGTAGTTTTCCAGACGAACGAGAGCTAGTTGTGTGTGCTGTCCTCCTGGCCCCCTTCGTCCAGTGTGGGTGTCTTTTGTACTTGCGCACAGCCAGAGCCCTGGTGACCTAGAAGTAATGCCACTGCTTCGGGTAAAGATACCCACTGAACGCACTTGCCTTCAAGTTCAAGATAATAAATATATTACATAAGGAAAGAATATAAGATAAAATGATAAGATAATGACGAGGTTTTGGCAGGAGGCAAGATATTTATATTTTGGACTGTTGAGTGAGGATTTTGTGTTGGTTAGCTAGTGGAGATGGATACTTGATAAAATGCTGGTGACAGAGTCTTCCTGGAGAAGTGAAAATTTGCTAATATGTTGACAGTCGTACAGTGTTTCAGTGAAAAATAGAATTTAGGCAATAATTAAAAAAACAAGAACAAGACCCTTACAAAATGTCTTCATTACACTAAGTGTCATTTATTTTACCTTAATCAACACATACCCAGAACTTCTCAGGGCTGTTGTTTCTATCAAGAATCTAGGAGAAAACAGAGTCCAAGTGTGAATCATTCCCTTGCTGAGTGTAGGCCCCTTCTGGATACCTTGCTAGCTAATGTAATGGACATATTTTGGGACATAGTATATTTTTGCATATAACTATAAATATTTTAAATTGGGATTTTATATACACACACACACACACACACACACACATATATGTATACATATGCTTACCAACTTGAGACATCTGGATTATTTCATTATATTTAAGATGTAATTATGGTATAAGTGAAGAGCACTGGACAAGGAATCTTGAATCTCTCCCCCTCTCCCTGCTTCCGACAAACAGTATTGATCATGGGCAAGTCACCATTATGCTAGGGCTTAATTAGCAATTTGAGTTCTATTCTCATGTAGAAGACTCAACTCAGTGTTAAGTCTTTTCATTTAGTGGGAGCTGTTAGGTTGAATCATGTGAAATTGCTAGTTTTCTAAAGAGCCAAAAACCAATTTCTGTATTGCTTAGGAGATATCTTTTGATTTTTAGTCTGATTACTAGCTGGAATGCACTCCCATGAGAACAGTCTCGGTGAGCCTATCCAGGAGCTCAGGGATTCTCCTTAGGATAAGAACACGGGATTGAAGTTGGAGGGAATTACTGGTCTTTTAACAAAACTAGAGTCTTTTTTTTTTTTTTTTTAAAGATTTTACTTATTTGTGTGTGAGAGAGAGAGAGAGAGAGAATGAGAGGGGAGAAGGTCAGAGGGAGAAGGAGACACCCTGCTAAGCAGGTAGCCGGATGTGGGACTCGATCCTGGGACTCCAGGATCATGACCTGAACTGAAGGCAGTCGCTTAAGCAACGGAGCCGCCCGGGCGCCCAAAACTAGAGTCTTGATGCAAGTAGTTATTACACACTTGTGTCATGACTTTCCTGCTTCTAGTACTAATTCTTAATTCTTTGCTGCTGCTTTGCTTAAAACTAAAAACAAACAAAACCCCTGGGATCTAGAGGTCAGAGGGCTACAAACTAGTGACGTGGTACAGCTAGTATGTTTTTTGGTACTAAGAGATTGTTTTTGTTTTGCCGGGGGCTGGGGGTGGGTGCGGGGCAGGGGGAAGGTTTGCCCTTTATAAAAATTGAATTGGTTGGCAGTGTTTAAATAAATACTTTCACACAAAAATCTGACTCTGCATATTCTTGAGTAATTAGAAGATCTGGTAATACTGTGCTTGTATTCCTACAGACTAACCATCAAGTGCATGCTAAGGGCTTATTGCCCACTTGGGATGGAGCATGTGCTCTATTTCCAGTTCACCACAGCCCCCATCTCTCACTGGGACTTCTACTTTACTTGACAAGCTCCTATAGATATTTGGGTGTGTCGTTCTGCAATGACTTACTGCAGTGATAGAAGTGCTCTTTATCTGTGTTGTCCTATATGTTGACATTAGCCATATGTGCCTTTCGGGCACTTAAAATGTGTTTGGTGTGCCTAAGGAGCTAAGTTTTAGTTTAAATTAATTCAAATAATTGCATATTGCTAGTGGCTACTATATTACGCAGTGTAAGTAGGTATGATGAGTGTTCCCTCCAGAGTGAAAATTAAATCTTAATATATTTTACAGTCTCTTTTCTCAAATGCCAAATCTAAATGTTAGCATATATTGCCACAGATCTTATGATTTGACAGTCAGATTGCCATCTCTGATTGAATGCAGCCTAAAATTTTTCTTCTCATCTTTATTTTTCATTTATTCAGCACATTTATACTGCATGCCTATTCTAGGCGCTAGAGATATGAGCAAGTTCCTGTTTTCACGAGGCTTACAAATACTAATAAATATTTGTAAGAGACACGTAAATTACTTAATTTCAAATTTGCTGTCTTTAAACCTTCCAGAAGCCCTGCCAGATAAGGATATAATTCCTTTACTCATTAATTGCAAGCTGTGCAATTTCTTCATTGCCACTCGGATGCATGTTCTAATAGATTAACATGTGCAGCTGTTACAGTTCCTCCAAGAAGCTCTCTTTGTCCTGTTCTCAGAATACTGAAACTTCTAATAAGTGGATTGTGTTAAAACAGGATGTCACCAGAGCCTTTTGTATTAGTGAATTGGCTCCACGGGCATCTTGGCCGTTGTTCCAGCCTTCTCTCTGCCTGCCCCCACACTGGACTTTCTTCTGAAACTCCTCTTTTGTTAACCTGACTCTGGGCCAAGTATACGTGCTCTTGCTCATAGGCAGTTCCATTGCTCCACTGCTGTTCCTGCTTCTCCTTGCCTCGAGACCTACCTTTGTCTCACCCTGCAGAACATCAGCCTCCTTCTCCCCCTTGGACGCACTCTTTACCTCTTTCATTGCTTTACTTTTCCCTTTAAAAATGAAATCAAAATCTTGAGAATATACACGTTCTTTTGTGAAACCTGTCATTTTAAGAAGAGCATAAATTGCAATCACATGCAGCTATAACACAAATGACTCCTACATTGGCAGTTGCTGGTGGAAACATTTGTAGTTTAGTGGGGGTTTTTTGGTAGTTGTTTAATTCTATCACTGATAACCAGATTAGTCAAGGCAGTGTTACTTAGGGATTTTTGCTTAAGCAAATAGTCTGCAAGTATAAAATCAGGCATTAATGCGCGATTTCTTAATATGGGTTTTGCCCTTTTCCTTTGTGATCTAATTGTCCAATAGTGGTATCATTTGTTCATTTGCTTAACAAATATTTATTGAATTACTTTTACATGGGATGTACTACACTTACCAAGGAGGTGAATGGAGGGTCTACTGATTAAAATTTGTAGACTTCCCTTCTGCAATCTAGTATCTTTAAAGCAATAGAATTGACTTTTTCCCATTTTTTTAGATTTTACCAGTGTTCATCCTTTAAAGTATTTTGGAGATGCTTATGCTACTATTTTTTTTTTACATGGATTTTGTATTTCTGAAATATTCTAAATAATTTAAAAATTGAATTCCCAGTATAGTATGTAAATCTTAATTAAGTATAATGAAGAAGATCTTTAAGTGATTTTGATAAGAGTGATTATGGACCATGATTGTAGCCTAATGACTCGTGACATTAACTTAATAGGAATCTTTTTTTAGGTGTTGAAAAAGAAAATGTGCCCTTCTGTATGTATGTGTATAATTGGGCTAGTTGTAGGCAAGTTGATGAGTGTTAAGGAGAATTACTTATTTTGAACTATACTTAATGAATTTTTAAAAACTTTTTATATGAATGAGATTTTAATTAGCGGTTTTATTCTGCTATGTGGCCTTTTAGGAGACTATATAGAAGAGACCATATGTTGTTAGGGACTTAATAGGTTAACTGTTTGAAACTTGGGGTAAAGGAAAAGAAAAATCCGAGTTCTAGTTCACTTTTTGCTTACTGTAAGGAAAAAGTGAGATTGAGATAATATAAGTAAAGCTTTTAACACAGTTTCCAGCACATAGTAAGTGCTCTTTTAAATGTCTGTATAAATTTGTTACAGCTATTGTTTTGTTAGGATTTTAGCTGTTAGGTCATGTAGCCTTTGAGCTTTTTCTTTGCTGGGAGGAAGTAAGAGATAAAATTGGCTCTTGAGATAATAATTCCAGAAACACTAGTAATTGTTCTAGCTTTCTAAGATGGAAGTATATTCTGAACTGTCCTGAAGTGATAGTAATAATTAGCGCTAAGTATTTGTTTTAAAGATTTTTTTTATTTATTTGTCAGAGAGAGAGAGAGCACAAGCAAAGGGAGAGGCAGGCAGAGGGAGAAGCAGGCTCCCCACTGAGCAGAGAGCCTGATGCAGGGCTCACTCAGTCCCAGGACTCAGGGATCATGACCTGAGCTGAAGGCAGAAGCTTAATGGACTAAGCCACCTAGGCATCCCATAAGTATTTTTTTTTAATGGTTTATAAAACAAAGGTAAAACAAGGTCTGGCTGCACCTAAAAATCAGAGGGATATGATTTTGGTGTTACAGTTTCTTGAAAATAACACGATATTTAAAAATTTTTCTGAAAAAGACCTTTTTTTTTTTTTTTTTAAATGGTTAGGACAATGAAACTTAGTTTCCTCTCAGTCCTGCCTACAACCTCTATATGTTCTTTGCTCTTCAGCTTTATGGACCAGATATTTCCAAATTTATAATTTTGTGCAAAGCCAGAAAAAACTCATTTTGACTTTGAAGGCATGTTGAGGTCAGTGATGTTTAATTAAGTACATGGTTCAGTGGTGAAGTAGAGTTGCAAATTGTTCTGACACTTTGTGAGATAATGTTAAATGAATTTATTTGTGTTAGGTAAAGATCCCTGCTAACCTATTTTAAACTATTCAAGGTTGGGGCACCTGGGTGGCTCAGTGGGTTAAGCCTCTGCCTTCGGCTTAGGTCATGATCTCAGGGTCCTGGGATTGAGCCCTTTTCTCAGCAGGGAGCCTGCTTCCCCCTCTCTTTCTGCCTGCCTCTCTGCCTACTTGTGATCTCTGTCAAATAAATAAAATCTTTTTAAAAAACTATTCAAGGTTTATTAAAGTATTTTAAAATTTAGTTCTTTAAAGATGTCATGGTTTTCAGCCCCTAGATTAACATTTTGAGTTTTGAATCATAAGATAACTTCTTTTAGTTAAAACCCTTGAAGTTGATATTTCAAATACATAATACGAAGGTTAAGTTTTTATATGAGCTCTTTATTTTTAAAAGTTAATTCAGTGTTTTCCTTTCTAAATTTAAAAGATGAGATACTTTGAGGCTAAAAATGGCATGACACTACGGATGACAGCATTGGCTTTTAGAGCTGTTGCACTAGAATTGAAAGGAAGTGAGTGTATGCCACCTGAACTTGAATCAGAATGCAGTGCCTGCGAATGAATTCAAGTGCAAGAGTATGACAAGAATAAGTTACCACTTATAAAGACACACTTACCTAAACAAACAAAAACCCCAAGGAATTTTCAAATTGTGAAGTAATGGGAACAATTGTTTAATGTGGGAGGAAGGAGCAAGTACATGCCTCCCTCCTTGAATGTCTCATAAGATCAAATTATGGAGTGCGATGATTGAAACAGGGAAGATAATTTAGTGGAAGCATAACAGATAGATTACCATTTAGAGAGGCCAGATCCCTGAGAACTGATTCCGGTAGGGGATAAGGCTAAGATTAGAACACAAAGAGGTGTTTAGAACAGACTGCCACTTGATTATTTCTCCCCCCCCCCTTCAGGGAGTTAGACATACTTAGTTCTAACCCTCTGTAAACATTCCTACACCTGTCTTCACTCACTCGTTTTTTTCTTAGTCACTTGGTGGTGTCTTCTCAGCTTGGAGGAGTCATTTCCACTTGACCTTTTTGCCCCACCTCTTAAAAGCTTGGGCAACCCTGCTCCAGCTACCCTGAAGTGCACACACCAGGGTTCGTGTTTACTTCCTAGCAGCATGCAGTCAGTCAGTCGTTATCATACCAACCCCCTGCTCCTTTTGAGTTCTGCAGTTAATTAGTTATAGATAAGCATTTGTTTAATGTTTGTCTTCCACTCAAGTAAGTCTTTTCTTTATTGCTGCCTTCCCAGCCTCTGTTCCGGTGCCTGGCAGAGATAGGCACCCAGTAAACACTTGCTGAATAATTGCCGGCAGGAGGCTTCTGCCAAAATCTGGTTATGGCACAGCTGTGGTCTGAAGCAAATATGGGGGAATGTCACTAAAGCTAGAGACATAAGCAGGGACTAGATCTCAGAGTGACATAAAGTCATATGAAGGACCTTGTGCTTCATCCAAGAACAGTTAAGAGGCCACTGAAGGAGTATAAGTCCAAGTCTGTCTTTGGGTGGACATCTGCCTTCTAGATCTCTTGCTAGTACTTTCTTTGTGGTTCACAGAAAGTATATTTGGCTCATGAAAAGCAAAGTAACATTATATGATTTATGGTTACCAATACAATAAGTTTCCAAAGGCATTTCTAGAGTACTTTTCTTATGCTTTATAAAATAATCATTTTATGTATTGAAATGATAGATACAGATTTATAAATAGAAGAATTTAAATATTTATTTAATATTTAATTTATTATTAATTTAATATTTAATATTTGAAATATTTCAAATTAGAAATGACTATACTGAATTTGGGGATCACAGCAAAACCAAAACTTATAGTATTTATAACTTTTACATTTAAAAATGCAATTGCTATGTATCTAAATTCTTCTGAGTAATTCAGTGTTACATACCTAAAAATAGGCAGAAGGAAATAGATAATTAGCTTCACGCAAGGAATAAAATAAGAATGTCATAAAAATAGGTACTTTCTGGGGGCACCTGGGTGGCTCAGTTGGTTAAGTGTCTGCTGGGATCAAGCCCCGCATTAGGCTCCCTGGTCAGTGGGGAGTCTGCTTCTCCCTCGCACTGTGACCCTCCCCACTGCTCCTGTCCTCACTCAAGTTTTCTCTTTCTCAAATGAATTAAAAAAAAAAAAAAAGTAGTTTTTATACTGCAAGTTGTGCTAGTTGTGCTTTTTAAAGGAATTTTAAATGAAAATTCTTTTTAGTTCCTGTACTAGTAAAAGAATTTAAAGTAATATGTTTATGGCTTTTCCCCAGAGGTGGTATTTGGAGTTATATTTCAGTTTAGATGGAGGTCTGCAATAGTTTTATACCAATGCTGTCCGATAGAACATTCTTCGATGCTTGAAATGTTCTGTATCTGTGCTGTCCAATAAAGCAACCATTAGACCTGAGTGTCAGCATATTATCTATTTATCTTTATCTCTTATCAAGTGATTGGAATTTTGTAATGACTTGATTAGTTTTATACCATATAATTTAAGAAAATTTATAAAGTATTATATTAAAGTTGATACAGCTTTGGGGGTTACTTTTTATATGTTAAATATTGAGTAAGAAGATTTATAGCAATAACACTTCAGGTTTCACTCTAATTAATGAGTAAGTTTGTTAATAATGCCTTCTGTTTTTCAGATTGCAAATAGAAGAATCTTCCAAACCTGTAAGGCTATCACAACAACTGGACAAAGTTGTGACAACCAATTATAAACCTGTTGCTAATCATCAGTATAATGTAAGTCTTCATGTCGTTATTCATTCTGTTACATTTTTATTCTTTTCTGTTTTGTAGACTCTAAGGCTTTAAAAGGACTTTAGTCACACACCTGCTATTAAGTGATTGAGTTATCTAGACTGGGTAAGGAATATGATGATTTACCACGCGTGGTAGAAGATGTTCACTCTGTATCCTAAGTTAAACAATGGGAAGAAGGCAACTGTTGTTTAAGCTACTCTTGATAAATTTTTCAAAGAAATCAAACACTTCATTTTTCAGTGTTTTTAATATTTTAAATTACGATGTCCTTAATAAATATTAGTTTTAATATGTTTTTCATTTTTCCATACCTATATAACTGGGAATTTTTAATGTATTGACAAGAAATTTTATAAGTCTGGAACAATAGTAATTTTTCCCACTGATTTTTTTTTTAAAGACTTTATTTATTTGACAGAGAGACAGTGAGAGAGGGAATACAAGCAGAGGGAGCGGGAGAGGGAGAAGCAGGCTCCCCGCAGAGCAGAGACCCCAATACGGGCCTCGATCCCAGGACCCTGGGATCATGACCTGAGCTGAAGGCAGACGCTTAACGACTAAGCCACCCAGGCGCCCCTTTCCCACGGATTATTAAGATTGCTTTGCATAGTTTCAACTTCCACAGGCATTTTATGGTCTCACATTATCATGCAAAGTGAGGATTGCCTGTATATATTTTTAAACCATTTTTAATTGAAGTATATCTTATATATACTATATATATTATAATATACAATACACACATATTATATACATGTTATGTGCTGTGCACTGAGTGCTTCATAGGATGCATTTAGTCTTCACACTTACCCTATGAAGTAGCTACCATTAGTATCCTCGTTTTACAGATGAATTAACTAAGACCCTGAGAGGTTAGCTTACTTAAGGTCACAAAGCCAGTGATTAACCAATTCAGGTGTTGAACCCAGGTAGTCTGGTTTAGGAGCCACGCTCTTAGTCAACACTGTGCTATGCTGCTGCAGGTCATTAGAAGTACTGAAAGGGCTAAGGATTTGGGGTCTTGAAATACCTATAATGTAAGGAAAAATGTGATGATTTTCTGAAAATACAGTGAAACCTGAGTTAAGTCAAGTAACAATTAACAGTTGATATCTTATGTCCTACTTTGTTGCTTAACATTCTTCCCGATACAGTGTTTAGGAAGAAACAATCCCTTTTTAAGACTGGCCTTAAGTATCTAGATTTAGGTGTCACAGTTTAGTATTTGTCAGACCACTTACTTTATGAAATTTGAGTTTCTTAAGGTTATTTTACATGAGAAGTAGCAAATGCCTACAGAGCCAAGCAGTCCTCCTCAGTGAGCAGAGTGCTAAAATTTAAGAAGGTAAAATGGTAAGGACTATGGTGAACTGGAGTGCGCATGCCCCTTCTTAAAAACAATATTTTTTAAATTGCTGTGCTATGTGGAGTAAATTAAGCAAATCAAAGTTCATTTGCATCCAGCCAGGCTTTCAGTTTACAGTCTCTGGTTATGCTTTCAGGGGAAACGTAAACTTAAGAAGAAGACAGGCTGAATAAGTGTCAGATAATCCAAGTCTATCTTTTTGGCTGCTGCTTTATCACAGTAAGGACAAGAAAGGCCATACTTCCCATAAACTATAAAGAGATACAGCCTTTCTGGAGAGAAGTTTGGTAATTTGTGTCCAAAGCACTATAAAGAATATATCTTTGACCCAGCAGTCTTGTATCTAAGAATGTATCATAGAAAGACAGGGCCCAAAGGTAGATATACAGTAGTGTTTCCCTCTGTTATTTAAGACAAGCAAAGATTGGAAACAAATGTCCAAAATTAAGATTAAATACTTTAATGGTCATTATTTTTGGATGATAGAGGAGTTAGAATGATTTTATCCTAATTTTCTACCTTATAAAGTCTTTTTGAATTGTTGGAATCATCACAGTGAGTATGTATTGTCAAGTTGTTACAGTGGACAGTAAATATGGCCTTTTTGATGGAATAAGAAAAGTAAGGAAGCTGGGAAAGAGTAAGTACCGGGCCATCATGAGCTCCTACCACCATTGATGAGGCAAAAAGAAAATTTATCTTGAGTCAAGCAAAGCTGGTACTTTGCTAGTAAGTTCATATTCTTAGTGCTATTGGCACTATATCCAGTTGGCAGGTATAGAAGATAAATTCCAAATTTCGTATTTTTAGGATGTTTTTATATTTTCTTTTTACTGCTAAAGTAAGTTTGAATATGTTGTATTCTGAACTCCATATTAGGATGTAACGCTATATCATCCGCTTCAAAAACTTTTTAACATTAAGTGGCAGTTCATGGTATCAACCTTTATTAAGGTTGTCATTGCACTAGTGAGTCATTATACTAATGTAGTTATTAGCAATGAGCCATATAGTAATCTTTGGAAAGATTTTGCTTATATAAAAATAAAGATTGACTATAATCTATCATGTGGCACTATTTGAATATTTCATGAATTTTTTCCACCATGGTAGTGTATCAGAATGAATGGAGGCACCTACACAGCTTTCAAAACATATTCAGTATTATAGTATAGAAAGAGTATAAAGCTTTTGTTACTTTTATCAGAAGGAGGCTTTGATTTTTTAAAAGATTGAGAAACATCAACATAATTCAACAAGAATGACTTAGAGGTTACATAATCAAGATGTTCTATAAAATTGTAAATCCAGTATGATGTTGAAATGTTTTCATAGTTTTACCAGGTGAAATACATAAACATGAAGCCTGGTATTTCATCATAACTGTTGAGGTTCTTTGAATACAATTTTCAGGGTAAATGTAAGGAAAAATTTTTCTACAAAAATTGAAAGAAGGGCTAGAAAATGGCATATATATTTATAAAACTATATCCCTGCATTTGATCAGAAAAACCTACCTTGCATTTACTCCCAAAACCTTTCCCACCCACCTATGGCTCATAGATAAACTTACATACACAGTTGACCCTTGAACAATGTGGAGGTTAGGGTCACTGATGCCCCCCCACCCTCCACCCCCTTACACACACACACACACACACACAGAGTTAAATCCATGTATAACTTTTGACTCCCCCAAAACTTAACTTATTGGAAGCCTTCCTGGTAATATAAACAGTCAATTAACACATATTTTGAATGTTATATATATTATATACTATATTCTTAAAATAAAGTAAGTTAGAAATAAAAGCATTATTACGAAAATAACTCTCTCCTACAAGGAAAGAGAAAACACATTTAAAGTATTGTGTTTACTGAAAAAAAATCCATGCTGGGGCAGTAGACTTAAAAAATCCATATAGTGCAAACCTGTCTTGTTCAAGGGTCAACTGCATGTAGAATGTATATGTAATCATCTCATAATATTTGAACCCCCACTTTGTACATGGAGCTCTTCTAAGCATTATATTCAGATTTATCTCTTTAGTTCACAGATTGAGATGTAATACTACCATACCTTGCCATTCAGAAAGCATTTATTGGACCAAAAAGAACACATGATTAGTATTATATTTTAGAATGTTCCCTCCTTGAAAGCTTGGCCCTGAAAAACCTTGCCTTACCTATGGGATATGACCGGTTAGGTTTCTTTAAGTGGTTTTCTTCTGCCTTGAATCTTCATTATATTTCAGAAACTACTCGTTCATGTAGGCCAGCATTTTCCAAAGTAAGTTTTGAAACACTAATCTTGGGGTGCCTGGGTGGCTTAGTTGGTTAAGTGTCTGCCTTCAGCTCAGGTCATGGTCCTGGGGTCCTGGGGTTGAGCCCTGGGTCAGTCTCCCTTCTCAGTAGAGAGTCTGCTTCTCTCTCTCTCCCTCAAATAAATAAATAAATAAATAAAATCTTTTTAGAAAGAGACACTAATTTAGTGAGAGTCTTCTTGAAAAAAGGAGTTGTATAAAAAGAGTAAGTGTTAGAGAGGAGTAGGGAATTTGGGTAAATTGGAAGGGGAGGTGAACCATGAGAGACTATGGACTCTGAAAAACAGTCTGAGGGGTTTGAAGTGGCGGGGGGGTGGGAGGTTGGGGTACCAGGTGGTGGGTATTATAGAGGGCACGGCTTGCATGGAGCACTGGGTGTGGTGAAAAAATAATGAATGCTGTTTTTCTGAAAATAAATAAATTGGGGAAAAAAAAGATTAAGTGTTAAAAGAACTTATAGATTCTGATTGTGTCCTCTTCAAAATGGACACTTTAAAATATAGAAATTGGGGACCTTGGAATTTGCTTAATCATATATTTTGCAAACATTTGAACATTAAATTCCCCTTCCCCCATCTTTTGTAGTGGTAAAAACAAACTTTGGGAAATAATGGGTTGTCAAAGTAGGATTTACAGGTGGGCTATTGATTGAGGGGGGAAATATTGGAACTTGTATTTACCTTGTTTTTCATGTAATAAAAGAAGGAAATTGAGCTTTAGAAATACTGTGTGAATTGACCCTAGCACCCTTATGCAGCCCCTGTGCTAGTGGGCCATTTTCAGCAGAAGAGTAGAAATTTTGCAACACTGGTGGATTGACATTGGTATTTCCAATGCCTCACGTTATCATTTGCCTTCAGCTTTTTAGGTTTCCTGCCAAATTCAGAGGTTTATAGAGTATAGTAACTATTATTAGCTAAATTCAATCTTCAAAAAGGAACAAATGGTTTTAAAGGTTCCTGCAAAGAAACTATAAAGATAATTAATATATTAATAAAGCAAATATATGTGAACAAGAAAGTAGAAAAACTGGTACTTTTATTCTAAAATGGTCTCTTTATCAGTCATTGTGTGGGGTAGAAACAGTGATGATGTAATCTGATGTAACAAGTACTCTTGGCCCTTCCAAAGGAAATTAGCAATCTCAGTCATCCCCTGTCTTTAGTGATAATTCTGTTAATGTCTATTGTGGAAACAAAAACAACTCCAGATTTTCAAGCAGAAAGGGATTTAACATAGGGAATTGGTTACAGATGCTTTGCAAATACAAAAATGGAAGGTCTGGAGAGGGGGGTTCGTTACCGGAGATAAGGAAGCTGCTGCCACGGGAGGTATACAGAATGCACACAAAAAGAAAAAATCTCCCTTCCTCCTCCTTTCATTCTCCCTTTGCCAGAACCCCAGCTGGAAACCCGCTAGGAAGGGACTCCTGGAAATGTAGCCTTTAGGTCCCCTGTTGCCATCACCACCAGGGCCTGGAGCTAAAGGCTTATTGAAGATAACTGATGTAGTGACCCTTAACCTTTTTGTGTGTTGGACCTTAGGTCGTATTAGCTATTGCAGTACAAAGCTACTCCAGTTGGCAATCCACTTAAAAACCAAGCATCCCCCGCCACTTCAAACCCCTCAGATTGAAGTGGTGGTGGGGGGGTGGTGGGAAGTTGGGGTACCAGGTGGTGGGTATTATAGAGGGCACAGCTTGCATGGAGCACTGGGTGTGGTGAAAAAATAATGAATAATGTTTTTCTGAAAATAAATAAATTGGAAAAAACAAAACAAAACAACAACAACAAAAAAAAACAAGCATCCAGGGGCGCCTGGGTGGCTCAGTGAGTTAAAGCCTCTTCCTTCAGCTCAGGTCATGATCCCAGGGTCCTGGGATGGAGCCCCACATCGGGCTCTCTGCTCAGCGGGGAGCCTGCTTCCTCCTCTCTCTCTCTCTCTCTCTCTCTCTCTCTCTCTGCCTGCCTTTCTGCCTACTTGTGATCTCTGTCTAACAAATAAAATCTTTAGAAAAAAAGCAAAAACAAAAACCAAGTATCCAGAATGTAAAGCAAATTGCTGTATTTTGACAACAAAACCAAAATGTATTTTGTAATTGGACAAATTAAAACTTAATCTTAAAATAGTGTTTTATTTTTTATTCCATCTCTTTAAATTTTTGTTTGTGTGTGCTTTAAAATACCCGTGCATGTTAATATAGAAGTACCTTTTTACAGTTTACAAATTGATATACATAGAGTTAGCAGATGTGTAAGATTCCTTGCAGCTCCTTCCAACTCTGATTGCAAGTAAAGGAGCTTGCTTCTTTCTGTGGTTTTGTTGGCTTTGTGGACATCATCCAGAATATGTAAATTTCACAGCATTCTCTTATGTAGTAGTTTATGCTCTTAGGACTTTACTCATCAGGAATTCTGTCTTCTGTTACCTAGATGTGTTTGCCAGTGTTAGCTATACACTAGAATCCCCTGAGAAGCTTTTTTTCCCCCCATATTACTTTTAATTATTAATCATATAACACAAATAAAAATCCTGGTTTAAAATATTTAAAAATTCTGGTTGAAGTTGCAAAAAATCATTCAAGCTGTATAACCTTATCCTATGCTTGTCTTTAATAAGAATAAGCCTTCTAATCAGAAAGATTTAACTTGGAGCATAATAAATCTGAATATCAAATATCCTGGAAACTTTTTTTTCTTTTGGTTAATTTTATTTTATTCTTTTCTTTCAGTGTTCCAAGATTCATTGTTTATGCACCACACCCAGTGCTCCATGCAATACATGCCTCCTTAATACCCACCACCAGGCTCACCCAACCCCCCATCCACGCCCCTCCAAAACCCCCAGTTTGTTTCTCAGAGTCCACAGTCTCTCATGGTTCATCTCCCCTTCCTATTTCCCCCAACTCACTTCTCTCCATCTCCCCATGTCCTCCATGTTATTCCTTATGCTCCACAAGTAAGTGAAACCATATGTTAATTGACACTCTCCGCTTGACTTATTTCACTCAACATAATCTCCTCTAGTCATGTTGATACAAAAGTTGGGTATTCATCCTTTCCGATGGAGGCATAATACTCCGTTGTATATATGGACCATATCTACTTTATCCATTCATCTGTTGAAGGGCATCTTGGCTCTTTCCACAGTTTGGCGAGTGTGGCCATTGCTGCTATGAACATTGGGGTACAGATGGCCCTTCTTTTCACTACATCTGTATCTTTGGGGTAAATACTCAGGAGTGCAATTGCAGGTCATAGGGAAGCTCTATTTTTAATTTCTTGAGGAATCTCCACACTGTTTTCCAAAGTGGCTGCACCAACTTGCATTCCCACCAACAGTGGAGGGTTCCCCTTTCACCACATCCTCTCCAACACATGTTGTTTACTGTCTTGTTAATTGTGGCCATTCTAACTGGTGTAAGGTGGTATCTCAATGTGGTTTCAATTTGAACCTCCCTGATGGCTAATGATAATGAACATATTTTCATGTGTCTGTTGGCCATTTGTATATCTTCTTTGGAGAAGGGTCTCTTCGTGTCTTCTGCCCATATTTTGATGTGATGATCTGTTTTGTGTGTGTTGAATTTGAGGAGTTCTTTATAGATCATGGATATCAGCCCTTTGTAGTGTCATTTGTGAATATATTCTCTGAGAATCTTTTTTTAAAAAAAATAATAACCTTGAGAGTTTGATTTTAATTGATCTACTGTGAAGGCCAACTATTTTTAAAATTTTTCAAGTTCCCTGGGTAATTGTAGCATGCAGCCACTGACTCAGAGATGGAAACTTCCTAGGTCTGTTTGCCATCTTATTGGGTAGTGGCAAAAATGATACCTGAGAGGAGACCAGAAAGTCTCTTTCACCAAACATAAGGTTTTTAAAAAGAATTAATATTTTCTTATCTTTATCATCCTCTCTGTTACCTAGCTTTAAAAAAAATTTCTCTTTCCCTTCTTTTTCCTGGCAAGAACTCTTGATCAGAAAGTGATAGGGAATTAGAAGAGCTTAACTAGAAAATTATTGTTGGAGGGAGTTGAATGATAACATAAAATCTTGAGGTAAATCTCCAGGAACTAGAGAGAATTTTTTTTTTTTTTTTTTAATCCACACTCTCTTTTCTCCAGTGTGGCAGCCAACTTTGTTGGTCTTCAGAACGAAGGTTATTGGGTTTGTTTTAGTAGTGGTGTGGTTTTTGTTTTTGTTTTTTAGTTATGTATAGATTTGGAATTTGACTCAAGGTTATCATAGATGCCTACAGGACTATATCATAAAGGCTTTTCAGTAGTATTTACCTAGTATTAGTAGGAGTATGCTAGGTGCTTTGTCCATTTGAATTTGCACACCATGAACTCAGAGACTCTTTAAGAATTAATTTCCTCCCCAAAGATGGCAACACACTAGGCAGTCATAGAAGCATTAAGGGTGAGGAGGATCTTTTGTAAGAATTTAAATGCAAACCATGATATTCAAGGCTGTCATGCTCCCTTCAAAAGTTAAAAGCTTCCACAAGAACTGCCTTGACAACGCAAAGTATTTCTGCAAACAACAATCTAGAAATTTACAGACATCTGTATTACAATATTTTAATTGGCAGTGGGTGGCTTTTATAATTTTAGTCAGTGATTAAGGTTTCCGTAATGATGATTGACTCTCTCTATACCATGTCACAATGGATTTCAACATTTAGTTGCATTTAGTCTTGAATAATTTGTTTTCTGTTGTGAAAGAAAAATTATTGTGTGTGATAGATTTTTTTATTGTAAAATTTTTAATTAGAGACCAAATTTAAAGTCCTTTCTGAATTGACAATTATTTCTGCGCAGCTCATTATGCAGTTGATCTATGATCACTAGGGCAGATATAATAGCGGCAATTAAAATTCACGTAATAGCTATTTCTAGTCCAATGACAATCCTACTAATATTTTGTGGTGGCTGCTAACAAGTTAGATGTGTGACTGTTTTGAGTAGTATCATTTCCCTACCATGCTGGTACAGCAGTACAAAACAAAATGCCAAGGGGAAAGAGCTAAAAAGAGAAGCATTAACATTATCATAACACTGTAGTCTTCTCCTTCATGAACTAGTTCATCATTTGTACTTTATTTGTAGAATGTATTTTATCAGCAGTACAAGTTTTAAGTACAGTATTAAGATGACCATTTCTGTACTGTTTAGTTTTAAAAAGAAAAGCTACCTCGGGACCTTAGTTTTGTCCTGAGTATAGAGTTAGTCATTAATAATTTAATGACCATTTTTAAACGGTTATGTATATATACATATATATGTGTGTATATATAATTTTAATTCTACATATATCCACTGGAACTACTTGCTACTACAGAGCAGAATTTAGATTATGAGTCTGCCCTGGACGTTATCAAAAAAGATTTAACTAATGCTGTACTATAAAAAATTTTGTTTTAGAACAGTCTTTTGACTGATGATTCAAAGACCTGTACTCCAGAAGCAAATAATACATTATATGTTTGTTTGTTTAATTAATTAATTAATTAATTTTTAAAAAGTCTTTTCTATAGTTTATCCCTGTAGTATGGGCCCTGAGGACATTTAATTTTGCCATTTGCCTTTTGTTTTTACGTAAGTATAGGATTTAATTTCTAGTACTTTAGTTTCTCTTATAAGGAATAATATTGCCAATTTATTATTGCTGTTATTGTTTTATATGCCTGGGTTTTCAGATTATACTTTTTAAGTGTTTTTATTCCACTAATCAAAAGTAAAGTTAGGTTGCACTGCCCCCCAGGAATTGAGCCATCAACAGACACAGTTAACACAGAACATTTCTAGTCAGCTTTCCCCCCAAAAGTAAGGAAGCACCAATGTTGAATACAGTAATTTTGAGATTGAAGCAAAGTTCCTTTCCAGCTTATTCTAAATTCTTACCTTTGATTCAGGCCCTCTCGGATCTGGCATGTGGTTCTGGGGTTGGGACAACTTGGTAACGAACACTTAGAAGGTTTTTCTTTCCCCTGGCTAGTTAGAGGATATGCCCCCTCTGAAGTGGGCCATCTGGCTTCATTAACAGATTTCTTTATAGATCTGCCTGTTTTTGGTGGGGTTTCAGTCAAAATTGAAAATATCGTAGGTCAAAAATGCGTTTATTACACCTAACCTACCAAAACACCATAGCTTAAACCAGCCTATCTGAAATGTGGTTAAGAACATTTACATTAGCCTGCATTGGGGCCATATCGTCTGACACCAAGCCCCATTCCGTAATGCAGTGTCCTGTAATTTATTGAGTACTGTTGTGAAAGTAAAGCAGAATGGGTTTCCGTGTCTTGGTTGTTGCTGGGTGATAGCATGGCTGACCGGGAGGCTACAGTTGGCGGCCACTGCGCAGCCCCGCAGGAGAGGGTTGTACAGCAGATTGCTAGCCCGGGAAGGGATCCAGATTCAAAAACCAAATTACGGTTTCTACTGCATGCATGTTGCTTTCGCACCATCATAAAGCTGAAAAATTTGAAATCGAACCATTGGAAGTTGGAGATCGTCTGTATTTGAAAACATTTTTCCTATTAATCTTCTTAGCTTCTCTAGGCATTTCGCACAAGGAAGAGTCTACCAAGGGTGGATGCTGAGTATACCAGCGCTTCTCTCAAGGTTCCTGAATTTAACTCTTCCTCCTCCTCTCAGCATGAATTAAAACTGGGATGGGAGGACACACAGGATATCGTGCAACTGTGGCCTCATGCCGAGTACAAAAGCCTCACCTTGGACCTCTGCAAGGTCCTCACTTCCTTTGTATTATTTTTCTCGAGGACTGGTGGCCTCTGTCCCATATCTCACTTAAGCCTCTGGGACTACTGTAGGCTTTCTTCACCCTTCCTTAATCTGATTCTGTCTCCCTTTATTTTTCTTACCACACACCTGACTAGAGGAAAAGATTATATCAACTTCATCTCGTAGTCCAAACTTTTCTATTTCTCTGTTTTTTAGCAGTCACCTTTTCTGGATTGTTCATCTTAATGCAAAACTGAAAACTATTCATATGAGGTGCAACAGTGGAAGGAAGTTTCAGGATGCAAACTAAAGTATAATTGTAAACAGTAAAACTATATGTTTTAGAGATTGGTCAGCAAAGCAGGGCTTAAAATATTAATGCCTTAAGGCATTCCATGATATTTCTGTATCTAATCCAAAGACTCTCCTTCTTGGATTTGTGGGTTTTGTCCTGGCCTGTCATGCTTACTTTCTCCCTTCCTGATGTAGCTATTCTCTTGCTTCTATCCTTTACTTTCCCTCTCTCCCTTCCTTCCTTCCTCTCTCCCTCCCTCCCTCCCTCCATTTTTCTTTGTTTCTTTCTCTCTCTCTCTCTTTTCTTTTCTTTCCTTTCCTTTTCTTTCTTTCTTTCTTTCTTTCTCTTTTCTTTTCTTTTCTTTTCCACACCTAACATGGGGCTTGAACTCATGATCCTGAGATCAAGGGTCACACACACTACTGACTGAGCCAGCCAGGCACTCCACTTCTAGTTTTTTGTTTTTTGTTTGTTTTTTTTTTAAGATTTTATTTATTTATTTGACAGACAGAGATCAAAGTAGGCAGGGTAAGGGGGGAAGCAGGCTCCCTGCTAAGCAGAGAGTTCAATGTGGGGCTCAATTCCAGGACCCTGGGATCATGACTGGAGCCGAAGGCAGAGGCTTTAACCCACTAAGCCACCCAGGTACCCTGAGAGAGAAAATTCTTGAACAAACTTCAAGTCCATCCCTTTTAGTCTTTGCTATCTCTTCAGCCTCCTTTCTCACTGAATCGGGACAGCCACTCTGCTTCTGCCTTTGTATTTTACTAAATGCATATTTTTGTCTGTTTTTCCATCTTCCCCACA
The DNA here is from genome assembly GCF_020171115.1 of Neogale vison. Taxonomy (NCBI): domain Eukaryota; kingdom Metazoa; phylum Chordata; class Mammalia; order Carnivora; family Mustelidae; genus Neogale; species Neogale vison. The sequence goes on along the minus strand of NC_058095.1, from coordinate 110,765,795 downwards.
TTGGGAGGACTTGGATTTTCTCCTTGTTCTTGGGTTGCTCTGGTCTCTCTTTTTTCTGGTCTTGCTTCTAACTCTTCTAGTCACTGTGCTCTTCTCTGACAAATTCCCTGTAGCTGTCCATAGTTGTTTCTTTCATGCGCTTGCCACCCAGAGAATCTGGAGTCCGGCCACATTCCTCCCCAGCAACACAGCCCTTTATCAGCCCTTTGTCACAGCACCTTTCACAGCATCCAGAGGTGGCTCTGTGCTCTGCTATTACTATTTTTAAAATGCGCAAGGCCCTCTCTGTATATTTTAATATATGAGGCCTAAGAAAGGGATATCTTTTGAAAGAGACCATCTTATTTCACCTGTATCTTAGTGCAGTCCAAGCACACAGTCCATGCTTAATCTGTTGAGATTAATGGATTTTGAGTTTTACTCCCAAGATGCACATATCCAAAAACCAAGACAAGTTGGTTCCTTTTCCCTATCTCCTAATTTTACTTCATTGAAGGATACTCACTGTTGTCTGTGACTTGTGCCATTAATTTGAAAGTGTCTGATTATGTGTAAGATACATTTTTAGTTTGAAACTAAATTTTATCTTTTTTATAACAAATCTCTGTTGTTAAAATATAGAGAGTAAGCCTGACTATATCAGGCTAGAATTTATTCAGTAATTTAGTTGTAGATTTTGAAATGAATTTCATTTTTTTAATTTTTGAAACTAGTCCCTAGATTATAGTTAATTCCCTCTGATGCACAGGAGATTGTTCTCCAGCAGCTTTCATCCAGCCTTCGGATGCCTTATGTACTAAGTGGGCTGCTGCGGTTGATATGTATTTCCTCTAATGTGCTTTATCAAAACGAAGTGTTTCTTTAAAAGTTAAAAACTAAACCAACTGAAGGGAGTGAATATAAGTTGCATGTGTGCAGTGAAGAGTAAGTTTTTTTAAAAAGTGTTCTATTTGAGTACAGTTGACACACAATGTTACATCAGTTTTGGGTGAACAGCCTAGCAATTCACCTTCTCTGTACATTATGCTGTGCTCAGCTCACCACAAAGGCAGCTACCCTCTGTCATCATACAGTGCTATTGCAGTATCATTGCCTGTGGTCCCTGTGCTGTACCTTTTATTCCCATGACTTATTCCATAACTGAAAGCCTTCCACCATCCCTTGGCCCATCTTGCCCCTCTTCTCACCCCTCTTCCCTCTGGCAGCCATCAGTTTGCTCTCCTGTATTTATAGGTCTGATTCTTTTTGTTTACTCGTTTGTTTTTTAAATTCCACATGAGTGGAATTATATGGTATTTGTCTTTCTCAGTCTGATTTTTTTCACTCAGTGTAATGCCTTCAAGGTCCATCTGTGTTGTTGCAAATGGCACAATCTCATCCTTTTTATGGCTGCATAATATTCCATTTGTGTTTGTGCATGCACACCACATTTTTTTTTCTTTTTTTTTTTCACACCACATTTTCTTAACCATTTGTCTACTGATGGACTCTTAAGTTGCTTCCATATCTTGGCTATTGTAAATAATTCTGCAATAAACATAGAGATACATTTTTTTAATTTAGTGTTTTCAGTTTCTTTGGGTAAATAACCAGTAGTGGAATTACTGGATCATATGGTATTTCTATTTTTTAATTTTTGAGGAACCTCCATGCCTTTTTTCACAGTATTTGTAGTAATTGACAATGTAATTGACATTCCCACCAACAATGCCTGAGAGTTCCCTTTTCTCTGCATTCTTGCCAACACTTGTTATTTCTTGTGTCTTTGATTTTAGCCATTCTAACAGGTATAAGGTGATACCTCATTGTGGTTTTTGTTTGTATTTCTCTGATGACCAGTGATGTTGAGCATCTTTTCTTGTGTTTATTCTTGGAATAATGTCTGCTCAGGTCCCCTTCCCGTTTTTTAATCAGATTTGGGTGGAGAGTTTTGGTGTTAAGTTGTAAAAGTTCTGTATAGGTTTGGGTATTAACTCTTTATTGAATATATAATTTGCAAATATCTTCTCCCATTCGTAGGCCAACTAATAAAATGTAATATTTTTCTTTTTTTTATTAAAGATTTTATTTATTTATTTGACAGATAGAGATTACAAGTAGGCAGAGTCAGGCAGAGAAGGAAGCAGGCTCCCCGCTGAGCAGAGAGCCCTATGTGGGGCTCGATCCCAGGACCCTGGGATCATGACCTGAGTGGAAGGCAGAGGCTAAACCACTGAGCCACCCAGGCGCTCCTGTAATATTTTTTTCAAGTGATCAAATCCCTGGATCAGATCTCTCTGTAGGAAAGAATTTATACATTCTTTTAGTGCCACTGCTTTCAAACTGGGGTACATAGAGGTACACAGAACTACAGGACAAACATACCACTTGCTCCTAGAGTATCATTTGTATTTGAATGAGAGATTTTATTTTTGTATTACAAATAAAGGTATATTATGGAGGTGAATTTAGAGTTCACATGAATTTTTAAGGTAAAATGGAGATTTTGGAAAAACAGTTTGCTTGTGCCTGAGTACTGAGTATAAATTCACCCTTTCCTGTTAGTAAGCTTACTTCATGTTATAGGAGAAGAAACAAGCTCAAGGTCACACAGAGCTGGGAAGAGAAAAGGCCTCACTGCCCACGTTCTTTTCCTTTTACCAGTGCTTCTCAAACTTTGCACTTCCTAGAGAACCTCTTCTGTAACCAGTCTGCCTTTTAATTCCCTGTCTGTCCTGAAAAACTTCAATTTTGGAAGATGTCACCTACCAAACTGCATCTGTCAGAGAAGCTATTTTACTGTATTTGAGATAATCAAAAGCAAAAGAAACTGCAGGTTGATCTTTCTGACTCAGTAGCCACACTGAATTGTTCTAATTTGGCAAACAAAGGCTATTTGGGAGCAAATGAAGACATTAATAAAGCCTTAGAAAAGAATGAAGGGGGTGGTCACTGGGTGGCTCAGTTGGTAAAGCAACTACCTTCGCCTCAGGTCATGATCCCGGAGTCTCGGGATCGAGTCCCACATCGTGCTCCCTGCTCGGCGGGGTATTTATTTCAGAGTGAGCATGTTGGATTGATGCCTTTATTTTTCTGTTTGCACCTAGATTGAATATGAAAGGAAAAAGAAAGAAGATGGAAAACGGGCTCGAGCTGATAAACAACACGTTTTGGACATGCTATTTTCGGCATTTGAGAAACATCAGTATTACAATCTTAAGGACTTGGTGGACATCACAAAACAGCCTGTGGTATGTGTTTGCTCACGCTGATCCCATCAGTATGTCTTGCTTTATTTAGATGATGTTATTGAAGAGAAGGGTATCATATATGATGTAGCTCACATGTACCTTTGCTAACGTCAGGGTTTATTTTCAACACTCAGAAAAGATGTCTTAATACTCCTCATTGGCATTGAACCTGAAGTCTTTCTTTTGTTCTCCTAGGTCTCGCCAAAAAAAAAAAAAAAAAAAAAAGACTCAGCTTCTTCATTTGTTTGCAAATGTGCCCCCTAAAAGAACCATATTCTTTTAAGAGCCATACAGATCTGTCATGATGTAGGTGTTTATCCCTGTCATGTAATGAAATGGGCTCTTCTTTAATGGATTTTTCTCTTTTTAATCAGAATTTACCTAGCACTAGCATGAGGTCCCTTTAAACTTGAGCTGTACTGTCCCATAGTACTTGTTGAGGTTGTGGTTGGGTTGGCCTGTTCTACATTTTCAAGGAAAAATTGAATAAACTGATGTTTTAGAGTTTATGTTTGTTCTATAAATAATCAATTTTTTCCCTGCTCCAGACTTTTGTGCTTATTTGCTAACAATTTGTTATTTCTAATCTATTTAAAATACTGGTAACAAGGCGTGCCTGGGTGGCTCAGGTTGTGATCCCGGGATCCTGGGATCAGGCCCCACATGGGGTTCCCTGCTCGGCAGGAAGCCTGCTTCTCCCTCTCCGACTCCCTCTGCTCGTATTCCCTCTCTCACTGTCTCTCGCTTTGTCAAATAAATAAATAAAATCCTTAAAAATAAATAAATAAAATACAAAAATCTAGTAACAAATAAGAAATCCAGATCTCTTTTCTCCAGTCTCCAAGTCACATTTCCTTCTATGTAACTTTCTTAACCTAACATTAGCAAAGCAGCAAATTGAATTATAACAGTATTTATTTACAAGGTTTTAAATAATTAAATGGAACCTCTTTTCTGTCCTTTTACCTAGTTTTCTTTATCATTTTGTCCACTTTGCTAGTATACTCAGGAGTATTTCAGTCCATTTATTTCCTTAAGAATATGTAACAAGAGGGCCAGTTTTTAAAAACATTATAACATAACCAAATAACAGTGTATTGAAGAGCTTGCTGTATGTTTATTCTGATTTATTCAAAGCTTTAAGAAGTGATTTATGACACCTCAATATTGATTGTACAGTTTCCCACTTCTGTAGGAATTTTGTTACTATTATACTTTTTTATTACGAAATTAAATTTCAAAAGATCTAAATAGTTTTTTCAGTAGAGAGGAGACAAATGCTCATGCTGCAGTATTATCAGCTCCTCTTAATCACTTATTCTCCTTAGGATCAAAGCCTTAGAAACAGCATTTCAAACTAGGTAAAAAAAATTAATTAATTAAAAAAATTGAAATAGAGTAATTCATTAGATAAGCCTGTTTTTTTCTGCTTTTAATCAAGTTTATCCTGTGAATGTAAACTTTATATGTGAGAAACTGAATTAATACACAAACATATTCAGAAACTGAATGCAAATAATATATTCTTATGTAATAATGTACACACAAAAATTAGAGAACACAATTATGAGAACACAAGTCTTTGTAGAAGGGACATTCAGATGATATTGGAGAAAACAGTTTCTTTACTTTCCAGTTTCTTAACATGGAGCGGCATGTTGTTTTTAAAGTTTATTCATTTTGCATCAAAGGAAAGGGATAATTAGTATTTCTCTCAACTTTGGTTTTTCAGAGAATTTTTGTGTAGAGGTACACAGTGAGGCTCTCAGAATAGAGCTTCTTAACTCATGGTCAGTAGGTGGGTTTTACAAGATCCAGTAATCTTCCTGAATAGGTGCAAAAATATGTAGGTTTTTCTGGGGAGCATATCCATAGTTAATATCAGATTCTCATAGAGGGCGTGGGGACCTCAAGGGGCTTGTGAGCCACTAACCTAGGAACTAAATTATTTTATAATAGTCTTATTGTTTAGAGACTGAAGTGCCTCAGCAAGCATAAGGTTCTTGAAGACAGAGTTGTATATTAGTCATATCCTTAAATTTTTATACGCCCTATAATATAAACATAGTAGAAATTCAGTAAATATTAGAGGAATTGGGCGCCTGGATGGCTCAGTGGGTTAAGCCACTGCCTTCGGCTCAGGTCATGATCTCAGGGTCCTGGGACCGAGTCCCACATTGGGCTCTCTGCTCAGCAGGGGGCCTGCTTCCCTTCCTCTCTCTCTGCCTGCTTCTCTGCCTACTTGTAATCTCTGTCTGTCAAATAAATTTTAAAAATCTTTTAAAAAAAATATTAGAGGAATTGATTTGAAAAAAAGGCAGTGGCCCCATCCTCAGTATCCAAGGACTACCATGTTTTATTCAGATTAATTCCGTGGGCCTCCTGTCATTTATGGCAGGAGAGCGGGGACAGAGAGCCAGTCTCAAGGAAGTATGGAATGTGACAGGTTTACAATTTATCTCTCCCCAGAGGAGCAGCCAGGAAGTGGTCAGCATGGATTCAGTTCTGCCATTTACCTACCCCATTGGGATCTGAGAAAGTCCCTTCTGTTCCTAAAATTGAGGAAATTGTACTGAATAATTGTGCTCCCTTCCAATCCTAAATGTGTGATTCTCTCCCTCTCCTATTTCATCTCCTCTCCACCTCCCTCTTGATTTTGAATTGAATTGGCAAATCTCACCTAGAAAGTGGCCCAAAGCCAGCTCTCCTCCATGTAGGTAACTATCCCCTTTAAAATGTTCACAGGACATAAATAAGTCTGTACTCATGATCATCGGTATACCCTTCCTAATTTGATTTTAATCTGAGCAACACCAGGAGAATAAAGAAGAGAGCATGAAGATCCAGGGAAGGGGCTGCTTGGTATGATGGAAAGAGCAGTGGGTTTGGAGTAATGGGATCTCGGTTCATGTCCCAGCTCTGTCATTTAGACAAGTAGTCCTGGACAGGGTATTTAAATACATTTAATGTTCAATACAAACAAATTTTTGAGCCCCCTGGTAAAAGAGAAAACAAAGAGATCTTGTTTGTATTCAACACTTCTTTAGTATATGCAGTTAATGACTTTCTCTCATTTTCTGGTGGTCTCCAATGTCTCCTTTGATGGATTTCTTTTTTTTTTTTAAGTGGTTTTTTTTTTTTGTCTTGTTTTGTTTTTTTGTTTTTAAGATTTTATTCATTTACTTGACAGACAGAGATCACAAGTAGGCAGAGAGGCAGGCAGAGAGAGAGGAGGAAGCAGGCTACCTGCGGAGCAGAGAGTCCAGTGCGGGGCTCCATCCCCGGACCTTGGGATCATGACCTGAGCCGAAGGCAGAGGCTTTAACCCACTGAGCCACCCAGGCAACCCTGATAATGGATTTCTTTTTTTTTTTTTTTTAATATTTTATTTATTTGTTTGATAGTGAGAGAGAGAGAGAGAGCACACACACAAGTAGGGGGAGAAGCAGGCCTCCTGCTGAGCAGGGAGCCCGATGCGGGGCTTGATCCCAGGACCCTGGAATCATGACCTGAGCCGAAAGCAGACACTTAATGACTGAGCCACCCAGGTGCCCTGATAATGGATTTCTAACCATGAAGTCTATCCCTTTAACACACCGTCTTTGTCATTGACATTACTATATTCTTAAGTTACCATCTGCTTTCTGACCTTTAGAATGTCATTTGTTTTTTAAAGATTTTATTTATTACAGAGAGTGAGAGCAAGAGCAGGGGAAGGGGCAGAGGGAGAAGCAGACTCCCCACTGAGCAAGGAGCCCTATGTGGGACTCTATCCCAGGACCCTGCACCCTTAGCCGAAGGCAGACGCTTAACTGACTAAGCCACCCACCCACCTCTAGAATGTCATTTTTTACAACATCCTGAGTGAATCTGAGGTATTATTCATGTTTTTCCAGTTCTTTCTTTTCTATATTCTTCCTAAAAATCTTTATTTCTATAAGCAGAATTATTACTGATCAGAAAAACTGCCCTTGTGGGCACACTTTTTCTCTCAGTGGTCAGTATCTGACCTTCATAAACAATCAAGGAGTTAGTTACTCATTAAGGGTAAATAAGCTGATTTTAAAAGGCCAAGCTCTGATAACTGATATAAAGTCAGAAACATGATACCATTTAAAGGGGTATTTTATATGGTTTAAATTTGAGCTTTTAAGCCCTCCTTAATGTGAAATACCAGAAGAAGCCTATTATTTTTTTCCTTGTAGTCTTTGATCTTTCACCTTGAATTTGTTATGTCTAGTCTTTATATTTTATCTGTAAAATAGAAGCATACACAGCATTTCCTTCAAAATTTAAATCATTTGAAACTTTATCTAATTGCTCCCTTAGAAACACCAAACTGCCAAGACTGCTTTGAGCCCTGACACCCTGTTTTCTAGCATAACATCCATTTCCAGTGTTCCTTGAACCACATCTTTCTGCTAAAAGTATCATTGAAAATTAGCCCTGGTTATAAGTGAACCCCTAATTTCCTTGTGCTGTATCCACCCAACTTCCAGGCACAACCCAGGGAAGTTTATATTTAATTATTGATGATCCCTTCTAAATCAACAATCCCCAGTCATGTGGTCCCGCAGACCATGGCATAATTCAAATATGTAATTGAGCAATTGGTGTGCTTTTTATTAAAGTAAGTTCAAATCAACAGGAGAAACCAGGCAAAGATTTTGGGTGATTTCGACTTTGAAGCAATTAGTGCCCATACTTCAAGTTCCTCAGCACTAAATAGTGCTCAGTAGGCAGATTTATTTGCACAAAGTGGGCTTTAAGTAAACAAAGCCATTGCAGCAATAAGGCAGTGTTAACCTCATCCTCAGAATTTGTTTCCAGATAGACTTAAATATAAGGCATGAATAGAAGTAATCGAAGCAAAATGTGGCTTCAGTAAGATGAAAGAAGATAGGCTTTTTTAAAGGATAAAATAGCTAGACAGTTTGACCTACTGAATATTTCTCCTGATAGGGGCACGTGGCCGGCTCATTTGGTGGAGCATGTGACTCTTGATCTTGGAGTCGTGAATTCAAGCCCTATTTTGGGTGTAGAGCTTACTTTTAAAACACACAGACCCTCAAGTATGTGTTATTACAGATCTGTAAATTGGCTGAGACTCTTTGAGTTGCAGAGACTGGAAATTCAACTCAAACTAGTTTAAACAAAACTAAAATTTATTGTGGGGTGCCTGGGTAGTGTCTGACTCTTGATTTCTGCTCAGGTCATGATCTCGGGGTCGTAAGATTAAGCCCCACATCAGGCTCTGTGCTGGACATGGAGCCCACTTGAGACTCTCTCTCCCCGGCCCTGGGCCTTCCTCCCTCCCCGCTCTGTCTCTGTCTCTCTCCTAAAAAAAAAGAATTTATTGACTCCGTGTAGCTAGAAGGTTCAGGTTTCAGGAATGTATCTAGCTTTAGCTATAACTAGCCGCAGCTACTAATATTGTTTAGTTGGAACTGTCCCTTCCTGTCTTTCCACATCTCTCTGCACTATTCTTTCTTGTGTGTGGTCTTTACTCTTAGCGGGATCTTGCCATTTGGTAGCCAAAATGACCTCTTCGAACACCCTACAGCTAGCAACCCCTAAGCAAAAAGAGAATATTTGTCCTGATGATTTTAATAAAAGCCCCAGGGAAGATTTTAATTGACCTGAAAGGGGTTGGTATGCCCATTCCTGAACCAACAGGATGGGGCTAGAGGTACTCTGTCAGTGTACCTTCCCCCGCTCTGTGCCATGTTGCCTGGTATGGAGTTAGCAGTAGTCAGTGCTAGCTAGTCCGTTGTTATTTAAATAGAACTCTGGTTTCTATTCTCTTCCAAAGGGACTTTGCCCGACTTCCCCATTTCAGTAAGTGACACCACCATTCCCCAAATTGATCAAGCCAGACAACTGTATTCCTGTTTCCTCTTCATGACATATATATTACAAATTATGATATATATATATATATATCATTTAAATTATATACATATATACATGTATCTCTGTGTGTGCGTGAGTAGATCTGACTCAGGATCTTAAGGCAAAAGTGATCTTAGAGATTATCTAGGCTCTCTCACTTGTAAACCCAGAGAAGGCGTTGCATAGTAACTTGACCCCACTTGTGCTGACTTCAGTCGAGGGAGATAATCTTACCACATTGCCTCTTCTGTATTCAGACATGTGCATGTCTATGTAGTCAAGCAAGGAAAATATTTTTCTAACAATAGGAACCCCTTTTTAATGGGAAAATAAAACAACGAAAAACTAATATCTCTCTCAGCAGGCTTTCTCATTAAGAATCATCACTGGGGTGCCTGGGTGGCTAAGCCAGTTAAATATCTGATTCTTGATTTTGGCTCAGGTCGCAATCTCAGGATCGTGATATCGAGCCCCAAGTTGGACTCCGTGCTCAGTGCAGAATCTGCTTGAGATTCTCCCTACCCACCTGCCCTTCCCCCTGCTCATGCTCACTTGCTCGCTCACTCTCTCTCTCAAATAAGTAAGTAAAATCTTTAAATTAAAAACAAACAAAAAAAAGAATCATGATCATTGATCTAATAAGCCAGGTACATAGAGAATGGTATCTAAGCTTTATCTTAGCTCATTCAGTTCCTAATCCAAAATAAAAATGGGTATTTTTAATGTTTGAAACTTATTCCCAAATTTACTACTTAAAATAAGTATTTTTTTTTAAACAAAGATTTTATTTATTTATTTGGCAGACAGAGATCACAAGTAGGCAGAGAGGCAGGCAGATAGAAAGGGGGAAGCAGGCTTCCCACCGAGCAGGGAGCCTGATAAAGGGCTTGACCCCAGGCTTTAACCCATTGAGCCACCCAGGTGCCCCAGTAAGTGGTATTTTTAATATAATGTTTTATTCTGACATACACTTTCCTTTTTTTACTTCTTTTTTTTCTGAAATCTTTATAATTTCCTTTCTGTTCACATAACCCCTTTTAGTTCATTTTTCCTATAATGGAAGTTTTTATTTTTGAATGATACTAGTAAAAAAAGACCACCAATTTCTTAATAGAACATATTACTGACAGCCTTTTGTGAGACTTCTGTTTTAAAAAGTAATTATTTGCTAGTTAATGATGTAGAACCTGATTTATTGTTAAGCTTTAGAACATGAAATGTCATACTAAAATAAATTAACTATTTGAGTTGTATCGAATATAAATGCATGAAATTTAAACAAATGAAATTTTAATACTTACAGATTTACTACCAAGTTTATTATAGGATAGTAACATTTTCTCCTTTAACTTATATGTTTTACCTTTTTTTTACCATATTTCTGAATGTGGTAAAATTTGAGATGAATTTACTAATATAACCAATGGAGTCCAGATTTTACATGAAATATTATGTAGATAAAAGGAATATTTAACATAAGCACCCATTAAAGAAAATTGGGCATTTATTTATATACAAAGTTTACATAGGATCTCTTTTTAAGATTTTATTTATTTATTTGAAAAAGAGAGAACAGGAGCAGGGGGAGGGGCAGAGAGAGAGAGAAAATCAAACTCCCTGCAGAACATGGAGCCTTAAGTGGGCCAATCCCAGGACCCTGTGATCAGATACTTAACTGACTGAGCCACCCAGGAGCCCCAAAGTTTTTAATTAAGCAGTAAATTTATATTTAATCTGGAAAATGTCATTACTTACAAAATCTTCCCTATCCTTCCCTCGCCATTTGATTTCAACAAAGGTTAACGTTAAGTTTTGAGCTTATTAACTGCCTTCTGATTTCTTTCTTTAGTCCCTGAACCATTTAGAAGGACTTGTTTTTAGGCTTGCCATCCTTATGGAAATTATCTCAGGAAAGAGATAATTTCTTTGGTCTCAGCACTAGAGAAAGCATGACTGTATGGATTAAAGTGTTTACAGCTTCCCAGTTTCTCTATCTCAGAGGAGAATTGATACCAGAGGATAAGCCTGTTGACAGAAAACCTTGCAGTGGCGATTCTGTATTGCAGCATTACAGAGGCATTCCTTCTAGAATGTCCCAAGACAGATATTTTAATTCCATCATATTTTCCAGTACATACGGACTGATACAAAGAGCTGGCCACTGTGATTTTTGTGTTGTTTTGTTTTGTTGGGTTTTTTTGAGCTAGCCACTGTTGATTGGAAATGTTACCATCGTAATTTGGTAATAAAAAATGGTGGGTTTTTTTTTTTTTTAAATGTCGTAGTCTATACGGACTTTATTATGGAATTTAGTTTCCAGTTCCCCAAAAATCTTTTCTTTTTATTCTTAGCATATAATGTGTTATTTGTTTCGGGGGTACAGGTGATTCACCAGTCTTACATAACACAGCACTCACCACATCACATACTCTCCCCAGTGTCCACCACCCAGCCAACCAATCCCCCCACTCCTTCTACTTCAGGAACCCTCAGTTTGTTTCTTGAGATTAGGAGTCTCTTATGGTTGGTCTCCCTCTCTGATTTGTCTTGTTTCATTTTTTCCTTTCTTCCCCTATGATCCTCTGCCTTGTTTCTCAAATTCCATGTATTAGTGAGGTCATATGATAATTGTCTTTCTCTGATTAACTTAAAAATGCTGTTATCTTAATTTGTTGTTATGAGCTAGGTAGATCTCCTCCCTATCTAGTGGAATTGCTGAGTCACTTCATAACTCTGTTTAACCTGAGGAACTAAGTGCCAGATTGGCATCAGTCCTTTTTTAATCCTTAGCAAAAACTTTTATCTACTGTTGTCGTAAGGTAAAACTTTACTCTCTAGTCCAGATATTTTAAGGATGAATAATACTTCGGTATTGGGAGTGCTAGCTAATTTACAGAAAATTCTCTTTTGGTAAAATATATACCTATAGTCTCTGTGCTTGCCATTTAATTTCTAGCAATGTATTCAAATAGACTAATAAGTATGCCAATTGAGATTTTCTTATTTTTTGTACATTTGAAACTATACTTCACACCAAATGCACTAATAGATAGTTGCCATGGTTCTAAATGCAATAATTCATATTTAAATTTTTATTTTTGCTTTTTCTGTTCTATTTTTTATTTAAATGCAGTTTAGGGGCACATGGGTGGCTCAGTGGTTTAAGCCGCTGCCTTTGGCTCAGGTGGTCCTGGGATCGAGTCCCACATTGGCTCTCTGCTCTCTCTGCCTGCCTCTCTGCCTACTTGTGATCTCTGTCAAATAAATAAATAAAATCTTTAAAAAATAATAAATAAATAAATAAATAAATAAATGCAGTTTAGTTAACATGTACTGTAATATTAGTTTCAGAGGTAGAGGTTCAGTGATTCATCGGTTGCATACAACACTGGGTGCTCATTACTTCAGTGATGGGTACCCAGTGACTGGGTAATGCCCATCACCCAGTTATGCCATCCCCCCACCCACCTGCCCTCCAGCAGCCCTGTTTGTTCCCTATAATTAAAAGTCTTATGGTTTGCCTCCCTCTCTGTTTCTGTCTTATTTTATTTTTCCTTCCCTTCCCCTGCGCTCATCTGTTTTATTTCTTAAATTCCACATATTTAAATTTCAAAAGGAGTTTTAATTTGTGCTACTTCATTACATTTTAGATATTTCTGATTGTATTTTCCTAATAACAGTTTCAACATGGTCTATATATGTATACACTTTTCCCAGTTGAAAGCCATATATCAGCCTTGGAATATCTTGCAGTATTCCAAGGTTAAGTTATGTTTAGCATACAAATAAACAAATACAGGTTTGTTTGTTTGTTTTTAAGGATTTTATGTATTTATTTGAGAGACCATGAGAGAGAGAGATCCTGAGCAGGGATGGGAGGGGCAGAGGGAGAAGCAGACTCTCTGCCCAGCAGGTGCCTGATGCAGGACTCTATCTGGGTCCTGGGATCATGATCTGAGCTGAAGGCAGTTGCTTAACCAACTGAGCCACCCAGGTACCCTAAAAAAGTACACTTTAGAAAGCAAATAGTTAAAAGTTTTGGCCCATAGAAGGTAAACTTTGTTCATTTGATATATGCAAACATATGAATCATTTGCTAGTGCTAGGCAGATGAAGTGTTAATAAGAATAAGATGATATACCAGCACACAAATATTCATGCAATAATAAATTGCTTTTCCAGAATTTGGATTAAGCCATAAGATAGGGCTTGTGGCTTGACCACTTCATTACACATCATCTCTGCTTTTTTTTACAGAGGAGGAATGCAGCCTATGTGAGCTGAGAGGAAGACAGGGGGTGGGGTCTAGTAGGAAAGTGGGGGTGAAACCAGAAGGAAAAGAGGATAAAAATACTGACATGTCCCGTGTCCCAGAGAATCCCCAGTGTCCCCTTCCCTATCCTGTTAGCAGTTTACTCTACCTAAAGGAGTGAAAACATATGTTGCCTTTGTTAACAGCTTATGCCTAATGTGTAGTTTGTTTTTTTAATGAAAGACTTGTGCCTTGGAGCCACTAGCATCTTTATCAGTAAGTATTCTGTTTTAATCGCACAAATCATTTGAAAGGGTACTTTGGATTTACACAGAACTGATAATGCCCCTCTTGCCTTGTTGGATCATTTTATAAAAAGCATATGATGACTTCCCTTTAGTGACTGGCATTAACCAGTGCCATCTTTGTTATAGATTGCATATTGTCTATTCAGTCCAGCCTTTCTGATGCGATTTTGTGACTAGATGTCTAATAGGGTCATATTATTTATTTATTTTTTAGAAAGAGTTTATTTATTTGACAGAGGGAGAACATAAGTAGGCAGAGAGGCAGGCAGGGTGGGGGGCGGGCGGTAAACAGGCTCCCCACTGAGCAGAGAGCCCAATGCAGGGCTCGATCCCAGGACCCTGAGATTGTGACCTGAGCCGAAGGCAGAGGCTTAACCCACTGAGCCACCCAGGTGCCCTGGGTCATATTATTTATTCACTTAAAGCATTAATAGTTGGTGATCAGCTCTTTGTTAAAGATACATGTTTTGGGCCAATTTCTAGGAATTTAGATATAGTTACCTTGTTATTATGTATGTAACACTTAACTGAAATTCCTGGTTTGGGAATTAGTTGGCAGAGCAGTAGAGGAAAAGATGATACAAGAAATGGTGGGGGTGGAGGGAGGGAAATGAGAAAGAGAAGGACTGCAGATAATAGGCTACTGTCCCTTGTGACCCTACATAGGATTGTCATGATTTGGGGGGAAAAATAGGAATTCGTGGATTTCTGGCTTTTGGGCCACCACAGTGTCATCTTGACCCATAAGTACGCAAATCACATCCTAATCACTTGACCTCTTTGGTCCAGTGTTTGCTTTGTCTTTTCCTTCCAAAGAAGCTTTAATGTTCTATCCCTTTTTTCTCTGCAATTCAGACTTGCTGTAAATACTCTCCCACACATCCCTTTGACGAAGAGTTGCTGGACCTGAGCCAGTTTATTATTTCTGATATTGTTCTGCAGCACAGCACAGAGCAGTAATGAGAAATCTCTCCGGTCCTGTGTCACATAAAGGTGATCTACCAAGTTCTAGAATCCTTTGTTTAAAATGCAGGTGGTCAGGCAAAAGATGAAACTGGAAAATCGTTGTTTAGTATGAGAGAAGAAGAGCTAGTATCTCCTGATATCTGCACAGAATTGCCATTCAATTCAAAGGATCAAATATACATCCTCAAAACCAAAGATCATGGCTCCGGCTGGGTTAAGTGCCCTGTATCAGTGCTCCAGGATATCCTGCATATGTGTCCTTATTTCTGCACTTTAGTTTGTGACTCCCTGCTTCTGTGCCTTTGCCTCCCCACTCACACACCTTACTTTTAAACTGTAAAGTCTTGATGTTGAAGACTGACTGTGTTACCATTCCAGCTGGCCCATAGTAGGTTCTAAAATAAATATTTGTGTAAATGTATGAATTTTTTATTAAAGGAAAGTTAGTCAATTGATCTTCAATCCTGTTAGAATCTTTAAAATTTCCCTCTCAGATGACTTTGTTCCCAGCAATATTTTACCACTATAATATAGATTTTTAGTCACAAATGTCATTCCGAATCAGGTAATTCAATTTAATCAGTCAACTTGTATTTCTCATTGCCCTATAAGTTAATTAGAGCCTGAGTTCTAAAAATGAGCAGAACTAGGGGCGCCTGGGTGTCTCAGTGGGTTAAGCCGCTGCCTTCGGCTCAGGTCATGATCCCAGGGTCCTGGGATCGAGCCGCGCATTGGGCTCTTTGCTCGGCCGGGAGCCTGCTTCCTTCTCTCTCTCTGCCTGCCTCTCTGCCTGCTTGTGATCTCTCTCTGTCAAATAAATAAATAAAATCTTTATTAAAAAAATAAAATAAAATAAAAATGAGCAGAACTAAATTTAGCATAGTTTAGTCCTGTGGACCTTCTAAGTGATCTTACCTCAAACAACTCCCCCACTAAATCCTCTTAGTTCCCTTGTTTGCTCTTAAGCATACCTTGTTTGTTCAGCGTAAATGCACTGAGACTCTGTGATGTGCAGGCATCCACTGCCGTAGGAGCGCATGGCTTGATGGGAGAGAGGCATGTGGGTCAAGGGATACAGTGTAGTATGAGGGCTATCACTGAAGAACATCCAGTGTGAAATGTAAATCTAAGATGTGTGAGTGTTAGGGAAAGTTGGTCTGAGAGAGGGACATTCATGCAGTCTTCAAGGATGAGTTCAGATCTGACGAAAGGGAATAAGCATGACAGGGAAAGGGAATGGCATATGGAGAAAATAGGAAGCATGTAGACACAGAAATGACAAGCATGTCTTCAGGGAATTCTTAGAAGAGGCCAAAGGGAAAAAGCAGGCCTGAATGGATGCCTGTGAAGGAGTATGAAAGTTAACCTCTAGACCAAAGGGGAAGTTATTAAAAAGTTTTCAACAGATTAAGCATCTGCCTTTGGCTCAGGTCACGATCCCAGGGTCTTGGGAACCATGAGCCCTCTGTCAGGCTCCCTGCTCAGCAGGGAGTCTCCTCCTCCCTCTCCCTCTCCCTTTGCCCTTACTGCCACTTGTGCATGTGCACTCTCTCTCTCTCTCTCTCTCAAATAAATAAATTAAATCTAAAAAAATTTCTCTCAACAGTGGAATGACATGATCTTACTGTTCCCTACCTGTGTCTTCCCTTCAGGGACTTTTGTGGCCTGTTTCCCTATCATTACTGTTACTTTCTTTACTAATGGGTTGTGCCAAATTGATTCATTTGGTTAGAGTAAAATGACTTTAGGTTGCAGTTTGGAACATTCTAAAACTCCAGAAATGTCCTCTTCCCCCACCTTCCACCAGAAAAAATTCTGTACCGTGGGTAGATACTGTGACCCTAATCACAACTCGTTACCTGACAGACGATCTCATTCTGTTCTTACTGTGAAAAGGAAATAGGGCGTGACTTTTCATTAAGAAAACAAAATACTCCGTAACTTTATACTAATTTAACAAAATGAGTGTGGGCTACACATGAAAGCAACTGTATTTGTACACTTGAGACTTTACTTTTGTGTTTAACCCTTCTGAGGCTTTTCACGTCTGTGTCTGGCTACTGAATGTTCACACTACACTTGCAGTCCAGAGAGCTGCTGGCTCCCGGCCACAGTGCCCCCAGCGATTGCTCTTTTCAGTTTTGACCGAGAGCAGTGCGGCCAATTTTTGATTGTTTGTGTCCAGGTTTGTAGCCTGCCTCCCAATAAATCGTCCTTTGGAATTTTACAAAGATGTCATTCTTGGCATCTAAACTGAAAATCCTTTGTGTCCAGCACATCATTTTCCCTTTATGAATACTGCTTAATGAGAAAGTAGCTTATGAACAGTGTCCCGTTTTTAAAATGTCATTTGAAGCAGCAGAGAGCAGCTGTGCATATCACCTGGATGGCTCGAGCCTTTATGCTTACTCATTGGCACCGATCCCTTAGTGAAGGCAACTGCAGAAAGTGTGGGAGACAAGCAGGCTTCTTTCTGGGAAACCCAGGCCTCATTTGATTCATTGCTGCCACCTGCTGGGCCCTGGCTGCTGGAATGGGGAGGCCACACCTGTATTCCCACTAAGCCATCCAGGGCCATGTGGCTCCAGTGTTAATCAGCTCTTGTTCCCAGGTGACAACCGGCCCCTAAATGAAAGGATCCAAACAGTAGAGCATTACAGTGCCAGTCAGTGTAAGGTGGTATGTGATTGGGTTTGTTAATACAGAATCCCCAGCACTTAAACTTCGAGGACTCAAGATCCTAGAGTATTAGGTCTGGGTGAGTCATTAAAGCAGATGCCATGGAACTTTAGTGTAGTTAAATCAGAGTCTCCTAGAGGCTTGTGAAAATGCAGATTCCCAGGCCTGGCCCCAGAGATTTGATTCACTAGGCCTAAGATGAGAGGTTTATTTAACAAGTCTCCCATGAGGATCTGGGACAAGTAGTCAGCCCCAGGAAGGGCACTGCCTTAAACATTATCTCTGTAAGAGCTTCTCAGCCATTTTTCTAGTCAGTACCTCATTTCAGTAAGTAAAAAATATTATATCCTCTGTCAGCAGTACTGTAACTGGTTCTGTGAAGCATATACACAAAACATTACTGGATTGGTTCTGCATGGGGAAAAAACACTTTTTTTAAAAAAGATTTTATTTATTTATTTGACAGAGATTGCAAGTAGGCAGAGAGGCAGGCAGACAGTGAGAAGGAAGCAGACTCCCCGCCAAGCAGAGAGCCCGATGCAGGGCTCAATCCCAGGACCCTGGGACCATGACCTGAGCCGAAGGCAGAGGCTTTAACCCACTGAGCCACCCAGGCACCCCCGGGGGGAAAAACACTTTTTAAAGATTTTATTTATTCATTTGAAAAAGAGTGCCAGAGAGAGAGAGAGAGAGAGCACATGCATGCAAGCACAAGAGGGGAGGGGCAAATGTAGAGCGAGAACCGGACTCCCCACTGAGCAGGGAGCCCAGCCACGAGGATGTGAGGCTTGATCCCAAGACCCCAAGATCATGACCTGAGCTGAAGACAGACACTTAACTGACTAAGCCACCCAGGAGCCCCAAAAAAACACTTAAAAATAATTAACTTTTCTCTCTATTGCCAAGAAAGCAGTACTATTATTTAATTGGTCAGTTTGCAGTGGGATGATTTTTGGCCTTGGACATTGCCAAGTAAAGGTAGGGTTTGCTACTATATTTATCACGGCCATCATTTCCCTGAATATAGTAATCATTTGGTTAATGTGTATTGATTTTGAGGACCTAAAATGACATAAAACAGAGTTCTATCCTGTGTCACAGCTTACCTCTTTCCTCTGGAGGAGCCAAGCATGAGAAAACCGCAGGCCTCATGGCTTTTACCATGTCTTATTATCACTTCTTATTCCTTACCCTGTCTTGGCAAGCTTGGCTAAGATCAAAACAATACTAAAGATGAAGGATAATCTTCTTTATTACACAGGAAAAACAAGTGGCCTGATAGCAAATTTGAAAAGTCACCTTAGAATTGAGAATTCTGAATGCCTGTCATGTGCTTGCTTTCTAGAATATTATCATCCCCAAAATATTTGTTATTTTTGTATATGTGCTCCTTCTTCTGAAATGACTGGTTCCAGTCCAAGAATAACCCTGTCCAACTGTGAACTGAATGAAGCCACTGAACACAAGGGAAGATTACACGTGGTATATACTATGTCATCTTAGTAAACAGTGAGCACCAGTAACTTTCTAGTGTATTTTCATCGGAACGTTTTTGGTTTTTTTTTTTTTTCAAGCTCTCAGGTCATTGGCATTCCACACTTCCAATCCCTTTAATGCAAGTGAATGTACCTTTAACACAGTATGTACTGCATGTGTAGAACCAAGAGACAGTTTGTTGAACATCTTTTTTTTTTTTTTTTTTAAGATTTTATTTATTTATTTGAAAGACAAAGATCACAAGTAGGCAGAGAGAGAGAGAGAGAGGAGGAAGCAGGCTCTCCGCTGAGCAGAGAGCCCGATGCGGGGCTCGATCCCAGGACGCTGAGATCATGACCTGAGCTGAAGGCAGAGGCTTTAACCCACCGAGCCACCCAGGCGCCCCTATTGAACATCTTTATAGAGAAATCTTTTTGAGCTTTCAAGATCATAATTTGTATTATTTGTGAGTGGGGTTTGGTGTATGGTTTTATTTTAAATTTTGTTTCACCTTCAAAGTCTCATCTTGGGTTGTCTTTGTTTTTAGGGGTACCTAAAGGAAATCTTGAAAGAAATTGGCGTTCAGAATGTAAAAGGGACCCACAAAAACACATGGGAGCTGAAGCCAGAGTATAGACATTATCAAGGAGAAGACAAGAGCGATTAAGAAGACTTCGCCAGCATGCCAGCAGAACAACTAAAGGGCAGTGCGCTGAGGAAGCACCGCCAAGACTCAGATACTTGAGTACCGTCTGTTGTAGGGGTGAAATGACTGAACTTTAATTTCCCTAGGTAAATTTTTTAAACAGTAATTCTTGTAGAGTTACTCAAGGGTTTTTTTGTTTGTTTGTTTGTTTTTTGAGGAAAAAAATTTATTTATAGGCTTGTATTAAACCTAGATTATTCAGAAGGGGGTGAGGGGTTGGGGGGGTTAAGAAGGTTTTTCTTTTTAAATATTGACTTTTAAAATGTCAAACTAGGAAATGTTTTCTAGATGAGGACTCTGTCCTTGTTTTCTCTGAGGATCTGAGGTGATACAAAGCGGAAGTGAATGACAAAACCAGAAAAAAACGGTCAACTACAGAAAGACTTAAAGGGAATAAAAAACCAAAGTTCCTTATTCTGAAATTGTCAAAGAACAAAGCTCTCTTTATTTATTTTTACAGGAGATCATGTTTCATATTCACACCCATTAATAAAGAAGAGGGCATTTATGTTTGTACCTAAGATAGCAGTTTTCATTATTAGCTTGCATATTTAACCCTCATGTTAGTGACATGAGAAATGGGGAAAATCTTGGCCAATGATTATATCTTTTACTTGCTTTTATTTACTTTTTAAAAGATTGATTGTTTAAGTAATCTCTACATCCAGCAAGGGACTTGAACTTATTACCCCACAATCAAGAGTCACGTGGTCTACCAACTAAACCAACCTGGCGCCCCTCTTTTATTTTGTTTTTAAAAGAATCAGAAATTAAATATTTTCCCAATAATTCAAGATCTGTCTCTCCCATCCAGATTATAAGCTTCTCAGAAACTGATTTTGTTCCAGAATTTTGCTTCATACTCAGCTGGCAGAAACTGATTGTCGCCTGAAGAATGATGTTGACAAACTAACGGAGGGTTGTAGGGGTGAGGCCGATATGTATTAGGCACGCACAAAAACAAACCTACCCACAAACAAGACCATGCAAGCAAACAAAGGAAGCTTTTAACAAGTTAATTGCTTCTTGGCCTTTTGGCTAAGATCAAGTGTAACAAATTAAACACAAGGAAAAGTTGCTTTTCATTTGTTCATTTTGTCAGCTGCTTTTGTATGCGCCCAACCAAGAAGGAACGAATGCCAGAAATTTAAGAAACTGTTACATAACTAAAGCCAGTCAAAGAGGAACCTATCCTTTGAGATAAATATTTTTCTGTATTATTTGATTTTCAGCAGGGAACACCATCATGCAGAGGCTGAGTACAACTGCTTTGAGAAAATGTCTACCTTTGCATTCCCACTGTAAACTATAATTCTGATGAGGGAGAGTGGTCTTATTCAATGTTGTTCTGGTGCAGGAACCAAATGTATCCCCCTTACCTTTGTTTCTGACAGAGACTCAGTGTCAAGGAGCAGATGGATAATGGTGTGACCGATCTGTATAGAACTGAGAATTCTGGAAACCTGTCATGTGCTTGGTTCATAGCATATATCTCCCCCCGCAGACCTTGTCTTTTTTTTGATATTTGGCCCTGCCCTGAAACAGACCTCTGTGTCCTCTCCTTCTGTCTTTAGTTTTTATGGTGACCGTGCCTGCCAGATTGAACTGTGTAGCTGCTGGCAGAGCTTCCGGGCAGGGCTCTGTCTCCCCAGAAGCTCTGCTCTGCTGTTTCTGCCAGGTCTGGTTTCTTCAGCTTATTTTAGGTATCTTTTACCTCATCACACCTGACAGTATCTGCTTGAGTCATTTAAACACTTGTTACTTGTTCAGTGGCATAGCTAATCTAGGCGGTAGACTGGTACCATTCCTGATTCGATTTTTTGAAATTGCTTTCTTATTTAATACTAAAATATGGCTACTGGTAATGAAGGAGACTCTGTCTGGCTTCTTTTATTTTTTTATTTCAGAACTCGCTCTATAAACACGCTTTCGACAGCCAACTCTCAGGAAGTAGGAGTCCTCAGCCCTTATAACCACTGTGAGATTGAGAGAGGAAAGCTAGTAAGAGAGATGCACATCTGGTAAGATGTCACATCCTAAGCGCACAGGAGGGCCCTGTTTCATAGGTGATTTAGTTAAACTCTGCTAGTTACACTCACTTAAGGGATGTTTTAACCAACAAATGGTAATAAATATATTACGGTTGCTGGGCATTGGAAAGATTTGAAATTACATGTTGCCACAGTAACTTCTAAAATGATAGATCTTAAAAAAGAAAACCGTTTTTGCTCTGTTGTATCATAAGCAGCCCTTAAGGAGTTCAGCAGAGTTGGAGTTATTCCTAATGGTCTGTGAACAAATTTTCTTTGGAGCTTATTTTCATCCTTGTTGGTACTTATCCGTGAAATAAGAGTTAACACTTACCAGGCCCTTATGTGCCTGGCAGTGTGTTAAATGCTCTAAAGTATTGCATTTAATCTTCAAAAATAGCTCTGAGAGGTAGATAATGACCATTTTATAGAACCATTTCCTGCCCAACACACTGTCATAAGACCTGATCGCCTTTGGGGGAAATTCTACCTTTGGGCCAAGTGAATACCAGAGTGTACTTTTCCAGAAACCTTCCCCTGACGCCCCATCCTCCCCACCCCCGACAATCCTCCCTCCAGGAAAATGGTGCAGACCCCGGAAGATGTGAGAGCGAGGGAGTTTGCCTTTGGCATTTCTAATACAAACACCCAAACCTCCCCATTGACAGATGAAAACTCAACTTCCTACTTTAAAGTCAAGATCCCCTTCCTACAGTTTTCATCTCTGCTCTTCTTCAAGTACCCAGGAAGGGTGCACAGCTTTAGAGTGGCCTTACTTCGACCTCCGTAAGAGTTAAGGAGCCTTTGGAATGTGGTAGGAGGCTGGGGCACTGGGCTAAAGGGGCGCTGCCTTATAGTCGGCCTTCACTTGCTGGGCTGGGCACCCACCTTTCGTCCCAATACATTGGCCATTTTCCCTAGTGTTTGTGTCAGCGTCCAGGAGGCGATAAGCTGGTTTTCTTTTCAGCTCAGTTTTCTTTCTGACATGAGTCCAGAGTAGGTTCCTGAGCCTAATATTTTTATTAGGAGGATCAGTCAGAGATTGCTTCTTTTTTTTTTTTTTTTTTTTTATTTATTTATCAGAGAGAGAGAGGAAGAGAGAGCGAGCATAGGCAGGCAGAATGGCAGGTAGAGGCAGAGGGAGAAGCAGGCTCCCTGCTGAGCAAGGAGCCTGATGTGGGACTCGATCCCAGGACGCTGGGATCATGACCTGAGCCGAAGGCAGCTGCTTAACCAACTGCGCCACCCAGGTGTCCTCAGAGATTGCTTCTTAATCTTCCTTTTCTTCACCTACTTCTATCTTTTCTTCTTCCCACTTCTTGGTCTTTGAGCAAGTACCACCATCCATAGTACAATAGTACTGTGTAAATCTGACAGCAGGATAAGCCTTTAATGGATTCTTACAAGAAAAATCAGCAGCTTTTATCTGACTTTGTTAGAAATCATCTGAATTAAAAAGGGACATTTTAGATGCTTTAGCTTCCAGTTTAAACTATATTCTGTCAGATCAGTTAGTCTTAAATCTTAGGGTTTTAAAGAATAATTTTCTTAAAGTGTACCATATTTTTAAATGTTGCAGTTTATATTTAAAAATCTTAAGATAGGAGGTTTCTGTTGTCTTGTGGGAATGGAAGTACACCGAAAGAACATGTTGCTGGACTGAACGCCATAATGTGCTGTGGTCATGGTGCCAGAGGCAGGTTATTGTCAGGTATTTACTGACCACAGTTCTGTCCCAGGCACTGTGGGTACTAAAGTGCTAGACATAAGAGGCGTTCACAGTCTAGTGGGAAATAGACAATGTAGACGGGTGCAACACTGTGTGAGTAGTGAAGTGTGAACTGAGTGTTGCAATCAATCAGAATATACCAGTTAATTCATTGTTGCTGTTCATGCTTTGCGTGGATTTCCAATTTTTAAAGCATTTGAATGCAGTAATGTATACTTAATTTTAACTTCTTTGAATCTTATTTAACCACTGAAAAATTCCTAAAACACAAGAGGCTTTATACAATGCCTATGGATCATTATTACGAACACATACAGTGGATGTCTGTAACATATTGATCTCGTTAATAGAATGCTAAATTGAAGTATTCACTGGCCTAGTCCTTGTGACATGTTAGCCTTATTTCTGATTGCCATTCTGGTTTCTCTCCTTGAACAAAAGCCTGGGAAGCACTTGGGCCATTCATTCATTCATTCTGTGAAAACCCACTAAATGGCCCCTGGGTGCCAGGCACCAGGAGCAAAGTGTGATGGGTATTTGTAATAGTGTGCCTTACTTGCCAGCAGTTCTCTGCCTGTGTTACTAAATATGCAGGAAGAAAAATAGCTTTTGTTCATTGGACCCTTGCTGTGTATCAGGCA
This sequence comes from Neogale vison, assembly GCF_020171115.1. Taxonomy (NCBI): domain Eukaryota; kingdom Metazoa; phylum Chordata; class Mammalia; order Carnivora; family Mustelidae; genus Neogale; species Neogale vison. The sequence continues at coordinate 110,741,886 of NC_058095.1, read as the reverse complement.
CTGTGTTAAAAGCATTTGACTCCTGTTACTCATCTAATCCTCACAACAGTAAAACATGGGTCTCTTTTTGCCTTTTATATTTGTGGAACATCAGGTACTAAAAGGCTGAAGAACCTAACCAAGGTCATAACCAGGGTGGTCGGGGGCAGAGCCAGATTCAAATCCCAGAAAAGCACTTGGCAGTGCCGGCTCTTGTTACTATTACGTGTATTAAGTGTATTTTTCTGGGTCCAGTGTTGCTGAATGCCCTTAGCTGTAATTCACCTCCCCAGAGTCTCCATTTGGTTTTTTGTTGTTTGAATATTATTGTTATTAATATTATTGAGGTGTGATTGACCTGTAACTCTTTTATGTTTGACTTCTCACCAATGTCTTTCTTGATTCCAAAAAGAATTAATTCTGGGTTCTGCCTGAGGTTTTTTGCCTTTAGAGATTAGTTTCCAATTTTTGTTGAGGTTCTGGAGTTTTTTATGGAATGGTGTTCCTTTTTTTTCATGGCTCTAGATTCAGAGGAGATATTTCCCAGAAATGACTGCAGATGGCCAGTGTACTTGATTTACTTAGATTCTAGCCAGCCAGGCATATGAGAAAGTTGGTGATTTGGCTGGTCACAGCTGAGGGCCTCTGCTGTGGCCTCATAAGCGCAAAGGAAGTCCCATCGGTTTGGGACTGCTAAGTCGTGGAATACAGAGCTCAGTACGACCGGGCCCTTGCTTCCAGAAACTCCTAGGGTTGAAGAGGACTTGGAAGCCAACAACCAGCCAACATAGTGTATCAAGTGCAGCAGTAGAAACACAACGACAGAATGTTTTAAGAGCTACTTGGGTTCAAAGCAGCTCACTCAGAACAGGTTGTTTGCTTTGTGTGCCTCTTTGTTTCCTCTGTGAAGCAGATGCATTGAAAGTATCTACCTCACAGAACTGCTGAAAGCTGAGCGAGTCCGTCTGTGTGGGTGGGACTCTTGGTGGTGCTGTGGTGCGGGAGAATTGCCGGCCCTCTCTGTTGCACAGCTGACTGCCATCCTGCTGCTGCTGTCAGGGCATAGGGAACATAAGTAGTTCCCCCCCCCCCAAAAAAAAAGTCATATACGTAAAGCACTTAGAACACTGTGCGACATGTAGAAAGTACTTTATCATATACTAAATGCGTAAAATACGGAAGCGGCACAGAGAACGAAGTGATTAACTACATCTTCGGGGAGTCAGGAAAGCATTCCTCAAGCTGCCCCTGCAGTGGATTTCGAACAGGGGTCTAGGAGTTCATGATTCAGAGGGCAGGAAGTACAGGGAGAACAAGTGCATGGGTATCACTTAGCAGGGTGGTTGCAGTGAGATCCCACACACACCTGCAGTGTCCTCCCAGATACAGCCACACTCTGGCTTGACAGGTCACATCTAGTTTTGGTCTGGTGGAAGAATGTGGAGGGCAGGTCATCGCTGCCTGGGACGAGGTGGAACAGATGAACAGCTAGGCAGGACCAGCCTCCTTCAGTCATACGCACAAGTTCAAAATGATGCGAATAACCTAGTTGCTCCCTTCTTTGCAGCATGCTTTTCCACTTTGATTCATCCCCGAACACATTTCTTTAATATAATCCAATTGAAGTGACAGTGGAAACCAACCTTAGTGAATTACATGTTAGAGGTTTGAAGTCCCAATCCTTTATCCTTCCACCACTGCAGACTCAAACAAATAAAGATAAATATGGAGCAGGAGCTAAATGAGGTCGGATGGATGCACTTTACTAATAGAGGCCCAGTAACTCCTAGCTAGACTAGAAGACCTAGCTAGGAGCTGAGTCTGAAGAGAGCGTTCAGTATCTTTCTCCTCAGTTGGTGATGACTAACTGGCCACTGGTCGGCAGTACCATTTGCAGGTGAAAAATCTGGAACAGCTGGAAGACCACCTCCAAATGGCCAGCAGGTACATAAAAGATACGGAATATCATGAATCATCAGGGAAATGCAAATCAAATCGACAATGAGATACCACCTCACACCTGTTAGAATGGCTAAACTCAAGAAGACGAGAGAGAACAGGCATTGGCAAGGCTGTGGAGAAAAGGGAACCCTCATATGTAATTGGTGGAACATAATTGTTTCAGTCACTACGGGAAACAACATGGAGGTTCCTCAAAAAATTAAAAAGTAGATCTACTTATTCCACTACTTATTCCACTTATGGGTACCCAAAGGAAATGAAAACAGAATATCAAAGAGGTATATGTGTGCCCATTTTCTTGCAGTATTATTTACAGTAGCTAAGATAATGGAACGACCCAGGTACCCATCAACAGATAAATGGATAAAGAAGATGTGAGGGGTGTGTGTGTGTGTGAGAGAGAGAGAGAGAGAGAGAGAGGGAGAGAGAAAACTCTTAAGGAATATTATGTGACCATGAAAAAGAAGAAAATCTTGCCACGTATTGACCTTTAAGGTGTATGCTGAGATAAGTCAGAGAAAGATGAATAGTCTTTTTTTTTTTTAATATATTTATTTACTTATTTGACAGAGATCACAAGTAGACAGGCAGGCAGAGAGAGAAAGGGAAGCAGGCTCCCCGCTGAGCAGAGAGCCCAACGCAGGGCTCAATCCCAGGACCCTGGGACCATGACCTGAGCCGAAGGCAGAGGCTCTAACCCACTGAGCCACCCAGGCACTCCAAAGACAAATAGTCTCAAACATGGCATTCACTTTTACGTGGAATCAAAAAAAGTCAAATTCATAAAAGCAGAGAGTAAAAATGGTGGTCCTTGGGTTGGGGTGGGGTAGAAGAAATGTTTAAGGGTACAAACTTGCAAGTAGTAATAAGTCCTAGAGTTAATGCATAGTGTAGTGAATGCAGACAGTATTATAGTCATCACATTTGCTAAGAAACTAAATCTCCACAGAAAATAAAATAATTCTGTGATGTGAGAGGGGCTAACTGTTGATACAATGATAGTCATCTCACAATTTATCAACACATCGAATCAACATGTTGTATACCTAAGAGGATGTTAGATATCAAATATATTCCAGTTTAAATAATAAAATTATTTGTCAGAGTGTGGATCTCCAAAGAGATACCAGGGCACCATGAAACTACTGATAGCACTTCAGAAATAGTGATCTCTCATCAGTGATGTTGAAATGGAGCCTTTAAAAATCCTACAGAAGAGAAAATACAAGACACTAAGGTCTTGCATCTAGATGGTATAAAGATCTCTCAAAGTTCAATAACAGAAAATAAGCCAATTAAAAAATAGGCAGTAAATGTACACGTACATCTCCTCAAGAAGATACGCATGGTCACATAAGCACATGAAAAGCTACTCAACATCACTGACTGAGAAAAATGCAAACAAAACCACAAGACAGTGTTGTATACCTATCAGAATGGCCACAGTTTCTGGGACCTGACAGCACCAAGTGCTGATGAGCACACAGAACCACCAGAACGTTCTCACATTGCCCACGGGAATGCAGAATCATACAGGCACCTTGAAAACTAGTTGGGCAGTTTTTTGTAAATTTAAACATAACCACTGTACAACCCAGCAATCTCACTCCCGGGCATTTCCCCCCAGAGAGATGAAAATCCTATGTGCACACAAAAACCTGTACACAGATGTCTATAGTAGCTTTCATCCTAATAACCTAAAACTGAAACCACCACCGCCTGCCCCCCCCAACCCCTGCAATGTCCACGGCTTGTGAGCAGATAAACGGCAGTGCAGCTCGGCACTGAAACACTCCTCGGCCACGAACACGGAAGACCTGCCGCCTCGGTCATTTGGATGAATCGCCTCTGCCCTGTGTCAAGTGACAGAAGCCAGACTCCTAGGGCTGCATCTGTGTGCTTCCATCCACGGGACATTACAGAAATGGCAGAACTAGAGGGATAAAAACACAGGTCAGTGTTTGCCTGGGGTTGAGGTTATGTGGAGGGATTGACCACAAACACAAGGCAACGTTTTGGATGATGGCAGTCCTGACTCCTGGTGGTTACAGGAGTGTGTGTGTGTGTGTGTGTGTGTGTGTGTGTGTGTGTGTTTTGAAACTTGCACATTTAGAAAGATGACTTTGGGGCACCTCGGTGACTCAGATGGTTAAGCAGCCGACTTGATTTCAGGTCATGATCTCACAGTCATAAGATCAAGCCCCGAGTCAGGCTTCATACTCAGCAGGGAGTCTGATTGAAGATTTTCTCCCTCTGGCCAGTTGATGCTCACTTGCTCTCTATCTCAAATAAATAAAATCTTAAAAAAAAAAAAAAAGGTAACTTCTGCATATAAAATATACATCGATAAGCCTAGTTTAAAAAATAAATAGAACACTGGAAACAAATGTCCAACAGGGAAAAAATAAATAAACTGTGACTTGTCTGTATTATACAATGTCTGCAACAGTTAAAAATTAGATGAATATGTTGACTGGAAAGGTTTCATTAAGTATAAAAAGCAACTTTCAAAAGTGTTAATAGTAAGGTCCTATTTATATTAATAAAAATAAGATTCATTTTTTGGAAAGGCACCCAATGTGGGGCTTGAACTCACAACCTTGCAATCAGGAGTCCTTGCTGGGCGCCCTGCAAAATATATATTTCCACATGAGCACATACAAGGATAAACACAGGAAAACATCAAGAAACACACGAGTCTTTTAACAGGACTGCCTCTGGGGAGGAGCCTAGGATAGAAAGGCGCGGGGCAAGGGGGGATTTCTCTTTATGTGTTTATTTTTATAAGGACAGTGTGTTAATGATTCGAATATTTATAATAGGTATGTGAAATATAGATCATATATAATATGTATGTGTGAAAATCAGGCCCAGAGGGAGAGCATGCCTTTTAGAAGTTAACTCAAGTCGCTACCTAGAAGCAGCTTCTCGGCCCCTTGTAGAACCTCTGTCAGGTTCAGCCTACTCGCCTCTACTCCAGCCTCCACTCCGGCCTCCACCATGTCCGTCAGGGTGACCCAGAAGTCCTACAAGGTGTCCACCTCCGGCCCCCGGGCCTTCAGCAGCCGCTCCTACACCAGCGGGCCTGGCTCCCGCATCAGCTCGTCCGCCTTCTCCCGGGTGGGCGGCAGCTTCCGGGGGGGCCTGAACAGCAGCATGAGTGTGGTCGGGGGCTACGGCGGCGGGGCCGGGGGTATGGGGTGCATCACGGCCGTCTCAGTGAACCAGAGCCTGCTGAGCCCCCTTAAGCTGGAAGTGGATCCCAACATCCAAGCTGTGCGCACCCAGGAGAAGGAGCAGATCAAGACCCTCAACAACAAATTTGCCTCGTTCATCGACAAGGTGAGGCACCTGGAGCAGCAGAACAAAGTTCTGGAGACCAAGTGGAGCCTCCTACAGCAGCAGAAGACTGCGCGGAGCAACATAGACAACATGTTCGAGAGCTACATCAGCAACCTCCAGCGGCAGCTGGACACCCTGGGCCAGGAGAAGCTGAAGCTGGAGGTGGAGCTTGGCAACATGCAGGGGCTGGTGGAGGACTTCAAGAATAAATATGAGGAGGAGATCAAAGAGCGTGCAGACATGGAGAATGAATTTGTCCTCATCAAGAAGGATGTGGACGAAGCTTACATGAACAAGGTAGAACTCGAGTCCCGCCTGGAAGGGCTGACCGACGAGATCAACTTCTTAAGGCAGCTGTATGAAGAGGAGATCCGTGAGCTGCAGTCCCAGATCTCGGACACGCCTGTGGTCCTATCCATGGACAACAGCCGCTCCCTGGACCTGGACGGCATCATCTCCGAGGTCAAGGCCCAGTATGAGGACATCGCCAACTGTAGCCGGGCTGAGGCTGAGACCATGTACCAGATCAAGTACGAGGAGCTGCAGACATTGGCTGGGAAGCACGGGGATGACCTCCGTCGCACGAAGACGGAGATTTCTGAGATGAATCGGAGCATCAGCCGACTCCAGGCTGAGATTGAGGCCCTCAAAAACCAGAGGGCTGCCCTGGAGGCTGCCATTGCCGATGCTGAGCAGCGCAGGGAGCTGGCCATTAAGGATGCCAATGGCAAGGTGGCCGAGCTGGAGGCCGCCCTGCAGCGAGCCAAGCAGGACATGGCCCGTCAGCTGCGCGAGTACCAGGAGCTCATGAATGTCAAGTTGGCCCTGGACATTGAGATTGCCACCTACCGCAAGCTGCTGGAGGGCGAGGAGAGCCGGCTGGAGTCTGGGATGCAGAACATGAGTATCCATACTAAGACCACCAACGGCTTCTCAGGTGGCCTGAGCTCGACCTATGGGGCCCTCCCAAGCCCTAGCCTCAACTATGGCCTGAGCTCCTTTCAGTCCAGCTTTGGCCCCTCCGGGTCCTTCAGCCGTGGCAGCTCCTCCAAGGCTGTGGTGGTGAAGAAGATTGAGACCCGTGATGGGAAGCTGGTGTCCGAGTCGTCTGATGTCCTGTCCAAGTGAACAACCACTGGGGTCCCACCCAGCCTCCCTGCTCTCATGGCTGCCATAGAGCCTTTGGGAGAAGGAGCTGTGCAGGGAAGCATTGGGAACAGGAGACTCACCTAAGACTCACTCAGCCCCAGTCCTCAGCCTGTCCCTGCCCCTGGGGGCGGTTCTGCTGCCCTGGGTACCCCTTCTTGTCCATGCCTCCAACTAAAAGCCAATTCGAGTGTCTTGTCCCAAATAAAGTCTCAGCCGGCTCTGTCCATCCAAAAAAAAAAAAAAAGAAGTTAACTGAAGTCCACTCCAAAGATACAGAATACTCCAGTTCGACCCTCTGGGTACTAGTGTTAGAAAACACCTTCAATCCTTGGGGCGCCTGGGTGGCTCGGTGGATTGAGCCGCTGCCTTCAGCTCGGGTCATGATCCCAGGGTCCTGGGATCGAGCCCGGGCTCTCTGCTCTGTGGGAAGCCTGCTTCCTCCTCTCTCTCTGCCTGCCTCTCGCCAACTTCTGATCTCTGTCTGTCAAATAAATAAATAAAATAAATCTTTAAAAAAAAAAAAGAAAAGAAAACACCTTCAATCCTGCCAGCAGGGAAGAACATTTGCTAAATGTTTGAGAAAGTAAGCTTGAACGGTAATTTCCTACCGTAATTAGGGAAGTAAGAGATGTATATTTCAAAGCCGATAAAACCAAGGTGGGTTCTTCACTGTGTCACAGTGGACCTGTGGCTAGAACTCAAGTCCACTTTTGCTAATGTTCTTGGCCCCACAACATTGCTTTTGTCAAGTCTCCTGCCCTTGGATGAAGAGTCTTGGAGAGGAGAGTGAGTGTGCCCTTCCCCTGCTGTGTGCTGTGCTGGGCGCGGGCCAGCCTTGCGCTGAACTCGGGCAAGTGGACCTTCAGCTTCTGGAGGTAGGGAGTCATTATTCACCAAGCCTTTATATCCTATTCGAAAATAAAATTCTTAATCACCTTCAGACAGCATTGTCAAATGAAACCTTAACGCGCCAGTCATTGCTGAGATCACGTTCTACTAACCACCTACACAGAGACTCACCTGTAAGCCCACAAACCCTACTCTACAGGCTTAGTGTGCTGAAATGAAAGGACAATGGCCTCTGGATGTCAAGTGTCGTGCAGTTGCAGATGGATACCAAGTAATCAACCAAGAAAGGACAAAAAAGGAAAATGGGATTATTTCAGGTCACATTAAAACAAAACAGGGGCGCCTGGCTCGCTCAGTCAGTTAACCATCTGCCTTCTGGCTGAGGTCATGATCCCAGGGTCCTGGGATCGAGCCCCACATCGGGCTTCTTGCTTGCAGGAAGCCTGCTTCTCCCTCTCCTACTCCCCCTGCTTGTATTCCCTGACTCGCTGTCTCTCTCTCTGTCAAATAAATAAATAAAAATTAAAAACAAAACACTATCAGTTGGGGTGCCCGGCTGCTCTTAATCTCGGGGTGATTTCAAGCCCCATGTTGGGGGTAGAGATTACTTAATAAATAAATATGCCCTCAGTTGGGCCAGGTTGGTTGATTTCCTTATGAAAAAATGGAGTATGTCAATTGGCAAGGGCATCATGTATGTTAGAAAGGTCTGAGTCAGCATGTTAGAACTTGGTTCCACATTCTCCATCACACCTAGTACTTCCTTTTGCCAGGTCTCTGTAGGCAGTTGCTGTCACCAGTAATTTGGGGTGGAGAAATTTGTTGGTGGCTGCAGAGAGGCTGGTCAGCAGACAAGAGAGTGTCTGTACTAGATGAGAGGTTGGCAAGGATGAACCGTAGTATCCTTTCTGGTTTTAAGATTCTATGACTCTAAGCCATGGGCCTGGCCGGACATGACTGTCTGTTCTCCCCATATCCCAAGACTGGAGAGGGGTTTGCTTTACTCTTAATCACTTGCAGCTTCTGTACCTGGCACAGACCCAGCTACAACACACATGCTGAGTTGTACTTGTAAGCATCCCGCTGTGGACAGGCTAAAAGGCACTAGACAGGCGTGTGTGTTCTGGGGGAAGACCATTCACTCGGTGGCTCCCCAGCATCACCTGCCCCCTGCTGCAGGCCCACCTGCTTCTACACGCGCTCTTGCCTGCCCCCGGAAATCCTAGTCTGTTACCTGGTTCTTACCCAGCTACCTCCTACTAAAGGCTCTTTTGGTGATAAGAAGGTGAAGGCCACTTACATCTGCTCAAAGGCAGAAAGGACAGCCCTCCCAGGGACTGGCCCTTCTTCCCTTCCTCTCTCAGAGGCCACATGGTCCTTGCTGATGGCCTGCCTCTGTGCATCTACTCCCTCCTGTTGTCTGCAGGTTGGCTTCCCCGGCTTCTCAAGGTCTGTCCCCTTCAGCATGTGTTTGGTCTGTCTTAACACAGTGCCACCTCTGGCATCAGTTTGACATGACTTTCCACCTCAGCTTCTCTCACAGCTGACTGACTCTAATTCTGGGTCCTGTCTCCAGATATCCCAGAAAAACCTGATGGCTGCTTTTTGGTCAGGCATCCATCCCTAATCTGATCAGTGGGGAGAAGCATGAATGGCAGCCATCAGCCATTGTTGCAGGGGCAGAGGGTTCCAACGGAAGGGCTGATGTTTAGCTGAGCACTCCAGAAAGCAACCACAGCATCCTCCACGGGGTCAGTTCCTTACCAATGCACATTTGAGACTCTAAGAACCCAGCGGTCATCGTTTCATTGTTACTTTTTTTTTTTTAAGATTTTATTTATTCATTAGAGCACAAGAGACAGCAAGCATGAACTGGGGAGGAGGGGAAGGGGCAGAGGGAGAGGGAGAAGCAGACTCCCCACTGAGCAGGGAGCCCAACATGGGGTTTGGTGCCAGGACCCCCGGATCACGACCTCAGCTGAAGGCAGATGCTTCACTGACTGAGCCACCCAGGCGCCCCTCATTTTATTTTTGTAAGATTCTGTGCCTTGAGTTCCACAACTGAAATAGAGCACCGGGGAAAAGCCCCACCGAGGGAGTTCAAGGTAATGGTGAAAATCAAAAGGAAAAATCCCTTCCAGTTCTAAAATTCCTAGGATTCCTATGGAAAGATAGAATACTGAACCTATAGAAGAAAAAAACAGCATCCTTATACCCAAACCCAGCTATGCCAAAGTCTCCTCTACTGGGTGTGTAATTAGGGGAAAGGACCCACACTGCAGAGAGAACAACATGAATTTACCATTTTACACATGCTATCAGCCACAATTTAGGAAGGTTTGATCTCCAGTTCTGAGAAAGTTGAGGTGATGCTCGTATGTCCACATTGCTAGTGAGCACCGGAAAAAGCATCTCAATGCCATCGCCATTCTACAGACAGAAATCAAGGCACAGAAAAGTAGATGTTTGCGGTGTCTGCATGACTCAGTGGGTTAAAGGCTCTGCCTTGGGCTCAGGTCCCATGATCCCAGGTTCCTCGGATGGAGCCCCACATCAGGCTCTCTGCTCAGCGGGGAACCTGCTTCCTCCTCTCTCTCGGCCTGCCTCTCTGCCTACCTGTGATCTCTCTGTGTCAAAAAAATAAAATCTTTAAAAAAAAAAAAAAGAAAAGTAAACATTCACACTCCACAGCCTAATAGTGGCTGAGCTGGGGCCAGCATGCACTCACTCCCAGTGCCCCAACCTCTCTTCAGCCCCAGGATTCTCAAACCTACCTAGTCATCAGAGTCAAGGAGATTGGGTGGGTGGGGAGCGTGGTAAAATACAGATTGCTGGAAGCTACCTGGGAGAACTGCAACATATTCCTTGCGAGGGGGACCTAGCTCTATATTTTTATAAAACTCCAAGTTCTTTTTTTTTTTTTTTTTTTAAGATACTATTTATGTGATAGAGAGTATAAGCAGGGGGAGCGGCAGGGAGAGGGAGAAGCAAGCTTGCTTAGCAGGGAGACTGATGCAGGGCTCGATCTCAGGACCATGATCTGAGCTGAAATCAAGAGTTAAGTGCTTAACCCACTGAGCCATCCAGGAGCCTCTGAAGCTCCAAGGTATTTCTGACGACCAACCAGGTCTGGAAACAATGGCACTTGTCAAAATTTTTACCCGCAAAAATAGTGAAAGAGGGTGGTGGTGTTTCCCTGGCTGGGAACAGCGTGTAGGAAGGTTCCAGGCTTTTCCTGGCACACAGTGGTATCTACCCATCACGCATCACGCCCCACAGCCCACCCTCAGAACCCGAGAAGAAGTCCACGCTGACAGTGGGACGAGACACCTCGTGAGGCCTCCCTGCCATCCCCCGAAGCCTGAAAGATGAGGATACGGTTTCCCAACAGGCACTGAAAGGTTAGGTGAGAAGCGTTCGTGAAGTGGCTCAGTGTCTACCACATAGTACATGTTCAATAAACGTTTCTTGTTGATGGTGTTTCCAGAGCTGCGGTCACTGAACGAGAAAAGCAGCCTGCATTTCTCATCTTTCCTCACTAACTCACGGGAGAGGGCCAAAAGCTGTTAACAGGGATGAAAAGCTGAGGACAGAGGAAAACCAGTATTGAATAATGGCAGTTGTTTTTATCAAACAGACCAAATATTAACTCCAGTTTGGGCAAAAACAAAAGTAAATATGGACTGGCTTTAGAGCCCTTGAACTGTTTTAGGACTGTAGGATCAGACCCAAGACCAGGTCTCTCACCCCCCAGGGTCACCAGATCAGGCAAGCGGTGCTGTCCTCCCCCTGCCCAGCCAACCAGCTCTAGATCCCGCACCTCCTGCTGGTTTTCCTGATGAGGTTCCTGTCCTTGGGGTGCATGTCCTGGTGTAAACAATGAGAGGAGGAAGCAAGCACTTGTCACCCCAGTGTGCATAAACTTGCCCTGCACAACGTCAGCCCAGTCCCTTTGGATTTTAAGTCCCTCGGTTTCTTCTCTTCCAGTGTCTGCTCCTGATCTCCTTGCCCTGAGAGGTCTGCCTCCTACAGCCAAGGAGGTAAGAGCACTCAAAACTGTTGGAGAAAATGCCTCTCCATGGCCGCTCCCCGGAAGACAGACACTCAGTTGCACCCTTGAGTCCTACGTGCTTTGGGGTACAGAGTGGTGTAAAGTAGAAGGTGTGGGAACCTCAGAGTTCCGACCGGGTTTGTGCCTTAATTAGCTTTCCTGACCCACAAGACGTAGACTTCTCTGAACCAGTTCAAGACCCTTACCTTGTCAGGGAACAAGGAGTCTGGCCACATTTTTCTTTTGGTACAACAGTTAGTTTATTAGACCTTGAGCCAGCTTGATAGGAGAACTTGTCCTAGATTTCTTCAATGAATAAACCTTATTTTGAAAACAACTATTTGTGACCTTCCATCCTCAGATAACATGAGCTCACAACTCTGTCATTTACCGGAGTGGAGACGACACCCACCTACGCTCTCCTTTTGGGCTTGGAGAGGGTGGGGTGCCACAGCTCATAAAGGCTCCCTTGCCAAGTTAATTGAAATTTGGGCTGAATAGCAATTCTAGCATTCTGGCTAGACACACTGGGGCTGACCTCAGAGCTCGCAATGCTGAGAAATAGCATTAAACAGTTGAGAATGAGCGGTGGGGTCCGCCTGGGGGGCTGTCCTTTTAAGCGTATTTGTCAAGGACCCAACAAAGGAAATTTGGAAGCTCTGGCAAACCTGCAGGGATGTGAGCCAGTTCTCCTGGCCCTGTCCCCTCGCTTGGCTGCAGAGAGACTTACTTGATAGAAGGAGAAAGGAGAGGAGGAAGGGAGGGATGCACTGAGCTGAGAAGTTAGCCACAACGTGAAGGCTTTGGACCACTTGCATGAAGGGAAGTCCGAGGTCTGGCAAAATTTCTTCAGACCCCATTGTCTAGAATTTGAAAGAAATTAGGACCAAAGAAATCAGACAATGGAAGTATTCAAATGAATGATTGCCAAAAACTGCCTCCTACTAATCACACTTCTTCCGCATATCGTGTCTCAACAACGTGAACCACATCCATTCTCAGACTTTGGGGTGACTTGAAGCTCCCCGGGCGGAGGAAGGGAGTCTGATTGGAAGGGGCAGAGGCTCTGCGGCAGGAACGTGGGCTCAGGCGTCAGCTTGTCTGGGGACAACCTCTGTTTCTTTGCATTTTCATTTCTTCTTCCTGACAGAGGGTGAGACCAAAACGCCTGCCTCGCATTGTTTATCGTCAATGTAAAACACTATAATCTGTAAAATAAGACGCAAATGTTATTTTATGCCTGAGGGTCCTCGGAGTTGCAAATGACAGAAACTCAACCTGGCTGAAGCCAAAAAAAAAAAAAAAAAAAAAGGAATGGATCTGCCTGGTGGACCCAAATATAAGGACTAAGAGTGCACCGGTGTGACGCTGTGGCCTGGAGGCCCATTTCTCGAGCTGTCATTCCGCGATGTTCTAATTTATTGAAGGCTCATCAATCAGGAACTAAGCTCCTGCCCTGGAGAACTCCACATTCTGAGACTGACTCCGTCCGACTACTGACTTTACACACCTGCAGACCTCGTTGATGATTATCGTGTCCCTTTTGTCGTCTTTCTCCAGTCTCCAAGCTTTAGGAGCCCCGTGTCCAGCGGTGTTGCTCTGCACCAAGCGGGCTTTAAGGGGACTTGTGAGAATCCTTCTTGCTGATAATTTTGAGTTTCTTCTTTCGAGAAAGGTGCTACAGCAACCACGCAAGGGATGCGGGGGCGCTGGTAAGGCCCCCAGACCCTCGGGAGGGAGTGTGTGGTGGGAACTGCTCGGGAAGCTCAGACGGCCTGGCCTGACCCATCAGTGGGGGTGCAGGAGGCGGGGAGCTGACGGGGAGTGGTGTGCCCTGTGTGGTGGTCGTGTGTCTGCTGCTCCTCTTGCCCAGCTGGATTTGGAATTAGTGTCTGAGTCTCCATCTAGCACAGTGCTTGGCACACAAGAGACACTCGGTACATGCTTGTTAAGGGCATCAATGGATCCAGCCCAGGCTCCTCCCTTTAACAGCTTCATAGGACTTAGGATATGGATGTACCATAATTTTACAGAAATGTTCCCCTACTAACATACGTGCAGGGTGTTCCGGGCTTGGGTTTTGTGTTCTTCTGCTTTACTTTATACACAGAGCTGCCCTGAGCATCCTTGCCCACAGATCCCTGTGCTCTGTGCGACCACATCTGGTTAGGGGGCTCCAGCCTTGAGGGAGCGGCCGGCCTCTCTATGAGGGCCAGGCCGTGGCAGTCTCGGTGTGTCCAGACCTGAAGTCCACGCTGGTCCCATTCCCACTTTGGGAGGTGGTGTGTATGCAGTGTGCAAATCCATGAAAACTCATGAGGAGCCAGGTTTCCATAAACAAGAGGGATCCCCGGCCCTTCGACCCCCTGTGCGCCCACCTTTGTTTCAAATACAATGCAGAGAACTTTCTCTGCCTTTAAAGATTTTTTTTTTCCTGATACCTGAAACAGGTTTATTTCTAATGATTGAGGGTCAGATTTCCACTTTGTAAGTTTTCTTCTCAGAGTGTAAATGTGCTCAAAGTCTTCCTAGTCTTGGTTGCCTATTTCTGTTTTGCTTCAGAATCTTGCTATAGAATCAACCCCTGCATGAAGAAACAGGCCTCTCCCTATTTCAGCCCACTCAACTATGAGCGCTGAGCTCCTTACAGAGATTATACCTACATATAGAGATAAATATTGACATCAAAGCCCCAGGTCTGTGGCTAACATATCAAACAGCACAGAGGACTTAGGATGAAAAACAAAAACAGTACCTATGCCATGTCTACCTCCTTCTTTCCAGTCTCTTTTCATCTAGACTATGACCTTCTTCTAGAGCTTTTTGTTTTCCTGGAGTGAGTGTGTGTTTCAAGATTTTTAAAAATCTTTAAGTAGTCTCCACACCCAACATGGGGCTCAAATTCACAACCCCAAAGTCAAGAATCCCACACTTGGTGCCTGGGTGGCTCAGTCATTAAGCATCTACCTTTGGCTCAGGTCATGATCGAGGCCTTGGGTCCCAGGATCCAGGCTTCTTGCTCAATAGGGAGCTTGCTTTTCCCTGTCCCACTCCCCATGCTTGTGTTCCCTCTCTCCCTATCTCTCTCTGTGTCAAATAAATATATAAAATCTTAAAAAAAAAAAAAAAAAAAAAAAAAGAGTCACACACTCTACTGACTAAGCCAGCGAGGTGTCCCTCCTGTTTAAATATACCTTTTTTCTTCCTCTCTGTTTCTTTATCTAGCCATACCTTAATTTATATATTTATCTAGGCATACCTACATTTGACAGCTGCCCATAGCTCTCTGTACATACACTCAAGTTCTCAATAATGCTAGCAATTCTATAAGAGTTCCTCTTTCCCCTCTGGAAACTTCAGTCATCTTGTTTTAAACTGGATTACAAGTCTGTCATTCTGGGAGTTCTCTTACTACTCTGTTTTGTTTTTGTTTTCTCCTTTCTTTTTGAGGATTACATCCTCAAATAACTTCCTTTTTTTTTTTAAGATTTTATGTGTTTATTTGAGAGAAAGAGAGCATGAGCAGGGGGGAAGGGCAGAGGGAGAGGAAGAAGCAGACTCCCAGCTAAGCAGGGAGCCCGATGTGGGACTCGATCCCAGGACCCTAAGACCATGACCTGAGCCCAAGGCATACACTTAACCAACTGAGCCACCCAGGTACCCTCAAATAACTTCCTAAGAAAAGATATATAGGAAATAGTGTTCTCCATCTGAAATGCCTGAAAAGATCTTTTTTTCTCCTCATAATTCATTGATAATTTGGCTGGGGATAGAATTCCAGGGCGAAATAATCTTTTTCTTCAGAGATACTGAGGCATTGAGCCATTTTATTTTAACATCCAGTATTGCTGGAGAATTCTGCACCCCCTTCCTTGTGGGTGAAGTGTTGGAAGGCACTGTGTATAAGCTCTCTTCACAGACTGCCTGAGTTTCCAACCCGGCTCTGTTGCCATTTGCTGGTTCTGTGACTTCAGTTTCCTTGTCTGTGAAGTAGGAATGATGATAACACCTACTCACCAGGGCTGTTGTTAATGATTCAATGATTTACGAGAACAGTGCTTTGAAGAATTCCTGGTATATACTTCCTGGGACTAATATTAATATTTTTCTTTATTGGAGCTTCTCATTTTTCTTCAGTGTTCTGACATTCTTCTAAGTGTGACCCATGCTAGGACACGTCATCATATCTGATATGTAATTGTGGAAATACTGGAAGTGTCCTAGCTTTTTACATTTCCAGGGCTTAACACTCCATATTACATTCAGTCTGAAGATATCCCTTCATCCCAGGGAAATTATTTGTTATATCTCTTTCAAGATTTCCTCTCCTCCTTTTTCTCTGTTCTTTTTGAGCTACTATCAATCAGAGGTTGGTTCCTAGATTGATTTTTAAGTGTCTAATCTTTTCTTCCAATTTTTCATTTTGCCTTATAATAAACTTTATTCTGGAAAATGGCCCCATATTTATTTTCCAATCCTTCAATTAAGAACATTTAAAATGGGACGCCTGGGTGGCTCAGTTGGTTGGACGACTGCCTTCGGCTCAGGTCATGATCCCGGAGTCCCGGGATCGGGTCCCGCATCAGGCTCCCAGCTCCATGGGGAGTCTGCTTCGCTCTCTGACCTTCTCCTCGCTCATGTTCTCTCTCACTGTCTCTCTCTCAAATAAATAAAATCTTTAAAAAAAAAAAAAAAAGAACATTTAAAATTTTTCTTTTTAAATAAGCTCTAGGTCCAAGACAGGGCTTGAATTCAAAACCCCGAGATCAAGAGTCACATGCTCTACCAACTGAGCCAGCCAGGCACCCCCAATTAAGAAGATTTTAATTAAAATGATTCCATCTCCAAAAGCTCTGGTCTTTGATTTTTTTTTAATTTCATGGCATCATTTATGGATGCTCTACCTTTGTGAATTTCTCTTCTCTGAGGATATTGATTAGGGGCTACTGTTTGTTCTCTTCTGTCCCCTGAATTTTTCCTGGTTTCTGTTTATTGTGAATTATCTCTCTTTTGTGCTGAAGGCTTTCTCGTTGATTCGTGTCTGTTTGTTAGAATTTTTTAAATAAGGGAATTGCATGTTTGATTAGGAGCTCTATGTGTGGCCAGCACTTGTCAACCAACAGACTTTGCTTTGTGGTGAGCAGGTGGGAACCTGGCCACGGTTCTGGGATCCTGAAATGCCACCATGTGGAGGACCTAAATTTGGGACATCACATATTGTCACTGCCCTAATTTTTCCCCAGAGTTTATTCAGTTTTTTAAAGAGAAAAATCCTATGTAATGTCATGTTATGGTTTAGATCAATTGACCAATTGATGGGTCATCTCACAAGTGCCCAGGAAGGTAAATACAATTATCCCTGTATTCCAGAGGAATGAATTGAAACAATTCATTAAAGAGATTAAATAAAGTGCCCCAGGTCACACAGCCAATGAAAAGTGACAGGAGAATTTAAACTCAGGTCTCTCTAACTCCAAAAGCCATATGCTCCAAACCATTATGATAAACTGTCCTAGAAGATCCAATAAAATGGGTACAAAGGCTTCATCCCAACCCCCACAGAAGGACCTTTGTTACTAGTCTTTTTTTTTTTTTCTTTTTTTAAGTAAACTCAACACTCAGCATGGGGGCTTGAACCCACAGCCCGGAGATGAAGAGTCACATGCTCTACTGACTGAGCCAGCAGGGCTCTGTATAGAAACTGTAGGGACTTAGTATTGAAAAGGTCCTTTGCTTTTAGCTTTTATTCAACCCTATTCTTTTTTTTTTTTTTAAGATTTTATTTATTTATTTGACAGCGAGAGAGAGCACAAACAGGAGGAGTGGCAGGCAGATGGACAAGGAGACGTAGGTTTTCCACTTGATGTGGGGCTTGATCCCAGGACTCTGGGATCATGACCTGAGACGAAGGCAGTTGCTTAACCAACTGAGCCACCCAGGGGCCCCACTCAGCCCTATTCTTTGTCCGCAGAAGAAGCAACTGGATTCCCTGGAGCTTTGTTAAAAGCTTGACTTTCTTGACACACATTAAAGCTCTTAGATGACCTTTTCAGGCTCTTTCCCCCTACAGGTCATTGCAAAAGGCATTGCACACAACTATGTTTCTGAAGCCAAGAGACCCTCTGTAGGAACTGTCGCAGCATCTGTATCATGTGACGATCAGTGCCACAGCTACCTGATGCCTGGGCACAGTCTCTGCTTTTGACAGAAATGGTAGCTCTCTGCTGCATGAGTCATTCTCCTCTTAACTTTTTAATGGCATTCAGGGTCACTGTGAGTTGAAACTGTAAGTCCTCAGCCATTCTCCAACTCTGAGGTTGCTTACAACCTCTCTGCTTTAGAGCCCTTATTTAGGGGAGTGGGGGAAAGAATATAAGAATGATTCCAGGTACCATTCAGGAATGGCTAGTGTCAGGTCATACCAAAAAAAGTCTTGGGATTGTTAATCACGAAGCAAAGTGATCCAATAACTCCCCGAATGACTTGAATTATATTAGTATAATGTCTCATTTGCCAGAAAGTCTGAATGCAGAAAGAAATGAGAACGTGCCAGCCAGAAAGTGCAAAACTTCTCCCTAACACATCAGTTTTTATAATTTTTTTTTAATTTATTTGACAGACTGAGATCACAAGTAGGCAGAGAGACAGGCAGAGAGGGAGGAAGGGAAGCAGGCTCCCTGCTGAGCAGAGAGCCCCATGCGGGGGCTCAATCACAGGATGCTGGGATCATGACCTGAGCCGAAGGCAGAGGTTTTAACCCACTGAGCCACCCAGGTCCCCCAGTTTTTATAATTGTGAGGCATCGTGCATATATTGTTAAAGACAGGACACACACATCCCCAGCACACACCTCTTCAGAAACTGTTTTCTGACCTGTGGAAGAGGGAGGCCTTTGTACTCACAGGAAAATAAATTTTCTGATATACAATTAAAAAGTGGTTCAAGTATACATTTTCAATAACATTAAACAAGGTAAAATATACATTTGAAAAGATACTTAAATGTGCTTTTTTTTATGATTCTTATTTATTTGAGAAAGAGAGCACGAGCAGGAGGTGGGGGCAGAGCAAGTGCAGCATAACAAATAGCATGGAGGACATGGGGAGTTAGAGAGGAGAAGGGAGTTGGGGGAAATTGGAAGGGGAGGTGAACCATGAGAGACTAGGGACTCTGAAAAACAATCTGAGGGTTTTGAAGGGGCGGGGGGTGGGAGGTCAGGGTACCAGGTGGTGGGTATTATAGAGGGCACGATTGCATGGAGCACTGGGTGTGGTGCAAAAATAATGAATACTGTTATGCTGAAAATAAATAATAAAAAGAAAGAAAAAAATGTTAAGAACTCATAGAAATCAAACTAAAAAAAAAAAAAAAGAAGAAGAAGGAGGAGCAGGAACTCTATCCCAGGACCCTAAGATCATGACCTGAGCTGAAGGCAAATGCTTAACTGACACAGCCACCCACGTTCCCCTCAAATGTGCATCCAGAAAACAAGTCAAGTGATAGACACCCTCCAAGGGAATCTTGGATGATCTGTACCTCCTTTTTTTTTTTTAATATTTTATTTATTTATTTGACAGAGAGAGATCACAAGTAGGCAGAGAGAGGTGGGGAGGCAGGCTCCCTGCTGAGCAGAGACCCTGATTCGGGGCTTGATCCCAGGATGCTGGGATCGATCCCAGGATCCTGGGATCGTGACCTGAGCCGAAGACAGAGCCTTTAACCCACCAAGCCACCCAGGTGGCCCTGATCTGTACCTCCTGATATTCCCACCCTTAGGTAGTCTGTCCCCTCCCACATTCAATATGGTTGGCCTATGTAACCTATGTAACCATTAGGATGTTGAGGGAACGATGGAGTATGAATTCCAAAGCTAGGTCATAAAAGATATTGTGGTTTCTACCTTTTGTCTGTTGGAGCTCTGACTCTGGGGAAAACCAGCCCCCTGTCAGGGGGATACCCAAATAGCCCTATGATGAGCCATAGGATGAGGAATTGGGGCTTCCTACCACGAATGAGCTTCTTAGAAGTGGATCCTTCAGCCCAGCCAGACTCAGATGATTGCAGACCCAGCAACCCAACATTGGACAACTTCATAAAAGAGGCCCCAAGCTTAAACTACCTAGCTGAGTCACACCCCAATTCTTAACCTATAGAAGCTGCAAGGTAGTAAGTGTGTATTGTTGTTTTAAAGCACTATGTTTGGGTGTTATTTGTAACACAGCAATAAATATTTAATACAGTGAGTCACAGTAAACAAGACTAAGGAGATTCAGAGAGGTATTTGAAAATAAAAGGAATCCCAGTACTTATTCAGAACTTTTAACTTTGAGAACATATGACAAAGTTCTTTTGATTATGCAGAGCTGAGGTCACTCTTTTGCGGACGTACAGTCTCCTGCCATTCATACCTACCTATTCATTAGCCTGTAATTGCACTTTTTCAGGGACTACTGTTGATCACCATCACTTAAGACCCCCTTGGAGGCGGACAGGTTGATAGAGAGGGAAGGGACTTCCTCTCCCTCAGCAGCAAACCACAACAGAAAACAAGGTCCAAGACTTTCTAATCCAGCAGAGGGCCTTAGCCCAGTTCCAGTTCACACCAGTGGACCTAGAGTTACCAGCCCTGCATCACACATCACTTTCCACGAAGGCGATGTTGAAACAGTTGGGCTGTCTTACTGAGTCTTTTGAACTACAACTTGGAGTTTTGTAGGAAGCAAAACTTGAGCGCCCTCTGGTGGTCTTCTAAGGAATTACACCACCCAAACATTACTGGGCCCTTTAAGTACATTGGCTATATAGGAGTTTAATTTAGTGAAGTCCCTTTTCTGTACATATACTTTGGTTGCAGCATCTGGGCAGTGTGATTTCCAAAAATAAAAATTTTACCTACGTACCTTTTTTAAACCTGTCTCCGATATTTTTCATTCTTTTCCTCATGTATATATACCTTAGTGGTGCAACTAATGGGTTATGGTTATTGGTTGTACAAATTTTAATAAAATCATAGCTGTCTCCCCACCCAGTCTAATTCCCCTGACAATTCTTGGAGAAGCGCTTGCAAAGTTTGTTAAATTTTTCTGAAGAGCTAGAACAACAATGACTGACAGCGGCTCTTGTATTTTAATTTGTGTGGGTTCCAGAAGACCCTGGGGCAAGATTTCAGATACTAACTATCGGTTTGCTTACCTTCCCACTCTGCATCCCCACCATGCCATCATTTCACCTGCCTTTGCCTTTCTTTGGGTTAGGCAGGAAAAGGCAGGAATAGAGGAGGCAAAATAGTCACAAAGAAATGAAAGGGTGA
The DNA here is from genome assembly GCF_020171115.1 of Neogale vison. Taxonomy (NCBI): domain Eukaryota; kingdom Metazoa; phylum Chordata; class Mammalia; order Carnivora; family Mustelidae; genus Neogale; species Neogale vison. The sequence goes on along the minus strand of NC_058095.1, from coordinate 110,721,244 downwards.
TAGTAGATCACGAGTTGATCAGTGATGCACATGAACTTTGCACAATGGTACTTAATCTCTTCAGAAAGAATAAACTCATAAAACCTCATGCTGGGCCGCCTGGGTGGCTCAGTGGGTTAAGGCCTCTGCCTTCGGCTCAGGTCATGATCCCAGGATCTTGGGATCATCGAGCCCGCACGGGCTCTCTGCTCAGTGGGGAGCCTGGTTCCGCCACCCCCTCTACGCCCCCCCCACCCCCGCACCTCTGCCTGCCTTTCTGCCTACTTGTTATCTCTGTCAAATAAATAAATAAAACCTTTAAAAAAAAAAAAAAAGAACCTCATGCTAACCATTTTGGCCACCTTAGAATGCTTGCCGCATGAATTAATAACAGAATTAGACTGAACTTAATGTACCTGCAGCATCGTTTCCATTCACTCCCAAGGGAATGTTTGGTGTCTTTCTGCAAAAACCTATTAGAAGCAAAGCTACCTCTCCCCGCTCCCCGGCACTTAGCCATCAAGCATTTCAAAGTAATGAGATGCAGCGGAATCCACGTACTTTTGTACCACCTGCCTTTTATTCTGCATTTTTATTAACCCTTGATGTTGCTAAGCAATGAGCCTCAACGGATGTCTGCTTAGTCCTGGTTCCGAGGGAAAGGTCACCATAGCAAAAACACACTCCTTCTGGGTTCTGACCCGCTGTTTCCTTCCCTGGACCACTCCCCAGGCGGGCACGCGGACACTTCACCGCGCGCAGACCCAGCCGCGCAGCCGGCGCCCCCTCCAGGCGACACCGCCCACGCGCGGCGATCCCGAGAAGCCAGAAGCAAGGCCCTTCCAGGGTGCTGCGAGCCCGCTGGGTGCTGGGCTTCGCCTTCACTCTCCCGAGCTAAGGGGAGCCGCCGCTCGGCTCCCCCAGTCGCTGCCACCGCCATGCCCCGCGCTGTGTCATCCGGAAATGCGGCTTCTCGTCGCAGTGCCCAGAATACGGGACTGGGGGGGAGGAGGAGATGGGTCGTGCCGCTGAGTTGCTGGGGTTTGTTGTTGTATTCGGGCAGTTCGAGCGCATTCTGCTAGGAGAAGGCAGATGGGGAGAGGCTGGAGAGATGGAGGCGCCTCTGGTTAAAAGCCACCGCGCGGAGCGAGCGGCGACCCCCCGGGACTCCTGCCGCGGCCCCGGCCCCGGCGGCCTCGCGCTCCTGGCCGTCGAGGGCGAGGCGAGCCTGGCGCCGAGCCGTCTCAGGTCCCGGGGAAAGCCCGATCCCGCTGGGCACCTGCTCCCGCAGCCGGTCCCTGTGCTCTCCGCGGCGGGTAGAGGTGGCACGGGCCGGGGTCCCGGGGCGGCGAGGGCGGCCGCGCGACGCTCCGGGCCGCGACAGAGGCCGGGGCGGGGGGTGGTGGGTGCGGGTCCTGGGGGTCCGGCTGGGGCGCTGCGGCACTCATGTCTGTCCTCCTCTCTGGGGCCGTGGATGTGCTTCTCAGCAGCGCTCTCTGATTGTTTCCCTAGGATGAGCTGCGGGGGTCCAAACCACTAGTCACTCCAAAGCGTGTCCCTGGCCACTGAATGTTTCCAGAAGACGTGGCGCTGCACCAAAAGCAGACAGGTAAACACCTTTACATATCAGCATTATGATGGTTCTTTCCGCATAAAGGTCTGGAAATGTGCCCCTCCTAGGGGCATGCACCCGTGGGCCAGCAAAGTGTCCTTGGGGCCTTTTACTCTTATTTCAAAAGCCAGAGACTGGGGGAGAACATCCACTTTACAAAATGTGAATGTCAGGCCTTTTCCTGGCCTTTCATCTTTCCAGACAAAATTTCGCTTCATGTCCACACTCTTGTTAGATTTTAAGCCCATCGTCCTTTCTGATCGGAGTTCTTGTTTTCTAATTTATTCAGCAAGTATTTATGAAGTGCCCACTGGAGAGCATTCTAGACACTAAAACTGGGGGGGGGGGGATATATGTCCCTGTTTTCATGGAACTGCCACTCTCATGGGCGTGCAGAGGGGGTGTAGCAGCAGGTAAATGTGTAACGGGTCAGGAGGGGATAATGCCTCCAGCAGGGTTCCTTGTTTATGCAGTTAAATGGCTGGTTAGGAAAGACCTTCCTTTCTGACAGGGCAGTGGAGATGTAGAGAAATGAGTGTAAGCCATGTGGGGATCCAGGGGAAGAGCAGGCAGGAGACCAGGAGTGTGTGGGCCGTGTGAGGGAGAGGGGTGGTGAGATGAAATCACAGGGGGAGGGGACCACATGGGGAGAGGGGAAGCTGTGGGAGGGGGTGACAGACCAGTGATATGTAGGGTCCAAGGTGGTGAAGGCTGGAGGGCTGAGTATCCAACAGATCAGGCCCTGGGTCCAGCCCTCTGCCATGGGTGGAAAGTGACAGTTGGAAGATGACAGCATTTTACCCCCCCCCCCCGCCATTCTCCCCACCCAGCCCCTGTTCACTGTGAAGATGGGACAAGTGATCATTGCCTGAGTGTATTTTGAAGAAAGATCCAGGTTTTATAGGGCCTAAATCTGACACAATTGCAGAGGCCCTATTTAAGGAAATAAACAATTTTTATTTTTTTATTTTATAGGGCCTAAAGCTGATACAATTGCAGAGGCCCTATTTAAGGAAATTATGACTCCAAAGTTATTATAGTGAATATTTTAAGGAGTTCTTACCGTGGGGTTCATGAACACCCCTTCCTACCTCCTATGGGTAAAATCCAGGAGGTATGCACTTGGGTAGAAAAAAAATACATCTTTATTTTCATTAACCTCTAACTGAAAATTAGTATTTTTTTTTCAATTGTAAACGCAGGCAATGCACCACAATGGTAAGAACAATACCTATGACTTTGTCACTGAGGAGGCACATATGATAGTGTTGTACAGGTAGCTGAGAATATCCTTCACACTCATTATTACTTTAATATTTCAGCAGTTATTAGGCCTGCCAGTGAATACTCTTATTTAATGCACTAAAACAAATATGACTGTATTATAAATTTGTTTCTTTAATATTGTGGAAACTGTATTTCAGTGGCCCTATGTAACCATACCTACTTTATACACTTAAGAACATTATTTTTTATTTTTTTTATCATTAATATATTATTTGTTTCAGGGTACAGGTCTGTGATTCATCAGTCTTACATAATTCACAGCACTCACCATAGCACTTACCCTCCCGGTGTCCATCAACCAATCACCGTGTTCCCCCCCACTCCCTCCCCTCCAGCCACCCTCAGTTTGTTTCCTGAGATTAAGAGTCTTTTATTGGGGCGCCTGGGTGGCTCAGTGGGTTAAAGCCTCTGCCTTCAGCTCTGGTCATGATCTCAGGGTCCTAGGATTGAGCCCCGCATCGAGCCCCATATCGGGCTCTCTGCTTAGCAGGGAGTCTGCTTCCCTTCCTCTCTCTCTGCCTGCCTCTCTGCCTACTTGTGATGTCTGTCAAATAAATAAATAAAATCTTTAAAAAAAAAAAAGAGTCTCTTATGGTTTGTCTCCCTCTCTGGTTTCATCTTGTTTCATTTTTTCCTCTCTATCCCCATGATGCTGTCTTGTTTCTTAAATTTCACATATCAGTGAGATCATATGATAATCGTCTTTCTCTGATTGACTTATTTCACTTAGCCTAATACCCTCTAGTTCCATCCATGTCATTGCAAATGGCAATTTCATTTTTTGATGGCTGTGTGTGTGTGTATATATATAAATATATAAATAAATATTTATATTTATATAAATATGTAATATAAATTATATAAATTTATAATATAAATTTATATTATATTTAATATTATAATATTAAATATAAATTTAATAAATTTATAATATAATACAAATTTATAAATAAATATATTATATAAATATTATATATATACATATATATGTATATAAAAAATCTCCCATATCTTCTTTATCCATTCATCTGTCAATGGACATCTAGGGGCTTTCCATAGTTTGGCTATTGTGGACATGGCTGCTATAAACATTGGGGCGCATGTGCCCCTTTACACTACTAAATTTGTATCTTTAGGGTAAATACCTAGTAGAGCAATTGCTGGGTCATAGGGTAGCTCTATTTTCAACTTTTTGAGGAACCTCCATGCTGCTTTCCAGAGTGGTTGCACCAACTTACATTCCCACCAACAGTAGCCCCATCCTCGCCAGCATCTATCATTTCCTGACGTGTTAATTTTAGCCATTCTGACTGGTGTGAGGTGGTATCTCATTGTGGTTTTGATTTGTATTTCCCTGATGCCAAGTGATACTGAGCACTTTTGCATGTGTCTTTTGGCCATCTGGATGTCTTCTTTGCAGAAATGTCTGTTCATGTCTTCTGCCCATTTCTTGATTGGATTATTTGTTCTTTGGGTGTTAAAAACATTATTTTGGGAAGAGGTTCATAGGCTTCACTGGACTGCCACAGAGAGCCACAGGGGGGAAAAAAGCTAAAAACCCATGATTTAGAATGAAAAAATAAATTTAAAATATTCTCATTTTTAAGAGCTGACAGAGGCGCCTGGATGGTACAATTGGTTAAATATCTGACTCTTGATTTTGGCTCAGGTCATGATATCAGGGTCATGGGATCCAGTTCTGCCTCAGGCTCCATGTGGGCTCTGGTCTCAGCAGAATCTGCTTGAGATTCTCTCTCCCTCTCCCTGTGCCCTCTCCCCACTTTCATGAATGCTCTCTCTCTCTAAATAAATAACATCTTTTAAACAATAAAAAAATTAAAAAGCTAACAATCAGAAAAATAACATATTTTTACTAATTGCCTACCAATTTCAGTATTTTCCCAGTATATTTTGTTGCTATATATATGTGTGTGTGTCTGTGTATACATATGTATGTATATATACACACATATATATGTATTTTTTATTGGCCACCTCTTAATCTGCAGATATTTACAAAAATATATGGGCCAGCTGATTACTCTTAAAAAAAGCAAGAGATCTGTCAGTGCTGGACTCTCATGCCAGGATTGGCACAAAATGGCTTTGTAACATAATTTTATAAAAGAGTTTTATTCATCTAAGAAGTGGATAACTTTTCCACAGACTAGCTTCTGGATCCATTAATTTTATACCTTGTTTCTTTTCCACCACCTACATATTCTAATGTTGGGCACTCAAAGGTTCTAGCATATCACCTCTGACTTTTCATCTTTAAGTCACACATCATCATTCCAGGTGAATCGTGCAGTGGGTGGTAGAAGAATTTCTGGAAGTTATTCTTATGCCAGCATCCCACTAAACACACACTGTATGTAATCCAGAGTTGGCTTATTTCTATGGTACTTGGAGTCTACAAATGTCTATAGTCACTCCGGTGCCACCCAATTTTAGAAGATGAGTGACAGAAAGGAAATCAAAGTGGAAAGAGACAGGAGTCTGAACTGATAAGATACAATATCTTATTTTTATACTGTGGGACTTTCCAAAAGTCACTCTGTTAACATAAATCAGATATGGTTGAAAGGGACTAGTTAGAAATACAAAAAACACATTTCATTTTATCTTCTGGAGCTATTTCAAGAGCTGGGAACAAAAGAGGCCCTTATAATTCTTATTGGTTAGGAAATTATAAAGGTTTAAAGTGTTACATGCTGGGAACCCAGGATAAAGACAAAAATATCTATTCTTTTTTTAAGTTTTTTTTTTAAGATTTTATTTATTTATTTGACAGAGAGAGATCACAAGTAGGCAGAGAGACAGGCAGAGAGAGAGAGAGAGAGGAGGAAGCAGGCTCCCCGCTGAGCAGAGAGCCCAATGCGGGACTCGATCCCAGGACCCTGAGATCATGACCTGAGCCGAAGGCAGTGGCTTAACCCACTGAGCCACCCAGGCATCCTAAGTTTTTTTTTTTTTTTTTAAGATTTTATTTATTCATTTGACAGAGATCACAAGTAGGCAGAGAGGCAGGCAGAGAGAGAGGAGGAAGCAGGCTCCCTGCTGAGCAGAGAGCCCAAACCGGGCTTGATCCTAGGACCCTGGGATCATGACCTGAGCCACCCAAGAGCCCCTCTTTTTTTAGTTTTATTTAAGTAATCTCTACACCCAACATGGGGATCGAACAGAGTCAAGAGATCAAGAGTCCCATACTCTTCCGACCAAGCCAGCCAGGTGCCATGTGCCCCCACTATTTCCCCGCTTTTTAAGAACATCTATTTCCTTTTACGAACCACATATCACAGAAAAGAAACCCAAAAATATACATACTACAGTTCTAAACTCTTGTTTATTAGATTTTAAATTATATTTGTATACACAACAAACAAAATTACTGTTAAACTGCCTTTAAAGGTTTTTAAATCCTTTTAAGTTAGCTAAACAATGTGGCCCGTAGACCAAGTAGGCTCTAATACCTTAGCAGCCGATGTGAGCGAGGTGAAACCCACCACCTGTCCAGGCCTCCAGGCTAGGAAACCAAAACCTAAAGCTAACCAATCAGGAACAACCGCGGAGGCTTTCCCTGCAAACTCCGAAGCTACAGCCAATCAAATAATTTCCTTGCTTCGCTTCCACCTTTTCATAGAAATGTCTTTCCCTGAGCTCCTGATGGTGGAATGCTCCCAACCACTTCCAGTTTGGCAGTGCCCAAGTCAAGTCATTTTTTGCTCAAATAGACTCCAAAATGTCTCTTTCTATGCTTTGGCTTATCTTTTATTAACTCTCAGTTGCTCCCCCAGGCTGTGGACCAGAGGTTGAGTAACTGCGCTCCAGGCAATACTGGCCTGAATGTGACCTAGTTTTGTTACTGAACACTGTGATCCAAGCGGTTCACCCCTTCTTTTCAAAATCTTACAACATGCCTTAGCCTGTTTTTCAAAAACCTTCACCGTGTGCCCCAAATGTACTTTTAAAACACCAAATTTTACTGAGATATAATTTATGCGCAAGGAATGGAACCCTTTTAGGGTGTACAATTTGATGAAGGTTGACGGATGCGTATACCCTTGAAACCACAACCAGGATACAAAGCGTCTCTGTTACTTCAAAGAGATGCCTTGTGTCCCTTTGTAGTTTGGCCCCAGTTCCACCACCAAATTCACACTGCTTCTGTCACTAGAGATTCGTTTTGCATTTTCCTCTCATTCATTGTAATGATTCTGAAATTCGTCCACGCTGTGGACATAGCTGGAATTTTTTTCCTTTATAACTGCAGTGTGGTGCTCAACTTGGACCCTACTGGTGTTTCTAGTTTGGGGTCACTGTGGATAAGGCTACTGTGAACATTTGTGTATTGGCCTGTGAATGGACATAAGTTTCATTTCTCTTGGGTAGATACCTAGGCGTGGAATGACTGGGCTGTACAATAGGTCAGTGTTGAACTCCACGCCCATTTTTCTCACTATTTCAATTTCCTACCATTCCTCCTACCCACCTTGGAGCCACACAGAATCACTTTCTTTTTCTCAGACGTGTTCCAAGATCTGCCTCGGCACCTTTCTTCAGGTTAATCCTACAGCTTGGAACAGCCCTTTTGAGATCATTCCATCTACCTTAGCTGGGTTCAAGCACTAACTCCACAAAGGCCTCTTTCTTCCTCTCTATTAGAAGTGACTGCACCCCCTTGGAAAGCTCACAGAGCTACACCCTTCTTTTCGTCTTAGAGCTTGTCTCCTCTACTAGATCCTAAGTGTCCTTGATGGCAGGGTTCAGTTTGGAGGCTCCCCACCCTCACAGGGCCTGTTCAGTTCTTTGCATTGGGTAGGCACTCAGTAAATGTCTGTTGAATTAAGGAACATAATTTGTAAAGCAGGGAAAGGCCAGAGTATATGTGTTTGAGAAAAGGAAATAGGTAAATTACTTGGAGAGAAGAAAGCTAATGGTGGTTACAGTAGCTCCTTTGCAACAGCTTTATTTGAAAACAGACTAAGAACTCACTTTAGGTGATGTGAGGTGTTATTCAAAGGATGGTAAGATATCCTGGTTCTCTGAACCCCAAAATAGCTCTCCTCTAATTGACCCATTTGCGTATCTGAAATTCCATCACGAAATATTCACTTCTATCTAGGAATTGAGTATCAACAATTGGTAAGATCACAAAAAAAAGAGACAGCCAGGCGTTAAGTACCTCCTGATGGAAGGACACAATACCACCTACGAAATGGTCTTGTGAAAAAAATCAAACCTGAATCTAATCAAAGAGCAATGACCAAAGTACCACCACTCCAGGACAGGATGTATTAAACTCCATTAAGGTGATGCCATCACCCAAATCCTGACTGGTGGTGGTGGGGGGGGACTTTAAAGAACAAATTACTGTCTTTTTTTTTTTTTAAGATTTTATTTTTTTATTTGACAGAGATCACAAGTAGGGAGAGAAGCAGGCAGAGAGAGTGGGGTAAGCAGGCTCCCCCTTGAGCAGAAAGCCCGACTCGGGGCTTGATCCCAGGACCCTGAGATCATGACCTGAGCCAAAGGCAGAGGCTTAACCCAGTGAGCCACCCAGGTGCCCCTACTTTCACATTTTTAAAAGAAGTTATTTACACATAAGGGAAATGTTGTAAAGATGTCTAAAAAAGAAAAGAAAAAGTCTAATATTACAAGACACTATAGGGAAATGTCCCTGTGCAATAACTCCCATATGGGGTGGGTGACAGAGTTGGGCTTCGAACTTAACAACTCACCATGCTGTTACAGAATAACATACAAGCTCCTTCTGGGCCTCCTTGCCTGACAGCGGTACACAGCCTGCTGTGACAAGGGAGACACATCAAGAAATAGGGATAGAAACATACCAAAAATGGTCTTTTAAATGGAAGGAGCACAGTACCTACTTGGGGGCTCATGAGGACTCTGCAGGTCTCCACCTGGCCAGAGCCCAGGGGGGCAGCCAAGGAAACTCCCAGGATTGGGATGCACGTTAAATGAAACAAATTATATAAAAATGTTTCCACCTATAAAATGGGGTACAAACAGAAGGAAAATATTCGGATTTTCCTAACCCCAGAAGGTTCTGTGTGCACTTTTTTTCCATGACGGCTCTCCCCAGGGTTACTGGCAGGGCCTCAACACACGGCCATAGGCTAACAAGGTGGGCTGTTCACCTTCCAGCCATGAAACAGGAACAGAGGGGAGCTGACATGAGCTGCAGGCATGCTTTGGCCTCCTGACATCTTGTGTGTGAACAGGCCTCCTTGGTGGCAGCAACAGCTACGTGGTGCCCAGATTACACTGAAGATCACCCCTGAGAAGCAAGCCCCCAAGACCCAACATCTGACTAACAGGAAATTCAGAAAGTCAGAACTGAGAAGATGGAAGGAAAACACATAAGTGTGTATATGTGTATATAGACATTTCAAGAAAATTTCCAAGAAATGAAAACCACGTTTCCAAGTTGAAATGACTCACCAAGTGTCTCACAGGATATGTTTAAAAAGACACAATACCAAAGAACAGCATTATGAACTCAGAACATCAGGAACAAAGAAGATTCTAAAAACTTACAGAAAGGGAAAAAACAAAAACAAAAACAAAAACGTCACCATGCAAAGAACTGACAAACTTCCCAATAGCAAGTGGGGAAAAAAAAAATCAAGTGGAAGCTAGAAGAGGATGGATTTTTGGATGTCTAAATTTGACGGGTAATTATTCTTCATCTATTAGTCCATACTTAGCCAAACTATCAATCATGTGCAAAAGGAAAATAAGGATATTTCATGCAAGCAAAGTCCCAAAAAAAAATTTTATCTTCTCAGTAAGCTATTAGAGAGCTGCTCTACCAAGACAGAAATTTGGGACTTTATTTAAGTGGTGAAGGGAATTCCAGACTGAGGAGAGAAGCTCCATGTGACCAGAGGGCCGCAAGATGGCGAAGGCGTCCGTGAGGAAGTGCTTCAAGAAAATTGAAAGTCGGTCCAATAGATTCCTGGAACATTTGAAGTTTTGAAAGAAATTTTACATTTTGCAATGTTGTCATTTATAAGACATATATATTTGGTCTTTTCCCCTGTTTCTGGCAGGGCTCCTAAAACCTCTGGGATTTCCTGTCATGACAGCAATAAAAGGTGTCTTGTGTTTTGAGGTGACTCTTGGAAAGCCGCAAAGGATAAAGGCCGATTGCCAGTGTATCCAAAGGTGTGATTAAAGGGTTAGAACTTTCAGTCTTACCCTACTCCTTCCTGGAGAGGAGGGACCGGAGATTGAGTCTGGCCAATCACCAATGGCCAATGATTGAATCAAGCATGCCTAGGAATTGTAGCCTCTGTAAAAACTCAAAAGGACAGGGTTCAGAGAGCTTCTAGGTTGGGAATACATCTACATGCTGGGAGGGTGACAAGCTTGGAGAGGGTACAGGAGCTCTGTACCCCCTCCCCATACCTTGGCCTATGCATCTCTTCCATCTGGCTGTCCCGGAGTCCTCTCCTTTCATGGCAAACTGGTCATCTAGCAAGAAAAATGTTTTCCTGAGGTCCATGAGCTGCTCTAGCAAATTAATCCAACCTGAGGAGGGGGCATGGGAATCTCCAATTTCTGGAAGAACAGGTAACGTGGACATGTGGTTGCTATCTGAGGGGGGCAGTCCAGTAGGAGATTCCTTCAGCTATGGACTCTGATGCTGTCTCCAGGGAGATAGTGTCAGAACTGAGTTAAATTGTAGAACCAGCTGCTTGGTGTGGGGGAACTTCCCCACATTGGAATTAGGAGAATTGTTGTATCTTCTACAGAGTTTAGGGGATGAATTAATGAGCACCTAGAAAACTAAGCAGTAGGGAATGAGTTAACTCCAGCAAAAAATGTAAAACAATCAAAAATAGAAATTGTAAACTGTACAGTTCAATTTGGAAAAAATACACAGCCATACCATCATGGTTAGCTTAAACCGGGAGGTAACTATATAGGAGGTTACGGAAAGAGAAGTGACGGGGCTCAGGGGAGAGGAGATGGGAGTTACCAGCACCAAGAGAGCATAATCATCTCCATAGAGAAAGTCAGATGGTAATTTCTAAACTCTGAAACTGAAAAAAACAAGAGTAGTTGGGGCAAGTTATTTAGAAATAAGGATTTTAAAAAATAGGAAAACAGCAAATATCCAGAATGTGTCTTGAGAGAGTAAAAATAGCCTGGCAGGAATGAGGTAGGGCAAGGGGCCACTGTTCTCACTCTAATCACTAAATTCAGTGGTTTAGACTAGGATATGAAATGTTTTCAAAAAAGCATATCCAGGGTAAACTGAGTAGTGTGTTTAGGAATCCTGCCATTCCTTTAAGCCTGTGACCTGTACACCTCGAGCACCTGCGTGCTAAGGGCCAGGCCCCGTTCTGAACATTCAGGATACATCACTGAGCGTCAGAGGTAAGCCCTTTAGGAGCTCGGGTGGCACGGACACAGATGATAAGCCAGTAAGCTAGTAAAATCTTATCACGTTAGATGGTGGGATGCACCATGGAGAACAGAAGCAAAGGGGGTTGGGTGGTGGGGGTGTGGGTTTCGATGGCATGGCTAGAAAAGGCCGCTGATTTGGACCAGATGGCTTTGAGCAGACTTGGTTGTCAGAGCAAGCCACAGGCTATCCAGGGAAAAGCACTGGGGCTGGTTAGGGCCTCCAGATTAAATGCAGGTGTAGGAAAGGACTTTGATACAGGCAACTCCCAGGGTTAGAAAATACTCCGCAAAACCACAGGTTAGTGATAGGGAAAGCTATGCCGTAGTCGGCAGTCCTGCACAACCCTCACAACCCCATAGACCAGAGGGTTTAGGAACTGCCTTAGAAAATGAAGCCTCCACATTGCTCTTGGGATGCTAAAATCAGCTGCTCCCACATTCACACCCAGCCTTCCTCTTCTGTAGCGCAGAGTGGAACAGTTTGCACATTACTTAACCAGTTTTCAAAAGCTTAGTCACTTTTGCTTTTAATAGATGCCGGCAGTTGGTATTTACCGTCCTGCTGGTATGATGGCAGTCACCAAGGGTAGCGACACCCAGCCTGTGTTCCACCTGACAAAACCCATCCATGTGAATTGCTGACTCGACAGGGGACACTTCCGAAGGATGGAATGCTAGGAAAGTGATAGGGAGAAACACGGACTGCAGCCCCCCAACAGGCGTTTACTTACCTTCCAGTTTTTTTTTTTTAATGTTATTTATTTGACAGAGATCACAAGCAGGCAGAGAGAAAGGGGGGGCAGGCCCCCTGCTGAGCAGAAAGCCTGAGTGGGGCTCGATCCCAGGACCCCAAGATCATACCCTGAGCCGAAGGCAGAGGCTACCCACTGAGCCACCCAGGCGCCCCAGCCTCCAGTGTTTTACTTGCTGTCTGTTGATACGCATTATTCCACCTCAAGGTGGTCAGAAGAGGTGTTCGTGTGTAGCAATCTTCCTCCTTTCACTTGCCGATCCCCCACCCCCAAGGCTGATCCCCCACCCCCAAGGCTGACGATCAGTTTGGCTATTTGACCTAAAGGAGAAATTAGCAGTTCTTGAGGGAAAACATCTAAATTAATGTCCTTAAGAAAGAGGAAAGGGGCCCCTGGGTGGCTCAGTCGTTAAGCATCCGCCTTCTGCTCAAGTCACAATCCCTGGGATGGAGCCCGACAGAGGGCAACCTCTATTCACACACACACACTTGTCAAGTTCGCCTTCTTGGTCCTCATCTTGGCTAGTTTGCAACAGGTAGCCCTGAAGCTCTGTCCACTTGACTTCCAGACCACTCCTGCGATCTTGCTACTTCAGGGACAGCTCCTCTGAATCACTTTGCCAGTTCATTATGCTGAGCATCCCAAGTTCTAGATCACAGGGCTAAGTCTGTCCTTTCTAGGTGATCTCACCCAGTGTTTTGACTTCAATGTCATGCACTGAGATTTTCCCAGTAGTCTTTAAAATCTTTAGACCTCTCCTTCCAAGTAAAATAGTCAACTGCTCACCTAATTCATTAGGTCAGATCATGTCACTCTTCAGCTCAAAACCCTTTTATGGCCTTCCTGCTGGCCTTGGTTTCTGCTTTTCCTGGATTTTCTCTTCTATGCCTTAACCCTTTGTCATTTAGGGTCCAGCAAACCAGCCACCTTGTCACCAGAACATGCCAACACACTCTTCAGACTCTCCATTTGCTCTTCTTTGCCTGAACTGTTCTGCCCCCCAGATACCCACACAGCCTATTTATTTGCTTTCCTACTCAAATCACATTTTAAAGGCCTTCCCAGACAACCCCATCAAAGTCCTTTTACAATTTTCTCCAAACTCGTTTAACAAAGCCTAGGGCTTTAAGGGCACTAGGAAAACTTTCCTCAAGCTCAGCACTCACAAGGACATGCCCACAAAGTTCACATCACCTGTTACTCTTGCACAAAGTATCTTAACCAGACTCTTAACTGGGAATAACTATGAAGACTGAAAATAAGCATTCCTAGGCTGGACTGACCTGGACTCTTCACTTCCTACAAAGCCTCTGTGCCTTTTTCCAGTCTTTTCCACAGCTAGCTCACTGAAATCAGGTTTCAGCCTAGATGGTACAAGACCTCACACACAATTAGGTGGTCAAGTTCATAGCACTGACCACTGCCCAAAAACTCTTTCCCCACTAATGTTTCGGAGGGCCAAGTGGCCTAGATCAGTAACTGGAGCTTTTCTATTGTAGTGTCAGATCAGTATGCTTAAAATTGCCACCAGCTTTAGGACTGGTTTCCAGTATTTGGGTTTGCTTCCAATCATCACCAGGGGGCACTATCAACCTTAATGTGTCTCAGGTTCTGAACCACATTGTGAACTTTGAAACACCCCCTCCCCGCCCTGGGGCAAATTCCAGATGGCTAAGTCACTGGATTCGCCCTGGGTTCAAGCGTCATAGGACCAGCTGAGTCACTGGCTTGCATTTACTTTTAACCCTTAGGTTTTTAAAAGTAAAATTAATCAAAAGGCAAAGGTCTGGGAAATTCTTTTCCAACACTTTCCATGAACTCCAATTTTTGACTTTGGAGTAAACCAGATCCTCATTGTTGACAAGGTTTACTTGACTTGCAGAAATTTCCCTCCTTTTAGCCTGTACTCCCCCGTTCAATCTTGACTGCCACAATGAGAGACAGAAAGTGCGAGGATTTTTTTCTTGCATCTCTAGTGGAAACCTTAGCAGCAGACAGAACTGCTCCAGGTCTGTCAAATGGATGCATTTTCCTTCTTCTTCAACACCCACAACACTTTCCCATACAATAGGACACAACAGCAGCATTTTCCTCAGCCCACCGGCTAGCTCACATTCCAACCAGAGCTTCACCTTTTAAAGCAGGGGCTGGCAAACCTTTCTTGTGAGGGGTCACATGGTTGTTTTAGATTTGTGGTCTTAGGATCTGTCACACTCTGCTCTTAACAGTTAAGAACCAGTCAATACACAACACAAGAGCACGGCAGTGTTCAATAAACTTGGACACAAATTTAGGTTTCGTCTTTTTCACATCCCACCACCTATTTTCTTCCAACCATTTAAAAATCTAAGTACCAACTTCAAGTCACAAAAATACGTGGCAGGACCAACCAGTGTGCCAACCCCATTCCAGGGAGTTTGACATAAGCACTCCAGGAGACTTCTAGGTTTCTCTAGAACTTGGCTCTACTTGACTTATGATAAATAAGATCACACACTTTGCTTCCAAACTGTTATTAGTCTCTTTTTATTCTTTTGGTGATCTCCTCCAGAGTTAACTACTTCCGTTTGTAGGTGATGAAATGTGTAAGGAATCCACTTCAGAATGTTGGCCCAGCTATGAGCATGGTCTTTCCCTTTACTGGAACTCAGAATTAAGACTTTGGGTTCTTGTTTTTTATATTCCAGTCCCAGAAGTAGTTCTCACTGTAGAAGTTATCTGCAGGCAGTCTTATGCTTTCTAGCCGTAGTCTACAACCAGGCTCTAGCTTCTCCAGGACACTACACAGGATGGATTTAAATAGGAGTTAAACTAAGAGGCATTCTCCCAAATGAGTTTAAATGCAATTTTATTTTTAGACAACCTACATGACATGTTTTTCTCTTAAAAACAATGCCTCCGCTCCAAATAAATCAGGGTCAAAATAAATGAAGAGCTCAAGATGACATCAGTCCCATTTGTCTAAGTCCTGGTGTTGTGTGGATGAAGAGCAGCAGCCAGTCACGACAACAGGTGATACATCCAAAGTAATGGCCAGATGCATTACTATAAAAACAAGAAAGGCTGTATTAACACATTTATCCAGTATGAATATATTTAACATTTCTACGCTGCAGATGTTTTCCCCTATTCAATCTGGGCTGCCACAGGAGACAGACAGAAAGCGCAGGGATTTTTTTCTCTCGCATCCTAGTGCAAACCAAAAGAACAACAGCCAATTGTTCAAGGTCTATCAGTGGATGCACAACCATCCTTACCAACACAGGGGTATAGCACGGTTTTCTAAAAATCTCATTCTGCAGCAAGTCCCACTCACTTTTTGTTCTACCAAGAAAAACCACAGATATTCCTAGAATATTTGCCGTAACAAATGATCTGTACCATCCTAAGACATTTCTGACCACCGTTGTCCCTAATCTTACTTAGTGTAGCCTAAAGTTGATCTTATTGCTAATTTATATGGAAGCCTCTGAATGCTGGGATAATGAATGCTTTCATTCCTGTATTGCCTCCCAGTAATTCCTTGCATAGTAAGACATTCATTTAATTTTACTGAAGAATTGGGCATATTGGGTAAGCAGCCAGCTCTAACTTTATTTACTAAAAGCTGGTAACATCAAGGCTTTCAATGACCAAAGTGAAAAAGATTTCATGCACACACATGCCACTCATGCATGCATGGCAGAATATGAAGAGAAGGGCCATTTCTACGGGGGGGGGGGAGGAGATCAAACGGTGTTGTTTCTGATCCCCAGCTTACAGATTTGAGCCAGCTACAAGAAAAGCTTTCTGTAAATAAAAATTCTAAGTCCCTTTCTGTGTTGTAAAAACCTTTTACATGTGAAACAGAACCCTATTAGACTCCCAAAAGGAACAAGAGCAACAGCTAGACCTACATTTTACAAAGACTGCTAGAAAACCCATTCTAACTATCCCACGGGCAGGGAACAAGGGCTCACACCAAAAAGGTCTCCATTTTTACATCACTGCTTTCAACCCCACGTCCTTATACTTACACATTTCTCCATCTCTAAACCATCCTTAAAGAAAATCATATATGGGGTCACACCATCCTCACGGTAGTCCAGCAGAGCAACCATGCCATCTGGATTCATGTTTTCACCAATAAAGAACTTAGGAAGCAAACAACAAATACCCAGAATTAGACCATTATATACAAATCATATCAAAACAAACTACAGTAAAACAATCAAAGGAAGATTCAAAACACCATAATTTAAGAAATTTTCACCGGGAGGAAAAAAAAAATCCTAATCAAACTTCTGTTCGCCAAATGATAACACTGTAACAACTGACCAAAGCACAAGGCATTTCAGAACACTTTTAGACTTTCTGGAAACACAACCCCACATATATGCCATTCCAAACTCTGCTTACATGATCAAGTATAGGGAACATACGAGACAACACATTACAGGGATAAAGTTATATGGCCAGAGGACGTGTGAAAGCTGAAAAAGCAAAGAGCCAGGCTGTAATGAGTTTTTTCTTTACTCCTATAGAGGTTAAGGGAAAGTCACTGAGCTTCCCAACAGAGAAGTGTAGAAAGAACTCTTAGTGCCAATGAGACACTGGAGTTGGAAATAAAAAGAAGACTGGAAGACCCCAGAAGTGGTCAACAAGCAATTCTAGACAGGGAGAAATGAAAAAGGTCCTCTGGGAAGGGAGTATGGATGGGACTCTGGAATCAAGCATACAAGATCTAGAAATACACCTGGGGGCAGGGAAGGCTACTTTCCACAGCCTAGACTACTGGAATTGAATCTATGAAGTATTTAAACTGCTCAAAAGATCCAGAAGACAGCCAGGTTACATCACTAAGTCAAGTAATTTGTTGCTCTGGCAACTAAAATTGCACAGTTCTTTGACACAAACATTTATGGTATTTACCTGGTAGTTTTTGAAATTAGCAAGGATGTGCTTGATTTGTTCTGCAGCCCCTGTCATAAAAGGCTTTACTCTTTCTGGCCTCTGTTCTTCAAGTTTGCCTTTGATGCTAAAACAGTATTTTATTAATAGGTTAAGTACTCAGTTCTCAGCAAAATGATCTTTTTTTTTTTTTCCCCAGTAAAAAAAATCCAAACTAAAACAAACAAGCTCTGAAAAGGGCAACTAGCGGTCACTGGGCCAGATTAATATGCCACAATCAAGAAACTAAGAGCTCACAGGATCCAAGTTTCAAGACTGTTTACAATTTTGGATTTCATGTTATTCCCAAAGCACACATCCAAAATACTACCACCACACTTCATGCCACAGTATGTTCACATTAATTTATAGAAAACCAACTATCCTTGTGAGCTCACCACAGAAAAGAATTAAGGCTTTTCACAAGTACACCTGCTAAGTTTCCTCCAAGTGAGCTTATCCCTGAATCCCATAGGACTCCAGGCAGTAGGTGGGCTGCGCCAGTAGCACTTACGATTTCATATAATCTTTGATGTACTTCTTGTAGGCTTCTTTTGTGAAGCTGGTTTCCTGCAAGTGATGGTTCATGACAATATCAACACCAGTGATGACTGTGCTTTCGGTACCTTCGCCCTCCGGGCCTTCAGCGGAGGCATTTCCACCAATGAGCGAGTCATCAATGTTACCCTCTGTCCTACTGACCATCTGCATGAAGAGAAAAAAAAATAGTTCGGCTTCAGACGTTTTGACCTTAGCTTAAAGAATCCCCCAAATCTGTTACCAGCAGTTCACATATCCATCATCCTCCCACCAAAAACTTTTGACTTTTGCCAAAAAGCACTAAAACATTGCCATGAAGAAAAAAACTGAAGCCGTCTGAAAGTCCTGGTATCTCGTACGTAACTCAGTAAGAATTCTTTGTTGACCAAAAAGAAAAGGGGATCATATACCCCAAGCAGAAGTTGTGTGTGGGCATTTGGGCTGATGAACAAGTACGTGCAGAGCAAACGCTGAGAGGCTTGGGGCTCCCTAACCCGAGGCTACCTGTCCTGGGCGGCCCGGGAGGAGGACGGGCGCCAAGGCGGCGGACCTATTTCCAGGCTCAGCTCCGCCTCCACTTTTCTAGAAAAACCCAAGCCCGGAAAGAGCGTCTCCTCCGCCAGGAGGCAGCGGAGAGGATTGCACAACTTCGGGCGGGGGAGCGGCGGAAACCCGAGCCTGCCCGGCCTTGCCTCCCCCGCGCCGCGCGGCCCGACCGACTCACCTTCCCCTCCACCTCCAGACACAGCCCGTCCGCGATCTCCCGGATCTTGTAGATGTCGGAGAACATCTCATCATCTGCTCGGGGACACAGACCCGCCCGTCACGGTGCGCCCGGAGGTCTGGAACCGGCGCCGCCATTTCCCGCGCGGGCCGGGCGCACGCGGCCCCCGCTCCTCCCCGGGCGCTCGAGACCGTGAGGCGCGCCCCAGGCACCGACCCCTCCTCGCTCCCGGAAGGGCCGCCAGCGTCCCCTAGGCCCACGACAGCGGCGGCGACCTTCTTCCCCGCCCCCACCCGCGTCCCCTGCGCGCGGCAATAGGGGTAGTGCAGTCACGACTCACGGCTGATGAGGTCCCGGTAGATGATCATGACGACGGCTGAAGAGAGACGACGGCGGCACTACCTTAGCAAGAGCCGGGAGCTCTGAGCGAGCGCGGTGCAGCCGGAGCGGCACTCGGGGGGAGGGGGGAGCGGGCGGAAAAGGCCGACTCAGCCGCTCCCCAACCTCATATAGAGGGCACGTCCCCCTACGTCATCGCCCGCTGCGCCTCCGGAAGCGCCGCAAGCGGTGACGTGGCACGCAGAGCCGCGGGAGGTGGGGCCACGGCGCGGGCCGGTGAGGGGAGGCGAGCATCCGGGGACTTGGCCCGGGGGCGCAATGCTGTGTTCCACGGTGCTCGCCGTGGGGTGGCAGCTGGGAGACCGAGAGGAAGGGGTTCTCTGGGCCCTAGTGCGGAGAGGGGGGGGAAGCGGGGCAGATTCCCCGCCCCCTCCGCACCCTGCCGGGCTGCCCCGGGAGGTGCTGGGCCTGGGTGGGGCTTCGATGAAATCTCTTCAAGCTTCCGCCGTGCGCCTCGCCTCGCGCAGCTCCCACCCCTTTCTGGGAACAAAAATGTCAACTGCTGTAGAGGACTCCGCGTTTACGGAGGGTCGGGGCTTGGGGAGACGTCGAGGCTGTCCACCAGGATGAGGGTAGGGGACTGTGCTTTTGGCCTCGCTCTGGGTTCTCCGAGGCCTCGGAGAACTTGCGGCGTTTGGCCCAGGCGCTGCCGCAGCTGTAGTTTTCCGACGCGTTCGTGGGGCAGAGCGGAGTCCCGGGACGGTCGTCGCGCCGCCCTCTGGGACTAGTCGTGGGGGGCGCAAGGTCTGTGGGGAGGAGGTAAGGTGTCGCTAGAGTTTGCACAGCTTTTCCATCTCCTAGTTGGGTTCCGTATAGAGCTTGGCGATTCCTCAGGCAGACCTCCTAAGAACTTCCTTTTCTGTTTTGCACTTGAATTATGGCCTCTGTTTGACCAAAAAAAAGATATATTGTCACTTTAAGATGACATTGAAATTATATCCTAAATGCTAGAGAGTTAAACAACAATAGGGAGCTTCCTACCTGCTCAAATGTTATGTGGACTTCAGACCCAGTTACTGGGTCCAAAACAAACACTCAAGGAAACAAACAGTTTCCCTTTTTGTGTGAAACCGGAGAGCTTGTTACATTGTACGAATATTTTTATGCTCTGCGGGGTCCCTAGCACCGG
Source organism: Neogale vison (assembly GCF_020171115.1). Lineage (NCBI taxonomy): Eukaryota > Metazoa > Chordata > Mammalia > Carnivora > Mustelidae > Neogale > Neogale vison. The sequence continues at coordinate 110,701,454 of NC_058095.1, read as the reverse complement.
GTTTTGCACGGATCTCGCAATCGTAAACAAGTTAAAAGCAGTCCTATCTTCACACAGTTTTGTTCTAGGAAATCAAAGAATCAGGCAATTATAATACATCCAGCATTCCCCACCGTCCCCCCCCCATCCAATAATGAAGCATTCTGCACAGTAAGAGCAACTCACGAAAGAGGAGAGCACAAAACTGCATTGAGATGATGGAGAAGTTAAAATGGAAAAGAGCCAGGGAATAAGATGTGGTCGGGGGCTGCACTGTACACCCCAGAGGACCCCCCCCCCCGTAACTGGGAGGAAGCTAAAAAGTGGCATGAAGGGAATTTGAAAACAAATGGACATCTTCTGACAGAATGTCTAAAGGATCTCTCAAACCTCTTGGTTATTTCTGGAATATATGAGTGGGACAGGTTATCCCAGACAGATCTTCAATTCTTTTCCTTAGCTTTAACATTTTCAAATTTTTTAGAAAGATTGCCATTTACTGATACCATATCCCTAAACCGATCCCTCCACTCTTCTCCAGTTTTATGTTCAATTAAAAACATTTTTTTTCAAGGGTGCCTGGGTGCCTAGGTGGTTCAGTGGGTTAAGTCTCTGCCTTCGGCTCTGGTCATGATCTCGGGGTCTTGGGGTCCTGGGATTGAGCCCTGCATGGGGCCCTCTGCTCAGCGGGGATCCTGCTTCCCCTTCTCTCTCTGCCTGCCTCTCTGCCTATTTGAGATCTCTGTCAAATAAATAAATAAAACCTTAAAAAACAAACATTTTTCAGGTTTTATAAAAGCTACAGTGAAAAAAAACGAGTACTGAGTTTGAGTCAAAGGAGCTTAGGTTGAAATCTTGGCTTTCTCTGTTACTGGTCCTGCAACCTTGGGAAAGCCAGCCTCCCTAAGCCCAAGCATAACATGGAGCTTCTGTGAGTTAAAAGGTTTGGGGGTTATTAAATAAGACAATGAAAAAAATGCTTGGTGTCCTCAGTAGGTTGATAATAAATATTGGTTGCATTTGGATGCATAATTCTTTCCAAATCTTACTACTTTTTTCCCCAAATTTTATTAATTTACAAAAATTCCTGAAACTATTTCATTGGTCCTCTAATTATGTTATTTGGAAATATTTAGGGATTTAGTGGATATGTGTTGTATTAAAGACATTCTGTTTAATCACAACACTAATTGTTCATTGAAAAAATTTAACTCGCCATGAGATTCCTATCTTGTGTTTCTTTGATAGCTCACAGTAATTCAGAAACTAGAAATCCTAAAAAAAAAAATGAAGGAAAAGCTGATTTGAGCTTAAGGATATTTTGTAAGCTCCACCTGTCATCTAAAAATTTTGTGTGGGGGTTGGGGGAACACATCTGGGTGGCTCAGTTGGTTAAGTGTCTGCCTTTGGCACAGGTCATGATCCCAGGGTGCTGAAATCCTGGGCTCCCTGCTCAGCAGGGATTCTGCTTCCCACCCCTCCACCCCAGGCTACTGTTTCCCCCCCCCCCCCGCTTTTGCTTTTTGTCTCTCTCTCTCTCTCTCAAATAGATGAATAAAATCTTAAAGAAATTTTAAAATAAATAAATAAAACTGTGCCAGGGCAATCCTGTTGGGACCCATCTCTTGAGAGCTTTTTCTATATCTTCACTTCATAAACTATCATTTACTCGCTCAAAAAATTTAAAAAGTATGTGCTGTATCTTAATACCTACTTAGAACACCAGCAATGCAAATAGGGAAAATTATTGCCTAATTGCAAGCCACTGAAATTGAAGGATTTGGGCTTTACCTAGCTAATTTGCTTTTACTTTGGCATCACTTGAATTTTTTTTTTTAAGTAGGCTCAACACCCAGGGTCGAACCCAACACAGGACTTGAACTCATAACCTTGAGATGAAGACAACTGACATCAAAAGTCGGATACTTAACTGAGTCACCGAGGCACCCCTGAAATTTTTATAACATTTTATTTCTTTAAGTGATTTTATTCTGTGATTTCTAACAAAATCTAAGATTGTCCTAAATTTCACAGTTGAATATTACTTGGTATCTCTTGCAATTAAAGAGGTCTCAAAAACAATGTCTTCTGGCCTCTGCACACAAGTCCTCACATGAGAAAAGCACCTCAGAAGATTCCCCCTTTTATCACTTTGGAACTGACTACAATAGCTTAAACACATATGGTTTCTTTTGTTCTCTCATATAAATGAAATTCAGGGATATGCAGTCCACACTCATGGTAGCTTCATAGACATCAGGGACCTAGGATTTTCCTTTCTTCACCACTTACATGGTCTGCAATAGAGGCTGGAACTCTAACCATCACATCCAACTCGTAGGCTGCAAGAAAAGGGGAAGGACAAAAGAGGAATGTTCCAGAAATTCTAGAAGTCCTAAAAGAGGACTTGGTCCACTTCATTTGACCTCAGACTTTTCTAGTTGCGATCTCCTTCCCAGCTTGTCTCGGCTCAGGCAGAAGAGCCTGAAGGCAAAGCATCCCCAGAGAACAATCAAAACAACCCCCTCAAGCAATAAGGACTGCTCTGAGCCAGCAAGACACCACCCTTGACTGATTTCAACACAGTAATAGATTTGACCTTCACTGCTCACGTGCCCTTACCCACCCACCTTTGCCCCACATTTTGCTTATATATACCTGGAAGTATGTGCAGCACTTTGGACACCTTCTCTGAGACGGTAGTCTTCTGTCTTCCCGGTACCAGCCTCACTGAAATTCCTTGTCTCCTCACCACACGTCTCTCTGCCTTTGGATTTTGTCTGCGGTGAATGGCGGAACCTGGACTGTTTGGAACCCCCACAGCCAGGTGCTCTTGTACCTCTGGCTACAATCCCACTGAACAATTACATGGATGCATCTAGTTACAGTAAAGGACACAAAATAGTCTTCCAGGTCATGGTTCATTGCCACCCTAAGTAAAATCAGGATTTTCTTTAGGAAGAAGACAGGCAGCTAGTAGTCCTTGCTGTATTCATAGTGCCAAGGGTTTGGTTCTCAGCTTAGACATTTTTTACTTTTACTCACTGGAGGTCAGGTTCAGGGAAACTGATTAGTATTTTCCAAACTCATATGAGACTGATTTGCAAAACAAGAATACCATTAATGCAGAATGAGAATTCCTAGTTGCTTACATATAGTGTAGACAGGTTGCAGAAAATGTAGTTTACTTAAGAGGGAATTGGGCTGGGAGGTTAGAATGAGGTTTATGATGGTGGCAGTGGTGACAGAAGGTGATTTAAGAATGAACCAGTCCAGCTGGATATTCCTGGTGTGTGGTCTGAATCCCTTCATTCTGAGGTCTGTTAGTGAATTCCCTTGCTCCTTTTACCCAGACTTTTCATACTCTGCTAACAATTACTATAGTCAAGTTACAGGGCAAATTCTTCCTTTAGAGCAGAGCTGTTCAAAAGAGCTTACTTTGATCATGGTAATGTTCTGTATCTGCTCTAATACCATAGCCACTAGGCCGCAAGTGGCTATGGCATACCTGAAATGTGGCTAGTATGGCAATGGAACTGAGTGTATACTTCTATTTCACTTTAATTCGTTTAAATTTGACTATTCATGGCCTCAGAGCCCTATGAGTGGGGGACTTTGTTAATTGCTGTACCTCAGGAGTCAGAACAGGGCCAGACTCAGTAATTGTTGATAAATGAATGGATGGAAAAAGTTCTCATTTCTCTTCATTAAATTAAGCCAAATCCCATCTCAGTTAATAGGTTTCAGCATATATTCAAGACCTGGTATAAGAGTGCTTTTCAAACTGAGAACTGAAAAACAACTTAGTAAATAATTAATTAAAAATGAAACAATAAAAAAATGGAATCACATGTAGTAAAGGTAAATATTGTTTCATGAAACTTGTGTTTTAGATTTACACATGTATGTATGTACCAGATCCCAACATAAGATATATTTCTTCATGTGGATCTAGTTCAAACAGGTTTGAAAGTCATTGACTGAGGCAAATTTTCTCTTTAAATATATTTCTTGGCAGCATGAACTGGTCGATTTCAATGGATAATGTGCCCCAAGATTTGGTCAGTATCTCCTTTTGACTCTGTAGCCCTTTTGGACAAGGTTCATATTTTTGTCACAAAGTATCCTTATCTGATGTTAATGTTCTATGAGTTTGCTTATGCGCAACAGAATACCAAGGCCTAGCTAGGGGGTCCCAGACCAGGGGCTGGCACTATCTAGTCTAGCTGAGAGCAAGAGTTCCCTTTCTCTTAAGGGCAACCAAGCAACATAACCAATGTAACTTCTAGGAATGTCCTTGATGAGTGTAAAAAGAACATTAGAATTTGAGGTATTTTTAGATATTTGAATATTTATTTTAACTTTGAAAACTAGGGCTGCTTTTTTTTTTTTTTTTTAAGATTTTATTTATTTATTTGACAGAGAGAAATTACAAGTAGATGGAGAGGCAGGCAGAGAGAGAGAGAGGGAAGCAGGCTCCCTGCTGAGCAGGGAGCCCGATGCGGGACTCCATCCCAGGACCCTGAGATCATGACCTGAGCCGAAGGCAGCGGCTTAACCCACTGAGCCACCCAGGCGCCCCTAGGGCTGCTTTTCTGATTTAAAAAATTGTAATACACATAATAGAGCTCTTATAAACCATAGAGAAAACCACAGATAACTAGTCTTGACGTCCATGTTCTCATCAATGTTCATAAATTTTTAAACAAGCAAGGTAGAGGGAGGAGCACCTGTCTGGCTCAGTCAGTAGAGCATACAGCTCTTGATCTCTGGGATTATGAGTTTAAGCCTAACACAGAGCTTACTTACAAATAAATAAATAAATAAATAAATGTATTGCCTATGTTAAAAAGCAAAAAATGGGGTGGAAAGAATCCTAATGTTTAAGTGACTTCTCCATCAGATGCGTAAGTTTAAGCATAAGTTACTGTTTTATTTTAAGCCTGCTCTGAAAGATCTATAAATAAGCCAATTTGAAGATTTCTTGATTGGAACTACTTTTAATCATTCTTAGACTTGGTGGGCAACTCCAGCTCTCCAGTTCTTAGTACTGGAAAATTGTTCAATTTTTTTTTCCTTTATCATGAATATTTTCCTATATCATTAAATGACATTTAGATGAATGTCATTTTAAATTATTATAAATAGGAACGCCTGGGTGGCTCAGTCAGATCAGTATCTGTCTTCAGCTCAGGTCATGATCCTGGCATCCTGGGATTGAGTCCCACATTGGGCTCCTTGCTCAGCAGGGAGCCTGCTTCTCCCTCTGCCCACTATTCCCTCTGCTTGTGCTCTCTCTCTCCTCTCTCAATCTGACAAATAAATAAATAAATAATAAAAAATAAAAATTCTTATAAATATTCCAGGATGTCTGGCTGGCTCAGTCAGAGCATGAATCTCTTGATCTCAGGGTCGTAAGTGCAAGTCCCCCATTCGGCATGGAACCTACTTTAAAAATACATATATTATAGGGACGCCTGGGTGGCGCAGTTGGTTAAACGACTGCCTCCGGCTCAGGGCGTGATCCTGGAGTCCCGGGATCGAGTCCCACATCAGGCTCCCAGCTCCATGGGGAGTCTGCTTCGCTCTCTGACCTTCTCCTCGCTCATTCTCTCTCTCACTGTCTCTCTCAAATAAATAAAATAAAATCTTAAAAAAAAAAAAATACATATATTATAAATATTCCAACTGATGAATGTTGGAATTTATTTTTAAATCATAGGGGCGCCTGGGTGGCACAGTGGGTTAAATCCTCTGCCTTCAGCTCAGGTCATGATCCCAGGGTCCTGGGATCGAGCCCCACATCAGGCTCTCCCCTCAGCAGGGAGCCTGCTTCTTCCTCTGTCTCTGCCTGCCTCTCTGCCTACTTGTGATCTCTGTCTGTCAAATAAATAAATAAAATCTTAAAAAAAAATGTTTAAAAAAATTGTTTAAATCATAGATCTAAAACATTGGAAAAAACATTGCAAAATAAACATTTTTTAAATATTTAGATACCCACCAATCACAATAAATAACCGCTAACATTTTTCATATTTACTTAGAGTTTTTTTTTTTTTAATGAATGAAAAAATACAACTGATCACATTGAGGTCTATTTGTGGACATGCAGAGCTCCATCCACCCTCCCCACTAATACCCACTCCAGTAACCACACCATCCATGTTCACATCCCATGGGGTAAGGAATGGATAAGCAGAAATCAGAGGGCAGGCACTAGCAGTCATGTCTGTCACTTCTTTTATCTTATTGGCAGAACCTAATCACAGTGCCTTTAGCTCCCAGAGTGGCTGGGAAGTATACTCTTTTTTTAAAGATTCTATTTATTTATTTGACAGAGATCACAAGTAGGCAGAGAGGCAGAGAGAGGAGGAAGCAGGACCTCCACCGAGCAGAGAGCCCAGTGCTGGGCTCAATCCCAGGACCCTGAGATCATGATCTGAGCCAAAGGCAGAGGCTTTAACCCACTGAGCCACCCAGGCGCCCCTCCATACATGTTTTTTCTCCCTTCCAGATCGCTGACCTTTTGGCGGCTTATTCTTCTTTTCTAAGTGACTTCACCTTTGCTGGTGCATCTTGCCCAGCTGCCTACCATTCCGCATAACAGTCATGGAAATTAGCTTATAGTAGGAACTGAATGCAATTTCAGAATATCAAAAAAAATTTAGAATTTGAAATATAAAGCCTAAAGATAATTGAATTTTGTTATGAGAATGGAGCGAATAGAGTCATGTGGATAGAATCAGTATTCCTTTTAGGAAAAGAATATACATCTCTTTATGTCTGTATAAAAATTTTTCCAAAGTTTCATAAATTATTCACAGTGATTATAGTGGGCATAATTTTGGGGTTAAAGTGAAGATAGGAATTAGAAAGATTTTTAGTTTTAGTTTTATAACCAGTGGAACTCTTTGGAGGCTGAATTTAATTGCTCTAATTCATCTTTGAAATTTATCACATAGTTGAGGACTAACAGGGAAGAAAACAATGGCAGACTTCTTCATTAAGCTGTTGGTATGGCAACAGTTATTCTGCTACCCTTAGCAGGGGTCACTGGAATGTTAACTATGGAAAAGGAAGGAATTTCTTCTCAGATCTCATAGGGCACACTAGTTCACAGTAACTTATTACTGCTTTTAGAGCAAAGTTTTCATTCTATTTAAAACATCAGTTATGTAAACATTTGTTCAGGAGTGCAAGAACCAAAATTATAGAAATGGAGGGGCGCCTGAGTGGTTCAGTGGGTTGAACAACCCCCTGGGGATTTCGGCTCAGGTCGTGTTCTCATAGTCCTGGCATCAAACCTAAGCTGGGCTCTGAGCTCCATGGGGGTGGGGCAGGGGTGGTGGAGGGAGGGTGCCGGCCTGAGATTCTCTCTCCTCTCCCTCTTTCTCTGCCCCTCCTCCTGCTCCTGCTCTCTTGCTCTCTCTCTCTAAAATAAATAAATCTTTATAGAAAGGGGCATAGGAGTATATATGAGGTAAATGTAAATATAAAATATATATTTAAAATATCTGAAATATATACATATGTGGAATATAATTCTAAAAATAAAATATAAATAGATCACATATATCCCTATCCACATCATATAAATAATATAAATATATCTATAGGAATATAAATATGTATGCGAACGTAAAAAATAATTTTTGACCCACTTTTGTCCTACCCTGTATTGTATATCTTTTATTTTTTTTATTTTTCAAAGATTGATTTTATTTATTTATTTATTAAGAGAGGGAGAGAGTGGGGAGAGGGAGAAGCAGACACACACACCCCCCCACCGCCCTCTGAGCAAGGAGCCAGCTGCTTGGCTCCAGCCCAGGACCCTGAGATCATGACCTGATCTGAAGACAGACACTTAACCAACTGAACTCTCCAGGCGCCCCTTATAGATCTTTAGTGTAGGTACAGAGCTTGCTGCCATTTTCAAAAACTGTTCCAGTATGATGAGAATTAGATTTGAAACAAATATTTCTATGTTGATAGGGAAATATACTTCCAAGTAACCTTGCTCTTCACAGTTCTGTGACAGTGCCTAGGGAAAAACGGACTCTCACACACAATACTTCTGCCACCAGATTCCCCACACAGCAAAGCAATTCTCCAACACAGGAGAATTGGGGCCTACAATTCAGTTCAATTCTGACACTAACTGCTCAGAGCCCGCAAGCTGAGGTCTCTGTCCCACAACACTATGCCCCAACCCTTTAGACACCAATCACAAGTAGTAGGTCTGCAGGTTACCCCCCCACTTCTGTCTGACGTGGCTATAAATTGGAGGTGCTCACAGCACCCCCTTCTTAGGTTTAAACATTTGCTGGAACAGCTCACAGAACCCAGGGAAACAGTTCACTTACTATTACTGATTTATTATGAAGGATATTTTTAAAGGATTCAAATGAACAGCCAGTTGAAGAGATCCATAGGAGTAAGATCTGGAAGGGCCCCACATGCAGACCCTTCTGTCCGTATGGATTTGGGGTTATGTCGCTCTCCCAGCACATCATAAATGCCTTCACTTACTCAGAAGCTCTCAAACCCTTGTACTTGTGGGATTTTTATGGAGGCTTCATCATGTAGACATGATCAATTATTAACTCAGTCTCTCCCACTTTTCTTCCCTGGACGATGAGGTGTGGGGCTGAAAATTCCATGGTTAATCACAACTTGGTCTTTCTGATGACCAGTTTCCATGCTGAAGCTCTCCAGGAGCCCACCAAGAGTTGCCTCATTAGCTCAGAAGACATTCCTAATCACACAGGAAATTATTTTTTTCTTTTTTTTTTTTTAAGATTTTATTTATTTATTTGTCAAAGAGAGAGCATGCACGCACAAGCAGAGGGAGTGGCAGGCAAAGGGAGAAGCAGGCTCCCCACTGAGCAGGGAGCCCGATGTAGGACTCAATTCCAGGACTCCGGGATCAAGACCTGAGCCAAAGGCAGATACTTAACCGACTGAGCCACCCAGACATCCCTCATTTTTAAAAAAAATATTTTATTTTTACTTATTTATTTTAGAGAGTGTGTGGGTGAGTGAGCCAGGGAGAGGGGAGGAGGAGGGTGAGAGAATCTGAAATAGACTCTGCATGGAGCTGGGAGCCTAACTTGTAGCTCAAACCCAGGACCTCAAGATCATGACCTAAGCTGAAACCAAGAGTTTGTTGCTTCACCCAATGACCCACCCAGGCAATTCTAAGGGACTTCGAAGCTCTGTGCCAGATGATTCTATCACTCAAGAAATTATAAAGACCTTAGGAGCTAAGGATGCCAACACAGATTTCCAAAAAGATAATATATTCAAAATGCTTGGAAAAGTGTGAAGTTATGTGTAAGGAAGTAAGGAGAAATTAGCAGTAGCAACATCTGGCTAGTTACAGGATCCCCCCAGCAGTCCTAGTTCTGGCTGAGCGAGCCTTCAGTTGGAAACCTGTGGTCATTTGTTGAACACGTTATCACTAGGGCCAGTGGCCTGTAAGATAGTGGTTCTTATCCCTGGCAGTGCATTAGAATCACTTGGAAAACTTTTTAAAAATCCTAATGCTCCGGCATACTCCTGATCAAAGAAACTAGGACCCCTTGGGTGGGACATAGGCAGCAGAAATTGTTAAAACTTTCCAGGCCATGCCAATATGCAGCCAAGATTGAGAATCTAGCCTTTTTTTTTTTTTTAAACGTTTATTTATTTATTTGAGAGAGAGAGTGTGTGCATGTTGGGTGGGGAGGGGTAGAGGGAGAGAATCTCAAGCAGACTCCCTGCTGAGCACAGAGCCCATTGTGGGGCTCAAACCCACCACCCTGAGACCATGACCTGAGCTGAAACCAAGAGTGGGATGCTCAGCTGACTGAGCCACCAGGCACCCCAAGAATCTCTGTTTTAAGGGATTAACAAGAAGAGGATTTTTCAAAATAGAAGGCAAGAGAAGCCATTGGATGCTGTTATTTATTTTAAGCAATCTCTCCATTCAGCTGGGGCCCAAACTCATGATCCTGAGATCAAGAGTCAGTTGCACACAGACTCCAAGGACTGCGCCAGCCAGGTACCCTGCAATTTGATACCTTTTAGAAGTGCAGGTGCCTGTTAAAGGAAGCTAGAAAGAGAAAACAGCCAAGTTGTTTTCTGGTGTGCTGTCTGTAGGCCGGCGGAAGTGAGATCTTCCAGACCCTTCTTTCAAGGACATTGCTTAACAGTCAAGTTTTAGAAGGTGAGCCAGCAAGGGGAGGGCTAAATGATGGGAAAAGTGCTGCTAAAAATCCCTCATTTGAGCCTTTTCTCTCTCTCTGAAAAAGAAGCTCTTGTCCGAACAAATTAAAGGTATAATTTGGCTCAGATGGTTACCTTCTCTACAGCCACCATGTTTAAAATCACGGTCACTGGTCTTCTCTTGGAAATCCCTATTCTTTTCTCCCTAAATTTTTCTCTGTGGTACTTATTGGCAACCAACATATTATTTCTTCTTTTTCTTTTCTTTTTTTAAAAATTTATTCATTAAAACACCTGGGTGGCACAGTCGGTTTAGCAGCTGCCTTCAGCTCAGGTCATAATCCTGGGGTCCTGGGATTGAGTCCCACATCAGGCTCCTTGCTCAGCGGAGAGCCTGCTTCCCTCTGCCGGCTGCTCCTCCTGCTTGTACTCTCTCTCTCTCTGATAAAAAAAATAAATTAAAAAAAAAAGATTTATTTATTTGAGAGAGAGTCGTGGGGGCAGGGCAGAAGGAGAAAGAACACAAAGCTGACCGGTCAGAGCCTGAGGCGGAGCTCGATCTCACAACCTGGAGATCAGACCTGAGCTGAAACAAGAGTCAGATGCTTAACCGACTGCACCACCCAGGCGTCCAAAAATACGATTTCTTTTCCTTATTATTATATCTTCTGTAAGCACCAGAGAAGTAGAGATGAATCAAAGCTGAATCCCCAGTGCCTGGAACAGTGGGTGGTGGACAGCCAGTCAAAAAGTAAAGCAATGTGGGGCGCCTGGGTGGCTCAGTGGGTTAAGCCGCTGCCTTCGGCTCAGGTCATGATCTCAGGGTCCTGGGATCGAGTCCCGCATCGGGCTCTCTGCTCAGCGGGGAGCCTGCTTCCCTCTCTCTCTGCCTGCCTCTCCATCTACTTGTGATTTCTCTCTGTCAAATAAATAAATAAAATCTTTAAAAAAAAAAAAAAAGTAAAGCAATGAACTTGCGACTGAGGCAAATGGTAAGTTTAGCACCGTATCCCAGCCTAGCAGCCTATGAGATAGTTCTCCTTGTATATTCAGATTTTCTGAATGCCTTTATGGCCTTCGACTTAGGTCTTTGGCAGTGCTGGTGACTGAAAAGTAAAGATGGAAGACCAGCCACTAGAGACTAGAACAGTCTGTTGACATAAGTTAACATAGACAAAAGCTCTTCCCTCAGAGTAGGAAATGGGCTCTAAGACATATCCTTAAGTGAAAAAAGCAAGTTGTAGAACAGTGTAACACGTAAAACATACCATCCATTTAACACAGACACACATACTAAAAGCAGTATATTGTTACTGATACATGTGTATATTTGCAAAAGCATAGACAACAATCTAGAAGGATTGCATCAGCCTGGTAACAGCGGCTAACTCTGGACGGCAGGGGCGCAAAGGGAAAGTGTGGTCAAGGGGAACATTAGTGCCATTATCGCTTGCCTTGTAACCTACCCCAATGATGTTTCACGTGCAAGTTCACGTTTAGTTTCTAGAGCTCTTTTTCTCGTGGATACCTAACATGGTATTATTATAGTGACTCAAGTAGAGAATGGGGGAAATATTTCTGTCATATATAGACAATTTATAAGGAAATGCCCTAAAGAAATAAGAAGCATGTTATACCTGAGAAGAGCTAAGGGAGTTCTGTCTTTAGATTGTGTGGCTGGGAGGCAGTGAGTTTTCTGATCACTTAATACGTACAGGGCGTATGTGTGTGTGTGTGTGTGTGAGAGAGAGAGAGAGAGCGAGCTTGATTTTGATCCAAAAAACTGACCTATAAATAACTTTGCTAGAAATGGCAGCCAGTACTTTCAAGAGAGGAATGGAGAGGGATGGGCCAAGCCTGCCATCAGGCTGTGGGAGGAAGATAGCTTATCTTCTGCTTTCCACTCATTCAAGTGCAGATACAAGATGGGGTGGGAACTAGACAGAACATAATTTGGAGAGTATGTGAATTTCTTTTCTTTCCACTTTGCCTTGCTTCAAAAATTATTGGTAGCAACTTATGGAGGTCTCTGTAGCGCCTTCAAAAATCAATGAGGCCATAGGTAAAAACTGAAAATGAGAATGAGAGTATGAAGCCAGGGGTCGGGATGGTATCAACCTGGGTATGTCTGGTCCTGCACAGTCACTAGAGGTGGGACCGTAATTTAGTCAGGAGATTTTCACAACTGAAGAGAAGAAAGAATAGAATTGGTTCTAAGATTTGCCATCATTTCTGTGTTTTTTTCCCGAGGGAAAACTTTAATTAGTGTCTGGTGATGAGACACACACAAGCCCTCATCAGTAAGTAGCCCTGCAGTAAATCCAGCAATGGGCTCCCTGTGCCTTATTTTCTATGATCTCCTTCAGTGTAGGCCTCATCTTCAAATTCAACTCAATAAAAATAATTCTAGGGGCGCCTGGGTGGCTCAGTGGGTTAAAGCCTCTGCCTTCAGCTTAGGTCATGATCTCAGGGTCCTAGGATCGAGTCCCGCATCGGGCTCTCTGCTCAGCAGGGAGCCTGCTTCACCCCCCCTCTCTCTGCCTGCCTCTCTGCCTACTTGTGATCTCTGTCGAATAAATAAATAAAATCTTTAAAAAAATAAAAGTAAAAATAATTCTAGTGGCTGGCAGAACGAAGAGATCCTGCCTTACAGTTTTCCAAGGTCAGGACCCATCCAAAGATAAAATTATTTTATTATGATCTGGAATGGCTAGAACACTGCTCAAGCGATCTAGCACAAGTATGTTTCTGCAACACAGATGTCAGCTGGGCTCTCCTGTCCCCATGAAATCTAGAGGAGGTTGGTACATACCTTCTGAGGAAATCAAAACCCTCTCCAAGATTTCTGTTGGTGTTTATATAAGTCACAGACAATACATGGGAAGGAAGAGAGCATATTACATCACGGGGTGATGTCTGGGTGTCCCTGTTCTTAAACTACAATTAACTACCAGCCACGACTTTGTACGATCCCCCATCTCCTACCTGCTCACTGGCTGCTCGCTCTCTCTCTCTCTCTCTCTCTTTTTTTTTTTAAAGGGAGGAAGTTCCCTGCTGAGCAGAGAGCCTGATGTGGGGTTCTGCGGGGCTCTGCGGGGCTTCCAGGACCCTGAGATCATGACCTGAGCTGAGGGCAGAGGCTTTAACCCACTGAGCCACCCAAGCGCCCCTCACTGGCTGTTCTCTTTTCTCCCTTCCTGGATCTGCTCCCCACCCTCTTCAGGAGAAAAAAAAAAACCAAATCCCTCGTTTTGTCATACCGAGGCAGCTTAACCATCTCTCTTTCTTGCCTTCAAGGTCTCTCACTTCTATGACAAGGCCATGCATTATTTTCCGAGAGGCAGTTCTTTCCCAAAAGGGAAAAAAAGTTTATTTGCGCCTGAGCTTTTGGTAAGAATTGAGTAGTATTAATTTTGTATTCATTCATTCAGCACATGCGTGTGGAACAATTAATATGTGCCAGCCCGACTAGCAGCTGCTAGACATACAACATGAAAGGGGCAGAGTCCTTCCCCCGGAAGGAAAGTGGTCCAGGTGTGTGATTAAATATGCAAATTGCAATAGAGCCATAAACCTTGCCCAGGGGAAGATGGGAACGCTGCAGGTGGCATCTCAGATAAGTCAATCAAAATATCAAGTCATTTCCTTAGAGGCTAACAAAAGTTTCTGAAGATAAGCCCAAAGCAAGTTTTTTTTTTCCTTTTTTAAAAGATTTATTTACTTGACAGAGAGAGAAATCACAAGTAGGCAGAGAGGCAGGCGGGGGTGGGGGAAAGTGGGCTCCCTGCCGAGCGGAGACCCCCCCACCCCCATGTGGAGCTCCATCCCAGGACCCTGAGATCATGACCTGAGCCGAAGGCAGAGGCTTTAACCACAGAGCCACCCGGGCACCCCCCCAAGGTAAGTTTTATAACTTGTAGACTACTTTTAATAACTGCCTTTAAGCAGTGACCTAGAATTGCTAACACTTATTGATGTGACCCTGCTAGGGTCTCTGAGGTGCACGGTAAAGGTGCCCTTCTGCCTCATTCTTGTGTAGTGGGTATGGACTTTCCATTTGGGATGACTCAAAGTTCTGGAGATGGATGGTGGAGGGTGGCAAATTTTCTGTTATGTATACTTTACCAAAATAAAACAAACAAACAAAAAACAGTGACTACCACACTGCCTGACTTACTCTATGCATTCATCAAATGCTGGCTCCCTCCCTGCTTTTGTGAGTGAATTTGCATCTGGGATCACCCACTGTTTTTGCTTTATTGACTAATATACATAGAGAAAAGCGCAAGTCATCCAAAAAGAAATTCTGGGAAACTCATTTGTAAAGTGACAAGCTCTGAGGTACCTTGAGTCCTATATATTTTTATGTCTTTCTCCCTTCAATTGCCAGTACCGTCCTCTCCTTCAGTAGAATGATTTCCCAGAACATTGAGTCTAGAACTTTGTGGTAGAATAATGCTTCATAGTTGTGGAAAAACAGCAGTCAGTTTTTCACAGTAAGGGGACATCATCTTCTTACAAGTCATTTGTTTAAGGAATGAATTTTCAGGGACTTGGTATTTCCAAAGAATTTTCTGGCCAACGAGCTCAAATGACTGTACTCACCAATGTTCTCAGGGAGCAAGAATTACCACTTCCTTCCAGGCACACTTCCTAGTCTTTAGGAATCAAGGTTGGTAGTTACAGCAAATTCCATTAGGTAATTATTTCTTCAAGAGAATCTAGAATCTCAGAGCTAATGGGACCAGAGAATTTAAGGGGAAATCCCATTCAAGGGCTAGTTTTCATGTCCCTCTGTTATAAAACACAGGGTGATCTATGCTTTGTAGCAATATTGTAGCTGATAGCTCTAAGATCGGTATTACAGTGGGCATGAGGTAGAAACACTTTTATTTAGATTCTCTTCCTTCTCCCCTCCTCATCTTCCCTCCATTTCTTAGAGTCTGCCAGTGGTGAGATATATTTCAACTTCCATCTTGGACCCATTCACTGGTGTCAGACTCAGCCATCAGCTGCCCCAGCTTTGCTTGGGTCCTATAGGGGTGGACCAAGATGTGGGTGCCGCTAAGCCATTCCTAGGCCCAGTGTCCAGAGGTATAGGCTCCCTCTTTCAGTCAAGAACAAGCAGGGGGATGAGTCAGGTCTAACTTCATTTTGGTGGGGAATCAATGAGTAGCTAGGACTACAAATCTAGTTCTACATGTCAGAATGCATTCTTCTAACAACCTAAATGAGGATTGGGTATTTCCCTAAAGTAGGATCTTAGGACTATAAGAAAACGTTCTGTTTTGTTTTTGGGGTTGGTTTTTTTTGTTTTTTTTTTTTTTGGTCTTTTAGAAAAGATTTTATGAAAACATACATACTGAAAAATGCACATATTGTGAGCATATAGCCCAATAATTTTTCACAAACTGGGCACACGCATGCAACCATACCCAGATCTATAATCAGATCATGACCAGCACCCCAGAAGCCTGTCTTGTTCCCAGAAGGACTTCTAAGAAGTTATTTTATACACCCATCTGCCCATAAGTAGGCCTACACCTAAATCCACCTAACAGAGGGACATGCTCCCTTTTTATTTATTTCTAAGTGTAGAGAACCACACATAATTCATTTGAGGAAATGCATAAAGGTCATCATATTGTATGTACCTTTTTGTGGTAGCAGATTTCCTTCCTTCTTTTGCCTGGCCCTCCCATCTCCTTCTCTTTCTCCCTTGACTTACATAGTGATCTCAGAGCCCTGCAAACACGCTTGTCATCACTTCCCAGGACAAGAAACAAAATAGGCTGGGGCCACCCCAAAAGCTACCCCTCATGCCCCATCCCCATCAAGCCTTTATATGGCCTTTGCATATGAACCCTACCCAGGTAACCAAACCATGGATGCAAGAAAGTGTCTTTTTAGAAATTTTTACATTTCTAAAAAGAAATGGTAGATGGGACACTGGGTGGCTCAGTCGGTTAAGCCACTGCCTTCACCTCAGGTCATGATCCCAGGGTCCTGGGATCAAGTCCTGCATCAGGCTCCTTGCTCAGTGGGGAGTCTGCTTCGCTCTATCCCTCTGCCTGCCACTCTGCCTACTTGTGCTCATTCTCTCTCTCTGACAAATAAATAAATAAATAAATAAATCTTAAAAAATTAAAAAGAAATGGTAGATACCAGGGTTTCTGTTTGGGATGTTACAAAAATTCTGGAAATGGATAGTGGTGATGGTTGTACAATGTTGTGAATGTGCTTAATGCTACTGAATTATGTGCTTAAAAATGTCTAAAATGGTTAATTTTATCTATACATATGGTAGAATTATGGTATTTTACATATATGGTATTGTACATATACATACCGTATATGGTATTCTATATATATGGTATACTACATATATAGTATCGCCATTCTGTAGCCCTCAAATGAGTGCTATCCCATCTCAAGCCTACCCTTTCCCTAAAGTAAATACTCTCCTGATTCTATACTGATCACTTCCTCCTTTTTACAGGTTTTAAGCCAAATAGCATCCATAGATATTAGAATTTAGTGTTGGCTTTTTGAAAAATCTGATTTGGTCTTCTAAGTTTATTTCTGGTCCACATGGTTCCTTTCAGTTCTTCCCCTCAGGTTCATCTGTTGGAGAATTCATATCATTTGTCCTGCTTCTCATGGTCTGGATTTTGTGTGGTTCATGTTCCTCTGGCCTCTGTATTTCCCACAAAGTTGTCTTCCTGGATTCAGGAAGACTCAATCCCTTTAAGAAGACTAAGATTAAGAAGACTCAATCCCTTCGGTAAGACCATCATGGGGCTAAATGCTCTCATTCCATATAGGGGTCCATATGGTCTGGCTGTTGCTCTTTTTAAAATATATATATATATATATATATATATATATTAAGATTTTATTTGATACAGAGAGAGAGGTCACAGAGAGAGAGAGGAGGAAGCAGGCTCCCCACTGAGCAGAGAGCCCGATGCGGGACTCAATCCCAAGACCCTGGGTTCATGACCTGAGCTGAAGGCAGAGGCTTTAACCCACTGAGCCACCCTGGCACCCCATAAAATTTTTATAAGTTTGATATCATCAAATAGTGTATTGAATCTTACCTCGGTGCTTTGCTATTGTCTGTTATTGTGTGAACACTAGTTTCCCTGAGCCTTTGGAACGAGGTGTACTCTAGAGTGGCATGGCTGTCCTCACAGAGTTCCCTCTTCTGGTGTTTTTGGATAGGATTCAAATACATAGGCAACTTCCTCTCTGGGGTTTCCTGGCTCTGCTCCCCTCCCCTACTTTAAAAGAAAATTTATTTAACAGAGAGAGAGAGCTCAAG
The DNA here is from genome assembly GCF_020171115.1 of Neogale vison. NCBI lineage: Eukaryota > Metazoa > Chordata > Mammalia > Carnivora > Mustelidae > Neogale > Neogale vison. The sequence continues at coordinate 110,683,945 of NC_058095.1, read as the reverse complement.
CAGCAGGAGAGGAAGAAGCAGCCTCCCTGTCTGATACGGGGCTAGATCCCAAGACCCTGGATTCAAGATCTGAGCCAAAGGCAGATGCTTACGCCACACAGCCACCCAGGCACCCCTCCCCTCCCCCACCTCTATGTGGCCTTTCTATTTCTTTTGTTCCTCATTCCTAGAGTTCACAGGAGCTAGGCTTCTTCAAGCTTACTGCAGACTCCTGGCATTCTCCCCGTTGCCATGCTTCCCTGTGAGTACCTGTTTTCACTGTTCTCAAGTCTGTCAACCCACCAGCACCCTCTGCCTTCTCCTGCACAGACATCAAAACCTTACAGTCTGATAGCTGGCCAAGGTTTGCTCCTATCTGCCTCTATTTTGAACATCATGGAGATTTCTGACTCCTAATTTTGTCGTAAGTGTCATCCATAAGACTTTGACTTTGTTGTAGTTGCTCTATTTTTTCAATTGGGAATTCAGACACATTTAAAAACGACCTTACCCCCGCGGCCATTTTCCCAGAATCCTCCTTATTGACTTTAATGAAGGGGATACACACACATTCTCACACACATTCACACATAGTTTGGCTGTTCGTTGAAGGGTATATCGAAAGCCTTTTTCAGTTCATGCGTTTATGGGGTTTACTCAGTTGAATCTAAGGTACAGGTTTTAATTTCTCACAGTATCTCATTTGGTTTTCTCTATCACAGTGATATCTGTGACATGTCTTATTATCAAAATGTCCTGACTTAATGTTCCAGGGCCCTCGGCCAGGTGACCGGGGACATTCTGGAGAGGACCTCTGTCTTGGTGTGCCATGTGAGTGTTCGGGTCCTCAGGGCTGGTGAGAGGGGCTTAATGTGCAAACTGTAAACATGTGATATATGTCCTTGACTCCTGAATTAGTGGCCAAGTGTATCCCCAAAATGATGTGCTCCTTTTGGGGAACAGATACTCAATTAAGGGGCAGGTAGAAGAGAATCTACTCACTCAGGAAATGCCTGGTGTTCCGTTAAATGAGCCCCATGTCATACGACTTGGGAATTGATTCTGTTGTAGACTCCATGTTTGTGTTGAAACTTCTCATGTTGAAGTCCTAACCCTCAGTGTGGTGGGGTCTTTGGGAAATGATTAGGTCATAAGGGTGAATGAGATTAGTGTCCTCATGAAAGAGATCCTCAAAAGAGACATTTCCCCCTTTTGCTAGGAGAGAACCCAGCCAGAAGAAGACAATTTCTGAACCAGAAAGTTGACCATCACCAGACACCAAACCTGCCAGTGCCTTGATCTTAGACTTCCCAGCCACTAGAACTGTGAGAAAGAAATGTTGTATAAGCCCCCTGGTCTACAGGAGTTTTGTTAGAACAGCCAAGTAGACTAGGACATATTCCTTTCATGGTTCATGGTATTTTAGATCCTGGCCTGCTGTGAGAATCTGATTCAAGATATAGATCTTTTCCCCCAGAAAAGTGCACATACCCACACATTCTGCACACAACATTAAATGTTTACAGACTATCTTAACTATGACTCACTCCTATGTTTAGAATTCCTGTGCCGATACATTTGCCAGAAGCCGTGTCTTCCTGTGATCGATGGGATGCTCACGAGAGAGAGCAAGGTGCCCTCTCTCGGACTGTTACCGAGTCTACCGGAGTCTCACTAAATGTGGAGCTCTGAATCACGCTGCTCGGAAGTTGTGTTGGCTCCCATGGAAGGCCAAGCTGACGATTGCAGTACACGGGCCTGACTTCCAGCCAGGCTCTGGGCCATGGTGGGAGTAGAAGGCTCTGCTCATTAGCAACACTAAAGAGCCCCACAGTTCTAGCTGCTGACAGATGGGTGGAAAGCCTCTGGCTTTCCCTGCCTGGCACTTTTCAGATTCAGTCGTTAAAAATGAACCAAAGTCCTCTTCATCCTCTGTGCAGCCTTGGTATTTCCATGGGTACGTCCCATGGAGGCGGAAATGGGCACACAAAGGCTCACTGTAGGTCAGGAAAGGTGTAACTCGGCAGGCTGGGTGGCCATCAGCTGGTGTGATGGGCAAGCTGGAAGCTGTGGCCTAGAAGATTCCCTGCTCATCTTTGCTGTGAGTCTCCTGATTAATAAAGATTTTGTTTATTTATTTGAGAGAGAGAGAGATCACAAGTAGGGAGAGAGTCAGGCAGAGAGAGGGGGAAGCAGGCTCCCTGCCGAGCAGAGAGCCCCATGAGGGGCGCGATCCCAGGACCCTGAGATCATGACCTGAGCCGAAGGCAGAGGCTTAACCCACTGAGCCACCCAGGCACCCCAAGTCTCCTGATTAATAAACAACTAAGTCATGCCACAGGCACATCAGAAGGAGGCATGGTAAAATGCTAGCTGCTGAAATAAATTTGCCCAACTTTATGTTTTTTGAGGTTTTCTTATTACAAGACTATTAATTAAAAAAAAAGACGCAAAGGGATGAATAATTCTACAATTACAACAGCAAACAATCCTTCTTATTTTTTTTTTTTAAGATTTCATTTACTTATTTGTCAGAGAGAGAAAAAGAAAAAGAGTGGGAAAGCAACAGGCAGAGGGAAAACTAGACTCCCCACTGAGCAGGGAGCCTGATGCAGGACTCGAGCCCAGGACCCTGGGATTGTGACCTGAGCCAAAGGCAGGTGCTTAACCCACTGAGGCACCCAGGCATCTACAAACAATCTTTTTTGTCAGCCAAGTTTTTCTTTATGGATTCACCAAAGAGTGTGGCTGGAGGCTTAATGGCATAGCAAGTGGCCCAGCCAGCCCTCCAGAAGATAACTGCCCCTTGATGAGAAATGATACCACAAATAAGCAGCACAGGATGGTCCAAAACGGGCACCCCCTGCAACTTCCCTATCTCAGTCCCCCACTCAATGACGAGTCATCCTTGGATGGCCTCTCTCTCTTGCCTCCATATTGGAGCTTCAGCATGTCCTGATGCTTATGCCCGGGACACATATCTCAAAGCCATCCTCTTCTGTGTGCGCACTGCCCGGGCTGCCCGGGGCGAGGTCCCCAGTGCTCCCTGCGGGCCCAGCAGTCACGGAGCATGTCCGGTTCCCGCTGCCGCTCCTCCTCCGCTGTCTATCACTTCCATCACTGCTGCTGGCCGGTGTCAGGCACTCTGTGGTAGCTGTTGCTTGTTAATAGATCAGAGTGTGACCAAGTCACGTCTCTACTCACAGCTTTCCAAGTGACTTCCCACTGAATTGAGAGTTGAATGTAAACTCAAAAAAATAAATTCCTTTGGGTGGCCTGGGTGGCTCAGTCATTTAAGTGTCTGCCTTCGGCTCAGGTCATGATCTAAAGGTCCTGGAATTGAGCCCCTCGTCGGGCTCCCAGCTCAGCGGGAAGCCAGCTTCTCCCTCTCTTGCTCCCCCTGCTTATTTTCCCACTCTTGCTGTCTCTCTGTCAAATAAATAAATAAAATCTTTTAAAAAAATTCCTTCAAATGGCTCACACCTCATTTAGAATAAAAGCCAGCTTCCTCCGGTGGCCTCACGGATCCCTTCTCATGGGGCTCTGGCCAACCTCTCCAATCTCACCTCTGTGTCAGTGATCTGCTCTTTCTCTCCAAACCACTCTTGGTATTGGATCTTCTTGAATTCACCATCACTTAGGCAAGTGGGTGTTTTTCCTCATCTTGCCTCCAGCTGGTCCTCCCGCTGCCTCATTGCTTCCTATCTGTTTGCCAAACACACCACGTTCTTATTCCCCCCACAAACCATGGCTTCTGCTGGCCCTTCTGTCTGCAGTCCTTCCTGGGGCTGCTTCTCACCCCCGGGTCACAGTGCACATGCTCCCCATTCCGAGAGGCCTGCCAGACCACCCCCTCCACTGAGGCTGCTCCCTGCTCTGTTCAGACAGCCTGTCATGACCGTGACCGCACCCACACCCGTTTGCATGTGTTTTCACCCCTTCTTTGGCTCCCCTTGGAAGCGGAGCTTCAAGAGGGCAAAGTCACGGACTCGTTGGTTTTGCACTGCATTTCCAGAGCCTAGAGTGGTCCCCGATTGACAGGTGTGATAGGGAAACCTCCCTCCTGATGAATGAATGAATGAATGAATGAATGAAGCAGAGTCAGAAGCTGGGGTGCTCCTGCTGCCCACCCCACAGAGCTGTAGCAACTCTACCCTTGCTGCTCTCCCCACCACCCATCTGCTCAACTCTCCCTGTCTCATGGTTCACTCTCAGCTGCCGGTTTGCTCTCAGCTTGTCCCATCTCCATAGAACTGTGAGCTGAGCTCAAAGCAGTCAGCTAGCTTAACCTTCCCATGTTCAGGAGGGGAGCTGCCTTACTTACTCTGTTTTCCATCCTTCCCATCCCCACCGCAGTTAGCAGTGGCTGGGAGTCAGGGGAGGGACAAATGTGGCCCCTGACCACCAGCAGCTGGGGCTCAGAGATTCAGTCCTAAGCACTCCCTATGGGTGCCAGTTGCCAGAGGGAACTCCTCTCTCGGGGCACTGACCCGAACAGCTGAGACCCAGCTCCCGGCTGTGGGGACCCCATCATTGGGACCGTGGTCTGAGCGTCAGACATCTGACATCTGTAGACTGATGCTCTCCAAGTTCAAGGAGATGAGGGCCAACCCCTCTCAGGAGGCTAACCTTAAGAGTGATTAAGAAAAAGAGTTTTCAGTGTGTAAGGATGTGGCCCTTCTTCTGCTGTTATCTGGGATCTCTCGGCTTCTGGAGAATGTGTGTGAGCATGCACACATACGTGTGTAAGGATACTCCGTCATGCTTGCTTTGAAAGCAGCTCTTTGTCAATGGTCTGCTCTCTCTGAAAACTTTTAGGAATTTCTCCTTGTGTTTGATATTCTAGAATTCAGTGGAATATGCAGGTGTCAGGTGTTCCTTCTCTCCCTTTTGGCCTTTATGGGTCTCAGTCTGAGATTCCGCATCTCTGTGCGAAAATCATCTCGGTGGTTTCTTCAAACAAACAAAAAATCCTCTCCAGTTATTTTCTTGGTAGGCCTCCTGTTTCCTGAGACTTCTGTTTCTGTCCTCTGTTGTACCTAACTGTTCTTCTCTATTTTCAAGACCTTCATCCTTTCCTTTTTCCTTCTGCAGCATGTTCGCAAGTTGGTCTTTCATTTTCACCCATCCTGTTCTCGGCCATGTCAGTTTCCCCCTGATGCCATGAGGATCTCTTTCTGGCACACTGTGTTTCATTCTAAGCTCTCCACTTGAATCTTTGGTGTGGTTTCTCATTTTTGTTCGGGGTTTCCAGCAGGGTGAGGATGAGGAGATAAATGATGGCACACATGCCCTGCTGTGGCGGGATTGGGGGGGGGGTTCCCCAGGCTCTGAGAATCAGGGTTTCTCACTCCTGAGTCAAGGTCAAGGCTCTCCCTAACACCCCCACCCACACCGAGTACTGGCAGTCTTAGGAGGAGGCATCCCTTGGAATCTAGTCCTCAAGCCTTGCTTTGGGCCTGGGAAAGGAAGTGGGGGGACTTGAGTCGCTGGGTCTGGTCAGTCCTGCTTGTTTATGCCCCTTCTTGCTCTTCACTGACTTTCCTCTTGACCCTGAGGATCCCGGAGTCCTCTCAGCTGGTGAAGAGGCCAAACTTCCAACCTCTCAGGCAGTGTCAGGGGAGGGTAAGTGGCAGGACCAGACGCCTTCCCCGGCCACCCTCCCCCCACCCTGTAGCCACCTTCCAAACAGCCTCCTGCCTCCCCAGGGGCTCCTGGCCTCTCTAGGTTCTCTGAGGGATGTTGAGGAGGGAGCTGGGGGCCCTGCGCTATTTCAGCACCAAGGGTGGGGGGGTGGGGGGAAGGAGTGGGGGTGGGGGTGGGGGAGCATGAATGGGAAGCAGAAGGTCTCATCCAAGGAGACACATTCCCAGTTCATTTGTGTTTTCCTATTTTTTAGTTGTTTACTTGGCAGATCCTTGAGACTCAAATGTGGTCCATTTGCCAGCACTCAGCATCACGTGGGAGCTTGTTAGAAAGGCAGCATCTCCCTCCCCAACAGACCTCCCAAATCAGAAGCTGCAGTTTAGCAAGGTCCCCAGGTGATTCATGGGCTCATTAAAATTTGAGAAGCCCAACTCTACAGTAAAATACACTTTCGTGATTAAGAAAATGACAAATTAAAAAAAAAAATCATAGAGCTTCCCCAATGACTCTTAGTTACCCCTATTTCCAGGCAGACAGGCTAGAAGCTGGAGAGCACTCAGTGCAGAATTGTGTTTCCTGTACAGGCTGAGAGCTTCAGGGTGAAGACTGATTTGGCCTTTCTTCCTGCTAGAGACAAGAACCTCTTCAACATGTATGCACCCATTCTCAGCACCCAAAAGGGAAGGAAAAGAGAAAATTTTATCACCGTATTAATTAAGGATTAGACTATGATCATGGAGACAAAATGATTGCTAAGATCATAATGCTTTCTGGGTGAAGATAATAAAGTAGAAAGAGAGTGGCTGAAATCATGGGCAGCGGCAGGGAAAGATGGAAAAAACAAAACAAAACAAAACAAAACACAGGAAATGACAACAGGAATTTGACTAGTAATGCCTGAGTCCCGCCCAAACTCAAGGTGAGATCCCTCTTCCAGAGGTCTGTAGGCATCTGCTCCTGACGTGACACCCTGTCCTGGGCTCTGTGTCACTCTGTGAGCCCAACAGGAGACTGAGGAATTACAGGGAAAGTGACACTGGTACTGTTTCAGGGTGTACCTACTGTGACCTAGTGTAGACTGATGCGTGGACTTACCCAAGCCTATGGGCTCCCTACACTCAGCTGCTGACTGCCTCTGGGTCTGGGCCAAATCTACTCCACATGTAAGGAAACAGGAAGGAGGTGTCCTTTCCTTTTTCAGAGGACACTGTGAAGGCAGTCCTAGGCTGGTTTGGTTTTGTCGTTTCTTCCTTCCTTTTTGGCTCTTCTCAATCACTGACTGTCTCCCTCCTTCCAGCTTCTTCTCTTTCCAGATCCAATCTCCAAATGCCCAAGTTCCAGAGAGCTTGGTCCTTGGACCCCTTTCCTCCCTAGGCAGCGCCCTCTATTTCTAGGGCCTATTATGCTAAAAACAACACATTTCCATTTCTAACCTAGGTGTCTCCTCTGAATTTCAGAAAGAGGTAAATCAGCAGTTTGCTGTCACACACACACTGTTTGAGATGCCTGTGAGCCTCCAACAGTCCACTTGATTTTTCACTTAGATGCATCACCAGCATCCCAAACTGAACGTATGCAAAACCCAACCATACTCACTCTCCTACATTTGCTCCCACCTCTGTCCCAGTCAGTGGCCCATAGCCAGTTTCCTGAGCTCAGGTGCCATCTTTCACAGCTTCCGCTCACAAACCCTGCACCTGATCGGTCCCCCGTCCTGTCCCTTCTGTATTAAATCCGTCCATTGGGTCCCACCTTCAGCCTTATTTCACTTCACAAGTCCCTTACTCACGTGCTCCTGCTTCCTTTGAGCACCTTAAATAAGATCTCTGTACACCACCTGGAAACCCCTCCCTGCTCAGCTCAGCTCATTATAGCTCAAATGTCAGATCTCAGCTTCAAGTCAGCTCCAGAGAGAGGCCTTCCTTGACCTTCCTTCCCAAAATAGGGCTCTCAAAACCTAGTTCTGTTCTGTTCTTTTCTTTCTTTCTTTCTCTCTCTCTTTTTTAAAAGATGTTATTTGAAGTAATCTTAATACCCAGTCTGGAGTCTGAACTCAACCCCCCAGATCAAGAGCCGCAGGCTGGGCGGGACTGAGCCAGCCAGGCACCCAGACCTAGTTCTTTTCCTTCATAGGATTCAACACCAAGTGTAAGTAGGTATTTATCTATTTATTTAATTCCTGTCTCCATCACTAGACTTGAAACTCCCTGAAGAGAGGGCTTTTTGTCTTGTTCTGTGCTAGAAGAATGCTTGGTGTTTAGTAGTATTTATTACTCAATGAATACTTGTTGGAAAGAAATGCCCGAGTACATGAATAAAGAAAGTCTGGGTAACTCCTAGGGAAGCAACTTTTTACCTATTCTTGCCCCAAACTGAATAAACCCTATGTTCCTCCCGCCGCAGTTCTATTCTAATTAACAGCAAATTCTTAATCCATCTGTCCATTAATAGTATATGATCAGTATGTATTTTCTCAGTCAGCGGGTATTATTAGTACTCACCTTCACAGTACGGTAGGCTGTTGTGTCACATTTTTTTCGATATTACAAGAGGGTTGGGGAGCGCTGCTTGACGCCCGCATACCTCCCCGCGGAGAAAGTTCTTTGCAGTTAAGGTTTGGCTACGTGTCCAGCAGAAGGCGCTGCGGAGACACAGCTGCCGCGGGCGCAGGCGCAGCCCGGCGGGGAGGGGCACGGGGAGCGTAGAATGGCGTTCTAAATGACGGCCCTGGGAAGTGTTGGCCCGTTCCTGGGACAATTTCCAACAGCTCGGTGGCTTCACGGCCCAGTAGAGCGCAGTGGTTTCCAAGCCTGGCTGTATCAGTGGCACATGATTTCTCGGCAGCACCCCTGAAAAATCTGGTTTAGTACGACCCCCCCTAGAGGCTGTTCTCGCTGATTTTCATGATCAAGCGATTTGGGACCCGTTGGTGGAACACCCACCAACTCGGGAACGAGTGAGAAGAGAAACCTGGTTCTCCCTCCCAAGCTTGTTGTTTTTAGCTGTGTGACCTCTGGGAGCATCCTGCTCCCCTCGTAGGATGGAACGGCAATGCCTACCTTGTAAGATTGGTTTTTTGTGTGTCTTTTTAAGATTTTTTCTTTTTTCTTTTTCTTTTTTGACAGAGAGAGATCACAAGTGGACAGAGAGGCAGGCAGAGAGAGAGAGAGAGAGAGAGAGGAGGAAGCAGGCTCCCCGCTGAGCAGAGAGCCCCATATGGGACTTGATCCCAAGACCCTGAGATCATGACCCCAGTGGAAGGCAGAGGACTCAACCCACTGAGCCACCCAGGCGTCCTGTAAGGTTGTTTTAGAGATGAAAAGACATCTGGTGTAAAGCAGCTACTAGTAAGTGTTCAAAACAAGGTAGTCTCTAACCTGAATCAAAGGCATAGGAGGTGTTCTGAGACTTTTCCTGGGTTTCCTCCTCTCTCCCTAGAAAGGAGACTGTCCAATCCAACCGTTTGAAAATCAACAACATTTAGTTCTAGACTCTCTGCTTCTGCCTGTCTTTAGTTCATTCACTTTTCTTCCAGCAGGCACTAAAAAGAACAGTATAAGGAGATGAGGGAGGGTTCTAGTTAGAAAGGGTTTGTAGACAGCAACTGGTCAATCCCCTTTATTTCTCAGGTGGGGAAACAGGTTCAGAGAGGTCAAGGCTTCCCAAGGTCACACAGCCGATGAGCACAAAGCCATGGGCCTGTGCTCTCTCCAGCACTCAGTGCTCTCTGGAAGGTTAGTGGTGAATCTGTTTGGGTCTTGCCCTTGTCCTCTAGAAAAAAGAAGGGTGCTTTTCTTGAAAACTCAGTGCTTCCTCCACTACCATTTCGTGGTCATTATTACTGCCTTATCCAACAAAACAGACTTGCAACAAAAGCAGAAAAATGACAATATTGTTACCAGTAAATACCGTCATGAAGCTGGTGGGCGTGCTTCAAGGGCTTAGGCACACCATCACCTGTAATCCTGTTTATCCTGTTTATTCATTCATCAAATATTTGTCAAGACTTCAAAGGATTCCAGATCCCATGGATGCTGCAATGGGCAAACAGGCCATGGGAGCAAACAGGCTCCCATGCAGCCTGTGTTCTGCTGAGAATGGCAGACCTACAACACACAAGTCAACAAGATAACTTCAGATCACATCCAGGGCTTTGAGAAAAACAGGGCACCGTGATAGTAAGTGACTGGCCCACAAGGGACCTGAGGCCTGGGGTCCAGAAAGGCCTCTCCCAGGAGGTGTTCAAAGATGTGGAAGAAGGGAGATGAGCAGGAACCAATCATGGCAACCGCTGGAGGGACACATCTGGAGAAGGGGGAGAAGGCATTTCCAGGCTTAGCCAGCCTGCCCATCCAGCTCCTACCCTGTGACTTACCTTAAAACCAATAGCCACTTTTCCCTTCTCTTAGGCAAAATGTCATGGAGGCAGGGAGGACTTTGGGAGAGAAGAGAGGGGGAACATTTGGAAAATAGTTGCACAACTTTAAGAGGTGGGTGTATTTCATTCATTGCATAGGTAAGGCACTAGACCAATTGAATGGTGGGTTTGGTCTCATTTCCTTCCCGACCTTGCCTCTAGTTTTCCTGCTTTTGTTTGTACCTGTGGCTTACCTCCTCCCCAGTCCATGTCTGCCTTCCCTGGGTGTCACCCACCCTACCATCTCTCCCAGCAGCCTCTCCTAGCTCAGCTGGGCTCAGTGGGGCTCTCGTATTATCCCTAATTCTCAGGTCCTTACTCTGATCAGAATTAAAGCCAGTTTCCTTTTGTGTGAATGGCTCTCATAGTGTAAGCAGAGTTCCTTTCTCCTCCCTGTTTATTAAGGGCACCATCCAGTTTCCTGGTCGGTGGTCTCTGGGCTCCTGCTTCCCCTCCAAGGCTTCCCAAGGGGCTGCTGGAGGGGCAGGGGGTATGCTCAGCAGCATAGCTAGTAACACTTGTCAAAAAGGATTGTATTTTATCTGGAGTTTACAAATAAATGACCTCAGCTTTTTGTTTCCAAAAAGGAAAAAGCTGGCCCTGTTCTCTTTGGGACTTGCCTGAGGGGTCATTTCCCTCACCTTGCTCCTTAGGCACTGCCTACAGAAGAATGTGATCAGATCTACACCATTTGTTCACACATTTACACAAGCCCCTCTATGAGCCATTGCCCAGGGATTAGAAGTCAGTCTTGGAAAATCAGGGAATCACAATAGAATAATCATGTCAGACATAGTCTATAATAATGTTCCCATGTGTTACCTCATTTGATCTTCAGAATCAGCCTCTGAGACAGGGTGGAATGGGCACTATGGTCTCCTGGTATGCAGCTGGCTTAGAGATGGTATGTTACCTGTCAAGGTCATACAGCTGGGGCCTGGAAGAACTAGGCCTCACCCAGGTCTTTTATGATTCCTCTGGGATCATAATCCTTTTGATTTAGAATGGATGAAGTCAGGACTGGACTATTTTAAAAACCATTTCATTAAATTTTTAAAAACTTTTATTTATTTATTTGACAGAGAGAGATCACAAGTAGGCAGAAAGGCAGGCAGAGAGAGAGAGGGAAGCAGACTCCCTGCTGAGCAGAGAGACCGATGTGGGACTTGATCCCAGGACCTGAGATCATGACCTGAGCCAAAGGCAGAGGCTTAACCCACTGAGCCACCCAAGTACCCTGCTTCATTAATTTTTAAAATCATGTTTATATGAGAATAACAGAAGGAATCCTTTTCTGAATGACCAGTGCTGGGATTGGACTTTTTAGGTTGAGAAATTCTGTTTTCCCACTGACTGGCTAAACTTCCTGGGAGGTCAGATGGGCACCGGGGGTAGTGAACAAGGGCTATGAAGTGACTTCCTCTAAACATCCTGAACAGGGTCCACTTCTGGGAATAGCCAAGGACTATTCCTCCCACAGACTACAACTCCAAACCCTGGGGGCCAGGAAAACCACCTGGAGGTGCTAAGTATGGTCAAAAGCAGGAAGGCTCTGTAGGAGTCAATACTCAGAGGGGGGGTTGGCATTCAGGGGAGTTTCCTGTTTTAGGACTCCTATCTTGAGGACATATGGCTATATACGGTGATAGAAATCCCAAAAAAGAGGAGAAAATGGAACAGAAAAAAATATTTGAAATAATGGTTGAAAATTTCCCACATTTGGTGAGAGCCATTTGTAGATACAAGAAGATCAGTGAAACAGAATAAATACAGAGTAAACCATGCCTAGACCCATGAGAGTCAAACTGTGAAGAAACAAACACAAAAATTCTGAAAGCACCCAGAGCAAAATGTCACTTTACACACAGGAAAACAATAATTCCAAAGTTCTCTGACTTCTCATTGAAATCACAGAGACCAGGAAATGGTAGAACAATATCTTTAAAGTGCTGAGGGAAAAAAAAGAAAAAAATCCCTATCAACCCAGAATTTTATATACAGACAAACTAACATTCCAGAATAAAAGTGAAATGAAGACATTTTCAGAGAAAAGAAAATGGAGAGTATCTCTCTCCAGTGGGCCTGCACTCCAAGAGGTGCCAGTGGAAGTTCTTCAGGCAAATGTAGGACTAAGGAAAGCATCTTCGGTAGTCTGCTGCATGGGTGGGAAGCTCACACAAAGGGTAGAGGCCTGGGTGCACTGGTACAGACCAGACCCTGGGTGGATGTCACCTGGAAGATGCCATTTTGAGTGTGACGTAGCTATGTTGTTCATATGTTGAACTCTGGACCCGGAGCCCCCAGCCCACTTCCGGGAAACTTGTGCCAAGGCCTGGGGTGGAAGTTAGACAAGGAGGTGAAAAATGGTCATTTTATTCATCCCCAAGGAGAACAACAAAAACTGCTTCAGTATTGACTGGAAAGCACAGGCTGTCTGGGCCCTTTTAAAAAATTTGAAAGAGGGCACTACTTTCATGACCTAGTTACCGTCCAAAGGCCCCAGCCCCAAATACCATCACACTGTGGATTAGAGCTTCAACATATGAATTGTGGGGAGACACAAACATTCAGTCCATCACAGGACAGCAGGCCATCTCCCAGAGACATACTACGTTTTATAATTTGCTCTTACGTTGACTGTACTTGTTCTCTTAATGCATATTTGGCAGTTTGGGAGTCTATATATAACAATCGGTATGGATGATTAATTGTTCCGTTATTTTGTTTTTATCAGCTCTTGTCACAAATCCAGTTTCACAGACATACCAAACAAAAATAGAAGTGATGCTTTTAACTTGTGGCTGCTGAGGAAACCCAACCCTTGTGCTTGAAGCTCTCCTTCTGTTTCTCTGGCCTTGGGGGACCCTACGCCCAAGGATGCTTGCACTGGGCCCAGATTGCCCCCGGCCGGCAAGGTCAGGAATAAATCTGAAAAGAAGACTGCAGGCCAGCAGAGACTGTCACAGAGAAACAGTGATCCAAAGACAGCTCTGGTACCTTCCAGCTCAGGGAGATTGGACCAACCAAGCCAAATGTGCCCAAGAGGGAGGAGATCGGTGTGATGCTCATTGTGTGGAACTCCCTTTCCCTTCTCTCAGAGGTAAACTTGGGTTGTGTCTTCTCATGTTTGGAGACTCACTCTTGGAATTCGGGGTATCTCTGAAACTGTCATGGCAAATATATTGGCTAGAATGCTCCTCTTGATTCACTCAATGTGCAATGTGAGGTAAATTTAAAAGTGATAAATGAGGCTCAGAAATTCAGTTCTAATTTCTTTTCTCCCTGTTCAACGTGAACATACAAAAGTTACCATATTCAGTCATGGCATTCTAATAATGTAAAAACCCACCTCAAGTTCGGGCCTTAAACTGTAGGATCCAAAGTGAGTTCTATATTATTTTTCTGTAGCCAGACATGTGCGTGACACTTAATTCTGATTATTGATCTCTGAAAGTGGTAGTTTAGGATCAAGGATATAATTTCCCATCCAGAGACCAAAAGGGCAGAGAGGAACCTCGAAGCCTACTATTAGATCAGAGGCAGTCAGATGGAAAGGAGTCTAGAAGATCGAGGTAGTGTTAGTCATATATGGATGCATGAGTCAGGGTTCTCCGGAGAAGCAGAACCAATAGGATGTATATGTAAATATACATAAGAGGACATTGATTATTGGAATTGGCTCACGCCATTATGGAGGGTGAGGATTTCTACAGTCTGTCTTCTATAAGCTGGAGACCCAGGAAGGCCGCTGTAATTCAGTCCCTGTCTAAAGGCCAGAAACCAGAAACATTAATGTCTGAGAGCAGGAGAGAGTGGATGTCTGAGCTCAAGCAAGAGGACAAATTCACCCTCCCTCTGCCTTTTTGCTCTCTTCAGACCCTCAGTGGTTTAGATCATGCCCATCTGCATTGGTGAGGGCAAACTTCTTTACTGAGAAACTTATTGCTTACAGTTCTGGAGGCTGGGGAGTATGAGACAAGGTCCCAGCAGGTTCAGGGTCTGTGGAGAGACCACATACTGGTTCAAAAATGTCTTCTCACTGTGTCTTAACATAGCAGAAGGGGCGAGGAAAATTTCTGGTGTTCTTTTTGCTTCTTTCTTTTTTTTTTTTCCATTAAAAAATTTTTTTTTTTTAATTTGAGTATGTTTGGCATACAATGTTGCATTAGTTTGGAGTTTATTTTCTTTTCATGTCCCATTCCTAAAGCTTTCCAAAGGCCCTATCTCCTAATACCATCATGCTGGGGAATGTGATTTCAACATATAAATTTAGGGACACAAACATTCAAACATCTGCCATGACTCCATTTCCAGCCCCCCGGGAGCCCATGCTGTTCCTCAAGCCAGTAACACTGGCCTCAAGACCACTGCCTTTCCTGTTGCCCGTGTCTCAAATTCTTACGTGGATTGTTCCCTCTGCATTTACGTCAGGTGTGTAGAGATTGTCATCTCGTTTCATCAAGTCTCTTCTCAGACATGACCTCCCCATCTGACATGGTGCCCGATACTCTCTTTCTCTTGGCCCTGTTTCATTTTTCTTTATAAGATATCTCACCTGACATTGTGTACTTGTGTGTGTGTTTATTGTCTGCCCCCTCTTAGCATAGTGGAAGGTCTAAGACGGTAGAGACTCGGATTTGCTCCTTGCTTCTAGCACTGTGCCCAGTAGAGTTTCTGGCATATTAATGAAATTAGTATTTATTGGCTGAATGGACAAACACATTATCTATCTGAAAGAATGTACTTTTTTAAAACACAGCCAAATGAATGTCTTAAAACTAGGCTGTCATCACAACTTGTCCCCATTCTACATATTTAAATTGGTTTGCACCAAGAATAAGATTTTATGGGAATAAAGCATTAAGAAATAAAGCATTAAGAAAATGAGACATGAACAATTGGGTGATCTGCTCACCTGCACCCATTTCTTGTCTTGGGGCCTAGTCAGTTTCCTGTAAGTCAAAAAAACAGGATGGGGCGCCTGGGTGTCTCAGTGGGTTAAGCTGCTGCCTTCAGCTCGGGTCATAATCTCAGGGTCCTGGGATCGAGTCCTGCATCGGGCTTTCTGCTCAGCAGGGAGCCTGCTTCCCTCTCTCTCTCTCTCTCTCTCTGCCTGCCTCTCTGTCTACTTGTGATCTCTCTCTGTCAAGTAAATAAATAAAAAATCTTAAAAAAAAAAAAAGAAACAGGCAATGAGGGAGATAAAGTATGGTATCAGTTGATGCATTAAGCTCCAGTTTCTCCTTAGAAAGTTATTAGAAAGTTATTGCCTCAGAACCCAGTTGGGTCTAGCCAGCACAAAGGGAAGGAGAGATTGAACACCTATCCAGATGAAATTAGGGGCATCTGACATCCAAACTGGCCAAATTATTCAGGTAATTGCCAAGTGTCTATTTCATGCTGTGACAACCAAATGCAGTTAAACTCTCAAAGGCATCCTTTATTTAAGCAGTGAGAAAATGGGCTAGAATATCTGTCTAAATTAATGATGAATTATGTTATACACTTGGCCTTTCATTTAAAAATGAAATGAGGGCCTGAAACTTTGGTAGAAATTAAGTCCTGAGGACTCTGCGAGGTAACTGTCTTGTCACACTCGGGGGTGAATTCATGGGGGCAGAGGGGCTCGCGCTGCACTAGGCTGAGTCATGGCCCCCACAGATACCCAGGTCTGAATTCCCAGAACTTGGGATGGTAACTTATATGGCAAAAGAGACTTTGCCGTTGTGATTAAAGGTCCTGAGATGGACAGTTATCCTGGATTATCTGGGCATGCCCACAGGGTCCTTGTAAGAGGGAGGCCAAGGAGATTTGAGGTGATGTGACATGGAAACAGAGATGAGAGAAACGGGCTTCAAAGAGGGAGGAGGGGCCGTAGGCCAGAGAGCAGAGGCCACCACTAGAAGCTGAGAAAGGCAGGCAAACAAAGTCAGCTCTCAGAGCCTGTAAGAGGCACCAGCCCTGCAAACAACTCAGTTCTGGCTCAGTGAAACTGATTTCAAACTTAAGACCTAATGAACATTCACAGACTTTTGTGTTGCTCTTAGTCACTAAGTTGGCGATGACTTGTTAACAGAAGCAACAGGAAATGAGGACCTGTGCTTGCTGGGAAGTCTTGGCTTCTTGCCCAGAGCATCTGAATGAGGAATGAGCTTCCTAGCTGTGATCTGTGCACCTTGGCTGCTGCCATAGCCTTATCTTCTAGAAACCAGAACCTGAGAGAAAGGTTAGGATGCTCACTCTTTCTTCAGGTGTGCAAGCCTGGGGCAAGGAGGGTGAAAGAAAAGGGACAGGAAGCAAGGAAAGATGCCCAGATTTGCTCTGAGATAGGCTGTTGCAGTGAGCAGTAAAGACACTCTTCAATGGCATATTGGCTCATGTAGAAGGTTCCAGAGAGGGGCCGTACCTCAGAGTAGTCCCGGAAACAGAAAGGAGGGAGGACGTACCTGTCTGGCTCCCTCTTGTTTCTCCTTTCCAACTGGTTGAGGTTCATCCAGGGTGGGGGTGTAATGCCCTGAACTTCTAGTTTATTCCACCTAGTTCCCCAAAGACATCTTAGGAAATCATACCCCAAAGACTCAACGTTGTGGTGTTTCATTTACAACCAGAAGTAAAGTTTAGGTTCACACAGTGGCTGGGTAAGTATCCAAGAGGGTGAACGTAAGCTGGAGGTCTCTTGAGTTTTAGGCTCAGAAACCACACAGTGTACTTCCAGGACATTCTAATGGTCAAAGCAAATCACAGGCCAGCTCAGCTTCAGTGGTTGTGGAAATAGATGCCAATGCTTGATAAGAGACACTACAAGGGTATTTCATAGGGGAAATGCATGTTGAGAGGGGAATGACTGGGGCAGTTTTTGCAAATAATCTACCACAGGTTGTTAGCAAAACAAAGCAGAAGCACTGAGCACCAAGACGGGGAGGCATAGGAACTGCACAAGGGCAAACCTCTTCTCCTTTACCAGAGCCAAAGCTCAGTACGCCTTGGCATGGAAAAGAGGGGCTGAAGCCAAGAGCTGGATGAACAAAGGCTTTGGGTGTCATACCCAGGCATTTGGACTTTGTTCTGAAGGCAGCAGGGAACCATGAAGGAGAGGGAGATGGGCAGGCTTTCTGTTTTGAAAGCCCTACTCCCTGGGATACAGAGTATAGATGAGGTCATCTGGGCAGGCATTTGGGAGGTGATCAGGGCGTGACGATGGAGGCCTCGTGAATAAGATGAGTGCCCTTATAAATGGGGCCCCACAGAGCTGTCTTGCCCTCTTTCTGCCATGTGAGGACTCAGCCAAAAGATGGCTTTGCCAGCCCCCTGACCTTGGACTTCTTCTAGCCTCCAGAACTGGGAGAAATGAATTTCTGTTGTAAGCCACCCAGTCTGTGGTGTTTTGTGATGACCAAGACTTTTACCCAACTTGATTCTAAAGTAGCTCGCAAAGACCACACATAAAATAGAGGATGGTGAATGCTGTGAATCCGAGCTGTCCTGTAAAACCCTCCTCCGAGTAATATTTTCCCTCGCTATAGTGTTTGTATTCTTGGTCTCCTACCTTTAAAAGTATATGCTCTGGGGAGTGCCTGGATGACTCTGTGGGTTAGGCCTCTGCCTCCTGCTCAGGTCATGGTCTCAGGGTTCTGGGAGCGAGCCCCATGTCCAGCTCTCTGCTCAGTGGGGAGCCTGCTTCCCCCCAGCTCTCTGCCTGCCTTCCTGCCTTTGTGGGATCTCTGTCTCTCTTTGTCAAATAAAGAAATAAAAATTTTTTTAAAAATGTATGCTCTGGGACATCTGGGTGGCTCAGTCGGTTAAATGGCTGCCTTCAGCTCAGGTCATGTTCTCAGGGTCCTGGGATCCAGCCCTGTCTCCCTCTGCCTCTCTCTCTCTCTCTCATCAGTCAATCAATAAAATCTTAAAAAAAAAAAAAAAAAAAAAAGAATAGCTTGATTAAATGAGTCCCACTGTAGCTTTTGCATTTTACTGCCATTTTCAGCTCTAACTATGTCCTCTGTCAAGGTCACTTCCCAGTTAATAGTGCCTCATGATTCAGTTCACAGTACAAAGTAGTTATTTGGCCTCAGGACTTTTTTGGCTTAGAAGAATTATTCTCAGCATGTTTTCTTCAGTCATTTGGAATGTTTTCCCAGGGAACTTAACTCCATTTAATTGCCCTCCATGAATCTTGCTGTTTTCTCTTGACCGTTCTGGGTTTTTCTGGAGAGGAGAGATTGTACTAGAGTGCAGTGTGTGGAGTCAGAGGGTAAACAGGTACAGAATAAGGATGAGCCCAGAGGGAATTGAGGGGAAGGAAGCCGTTTGGCGAAACTCTGGATTCTCACTCAAACGCCTACCAAGCAGCCATTATGTACACAATATTGTGTGCACTGATGCTAATGAGAAGCATAAAGACACAATATTAACACTAGATTTGGAAGATAAGGTATATACTTGTGAAAAGTTGCATAATACAAGACAAATACCAAGATAGGTTGATTGTTAATGCTATTAATTAGTGAAGTAATAACATCAACAGAACCTTTTATGAGGTCAGAGTCATTTATTTCTAAAGTGTGACATCCAGGCAATTGGGGTGTGGCAGTGAACAAGTCACTTAGTCAGGCTTCTTTTTTTTTTAAGATTTTTATTTATTTATTTATTTGACAGAGAGAGATCACAAGTAGGCAGAGAGGCAAGCAGAGAGAGAGAGAGGAGGAAGCAGGCTCCCTGCTGAGCAGAGAGCCCCATGCGGGACTTGATCCCAGGACCCCGAGATCATGACCCGAGCCGAAGGCAGCGGCTTAGAGGACCTGGGTTCCAATTCTAACTCAAGGGAGGAAAGACAAAATGATGGTGTAAACAGAGACACCAAAATCCAGGAGAGATTTATGGGGCTGTGACTAAATCACCGGAATTATTTCTTCCAAAGCTATCAGCTGGATGTGGTTCCCTTCAACAGCTGACATAAAAGGAAATTGTTAAGAGGCTTAATCTTTTTTAAAGATTTATTTGTTTATTTGAGGGGGGGAGAGGCAGAGGGACAGAGAGAGGGAGAGAATCTCAAGCAGACCCCCCACTGAGCATGGAGCCCCGCTTGAGGCTCTATCCCACAACCCTGAGATCATGACCATGAGTGGAAATCAAGAGTCAGCCACTTAACTGACTGGGTCACCCAGGCACCCTGAGGCTTAGTTTTTGGTAGAGCTGCTCTGAGCTCTCCAAAATGAGATCTGTCACTTTCACTTTCTGGTTGGAAAGGCCCCTGTTGCGCTGGAACCTGGCATGACATAGGGGATAAAGGTCTGGGACGAGCTTGGGGCACAGTTACGAAAAGCTGAAAGGACTGTGGGAATGGATGTGCTTTTGCATGTGCTAGACCCCTCTGCAGTGTTGCAGACCCACAGGCACGGGACCTGTGCCAGCAACCTGTCACCCTCTGGAGTGGCGGTGGCCCTGATAAGATTTTTCTGATGAGATTTTTTTTTTAATCTTTTTTTTTTTTTAAGATTTTATTTATTTATTTGTCAGAGAGAGAGAGAGTACAAGCAAGGGAGCAGCATGTTGAGGAAGAAGCAGGAATCCTGCTAAGCAAGGAGCCCAATGTGGGACTTGATCCCAGGACCCTGGGATCACGTGTGACCTGAGCTGAAGGCAAACACCTAACCGACTGAACCAACCAGGTGCCCCGGCACTTCCTGTTCTAACCAGAATGCCAGGACCTCCGGCTCTCCTTAGGGGTGGGAGACCCCTGTGATAGACTCATTGCGCCCTCCAGCACACCTGGTATGACTCCACTGCCTGGGACACAGGAGGGGCCTTTGAGAACAGACCAGAGAGAGGGCCCAGCACCATTTGAGTTAAGGGAGCCCCTCCTCAAGGAAGAAGGGAACTTAGGCTTCCTTTACCCAGGTTTACCTCTTTGTTACAAGATGGTGGAATGCACAAGATCACCTGGCTTGTTAGTAACAGAGCCAGCCCAGATTTCTACCACACTTTTTGCCTTTGTGGAAATGTGATGTCGTTGAACTCCTAAGCTAACGTGTGCCACATTCTAGGTGATCTCAACTTCTACATGTTGCTGACACGATAATTTGTCTTTTTCTTCCTCTTCAAATCATGCCTCCTTTGGTCCTTCACTTTTTTCACAGAAGAAGAGGTAGTATCCCCCACCCCTGAGTTTATCTCATTCGTCCCTTTGGCAAGTGACATGTCGGCCACCACCCCTTCTACAGTCCTGCCTCCCAGCCGGCGTCCCATGTGTTGGGTCCTTAGCCACTGCTCCCCTCCCCGACCCTAGAGACACAGCCAGATCTTCAGACTCGCCTACTGCTCATGGAACTTCAGTGATCCTGCGTTCATTTCCAGCTCCTGCCTATTTCCGAAGCTCTAGACCCTAGAGCAAACTGACTCTTAGACACTCCCATGTGAAGGCTCTCAGACTCTTTAAACGGGTATGTCTCAGAATCACCACCTTAATGTCTAACCCAGCTCCTTTCCAGCAGTCTCTGTGCTGTGAGTGGCACCACCAGATATGTTTTGGTATAAGCCGGGTGTCTGCCTCACCCACGTCCCCTCCAGCCCTGCGGCAGACCAGTCAGGTTCTCTGGATTCTACCTCCTTCATCTCTCTGGACTCTACTCTCCCCATTCCTTCTATCGCCGTCTTAATTTAGCTCTTCGACTGAGAACCTATACTCCTGCTTCAAAACTTGTTCAGCTCAAGTATCATCTCCCCCAGGAAGCCTTCCAAAAGTCTGTTCAGACTTTTATGTAATTGATGGGTTATCTTTTTTTTTTTTTTCTCTTCCATCAGACCATAAATCTCTAAAGGCAAAGACTCCCCTACCTTCTACCCAGCATGGCACTTAATCAGTGTCGGTTAGTTGCATGAATGCAGAAATATACAAATGAATGAAGTGAAGTAATAATATTTATTTTCCACATGTGGGACTCAGTCAAATATGGTTATTTCCATTACAACTACCATGCTCCACAGATTTTATCAGGTTTTTTCCCTGGGCATATTTTCTCTTGTTCTGCTTCATTCTCTACTAAACACAAAAGGAAACGAGACTCAAGACTCAGGATACACACCAGCGGCTGGAAATTCAATCTAGTTTCCTGGACCAGGAAAGTAAGTGAAAAAGCATCTTCAGAGGAAGTTAAATTTGTAAACTACAGCAGACAAAATTAGCCATAGGAGATTCCATTGTCCTGCCTAGCAGGGTCATTTTACAACCTCCGCCCCCACCCCCATGGTTAGCTGTGGAAACACCGCAGTCAGACACCTTATCTCCCTCCTGTTCTTGCAGGAGAGTCAGCTGCTGTGGTTCATTTTAAGGTAAAGTGTTGTTAGTGGGTGAGCGCAAGTAATGAAATGCAAACTTGGAGATATTCATCATGGCATTCTCAGAAGGAAATGAAGGACAAGGAATCATTCTCAGCCTAATCTTATAAATTCCCAGGTTGTAAAATCCCAGATTACAATTTACCTAACATTGCAAAAAAATTGTAATTTTGTAGAGTGATGGGTGGTAACTAGACTTACTGTGGTGATCATTTCACTATGTATAGAAGTGTAACATCATTATGCTCTAAGCCTGAAACTAATATGTTGCATGTCAATTGCAATTCAGTTAAAAAACATTACCCAACACTTATTCAGCACTCACGGCATTTGTGTAGGATATATTTACAACTGGAAAAACATCTGGCCATCCCATCAAGGTCCTTATCTTTATAGCCTAAATGGAAAGAAGACCACAAATACCACAAGCAAACCAATTTGCCAAATCATCCTAAGCCTTAGTTTTTCTTTGAACTCTGATTAAGGGAAACGTATCTGGGGAAAGGGTCATTCTGTTTGTTTACGTAGGACTTTTTCTTCTCAGCTTGCAAGAGATACCATGCCAAAGTGTGGAGGGCATCCTCTTGAATAGATCAATATGCCCCAGCCAAAGTCTAGTTTCCCCTTTTTTGGGAAGCAGGTGAAAGGGTGTTGGTGGCAATGTGGGTCCTTACAGCTCTGGCTGTGGCATTTTTCCCAGGCTGCTGGAAAATCCAGATTAAGGACAGGGCTCCTGGTCATATAGAGACCTCTGTCAATTCAAAACCCTTCCATGGTGTCAGTACAACATGCTTGTTGTTTCTTGGCATTTCTCCCCTCTAAGAGGAAAGCATGTTCACGTGACTCAAGCCATCAAGGGAGAACTGGCCTTGACCTGTGGGGAAGGACAGTGGTGATAAAAGAAACCCAAACAGGACATTGTTATCAGTCCCCACACAAGCACGGGGTTGAAATATGGCTGCTACTTGTTCTCCCTTCTGCCAAGGAATTCATTAGTTAACCCATATTCGCTGAGTGTCTGATTTGGAGCTGGTGTTATGTGAGTAAGCTAAGCATGTGCTCCTAAGCTCATGAATTTATTGAGCGCTGGGGGAAAAAGTTTAATATCTGTATGGCTGTGTATTTCTCCAAGAACCAACCACTTTATGTAGGGCTGCCTTTGTTCTACGGTAACTGCTTCACAGAGCAGGGATGTAGTACACTTAATTGGAGATGTAACTCAGTTTTTCACATTCTTAGTGCATGAAACTGTTCAGCAACGGCGTCTGGGTAAGAGGTGGCACGGCCCAATACCGACCCTTCTCTTTTAGGTGCTGTGGCAAAGGCCAGGCACTGAACCGGGTGGAGCTGGGGCCCTTGAGTTTCTCTCCGTAACAAAACCCAAAGTGATTTTTTAAATTGGAGATTTTATGAGAAGTAGGTGGAATGACCGGATTCTACTGTGGAATGACTACTGTGAGGCCTCCTGGAAAGTTGACTTAAGGAAATGATAGATCTGTAAGCCTTAGTTTGTTGTCCGTTTTACATGGACAATGTTGTCGGTTAGGAAAACCTCAAGTAACAATACTTGAAGTGGTATTTTTTTCATAGAACAAGAAGTCTGGGGGCACCTGGGTGGCTCCGTCGGTTAAGCGTCTGCCTTCAGCTCAGATCAGGATCCCAGGGTCCTGAGATCAAGTCCACATTGGGCTCCCTGCTCCGTGGGAGTCTGCTTCTCCCTCTGCCCCTCCCTCCTCCCACTTCCCAGGTGCATGCTTTCTCTCTCTCGATAAATACATACAATCTTGAAAAGAAGAAAAAGGAGGTCTAGAGGCAGGAAGCTGCTGGCCTTGGTTTAGCTGCCTGACAATGCCTTAAGGACTCTTTCTGTCTTGGTCTTTTGGTTCCGTCCTTCTTAGCATGGGGGCTTTTGTTACACTGGCTGGTTTGTGATGGTAAGATGACTGTCACAGCTCTGGGCACCCCTCTCTGTACTATAGGTATGAGGATGGGAAGGGGCAGGGCCAGTGGCCACTACTCCTGGCCCTGGCCCTCTTACATAGAAATAAAAGCTACCCAGAGGTAACTCTCCTGGCCCCCACGAGTTCCCCCTTTGTCTCATTGGCCAGAACTGGTCATGTGGTCATGCTTTGCTGCAGAGGGACTGGGCAAGAAGTATCTGGCTTTCTCAGCTGGGTAGTGGAGGCCAGCAAAGCAGAAGAGGTTTAGGCATAAGCCACCCTACCAATAGTGGAAGAGGAGTTACCACTCCTCCTTTAGGGAAGCAAGCAGTAGTCAGAATCCATTTGATGGCTCCCCTTGTGGCACTTGCATATGAATTAGATTCTTCTCGGTTTCATGACACAGACACCTGCTCTGGTTCTCCCACAATTAGGAGGGCTAATTATAAGGCTGCAGAAAGAAAGAAAGGTGACAGGAGGTTGTCTCAGGCCATGTGGTCTGACCTTTGTGGTCAGGCCATGTGGGACAGTCTGGACTGTGATCAGTGCTCCAGCTCTGGGGACACTGTCACAATGGTACCCAGTAGGTGGCTCTTCAGAATCGGACACTTGTGGATTCTGCGACTCAGATCTTTAGTCTCTAAACCTATGGCTCCTGCCTTAACTGGCAGACTTTCTCTTTGTATCTTATAACAAATGTTCTGAGGGGGCATCTGTTGGACGGCCTTCCCTGTCCGCTGGAGGTGCCGCTGTGGGGCAGGGTGCTAGCCAACAGCCACCCCAGACCTCTGGCTGGCCTAGCAATGGCTTCCTTGGCCTATAAGTGTGAGCAGGGTGATGGGTCATGGACTCCGACTCTTGGTTACACCTGAATACATTCAGAAGGGCCGGGAGAACGGGTGAGGTAGGCTCCCTGAGGCAACAGAGGAAGTCATGAAACAGCGTCCACTCCTGGATCCCTCTTTCTAGGCCATCTGCTGCACGGTGTCAAACTGCCTATTTGGGGGAGGGGGTGGTGTGAGCTGTTTTGCTCTTTATCAAGAATTCTCTCATTTACTCAAAGTTAAAGCCCTGAAGGTTTCTTGCTTTGCTGGTCCAGAATGCCAGAAAAGTAGAATAAAAAACCCCAAACCCCTACATTTTCATTGTTTGGGTGGTATGTGTTCCTATATATTGTTCTTTTATTTTTTTCTTTTCTTTTTTTGGCTTAGTTTCTGTTTTTTAGAAACTGAGGTAAAATTCTCCTCAGATGGACTCATTTGAGATTGTCTTCAGCTCATGAGTTTACCGACCATTGTAATGCTGTGTGACTGTGTAACTGTCGCCTCTGTCCAGACCCAAATGACCTGTTTTTGAACAAGTGTGTGTGAGTGTCAAGATGAGCCGTCCTCTGTGGTGAAAAGAAAGACTGACCCCAGGAGCTATAGAGTTCACATAAGAAGACACCCTCCTGACTAGTGTTACGAGACAGCTCTCCCAGTTCTCAGAAACCTGCCTGCCCTCTCTCAAATGTCCCTCAGCTGCAGAAGACACAGTGAGAAGCTTGTTGGCTGAGGATTTATTGTTTAATCATTTTATGGTGGCATAGATAGCACTTAAGTTCGCACAAAAGCAAACAAATGATGACCAAACTGAGTGGGGTACAAGGCTGTGGGTGGCTTGGTTCTTACATGAAAATAGAGCCTCTCCTCCCATTCACTTACTGGGAGAGGAATTTTCCGAATTAAGGCCTCAAGATGAATTATCAGTGGGTCAGGCCACTATTCAACCTCAACAACAAGTTTTACAGCTGAGCCCTTTCCCCCTCCTTGGCACGGACACAGAATCAGCTTGCTGGATCTTCACAACAGGCCCATCAAGGAGGCGGGCAGGTATGGCCATTCCACGAGACCAGAGACTCTGAGGGCTTTGCCTGCCTCTCTCCTGACCTCCCACCCCCTCTAACTGTACAAGGATAAAGGGGAGAGCCGCACAGGTCCCTCCAATTACAAGATAGCTCGGATTTGACTTTTAACACCAGTGTTTTTTAAACTGATGTATTTCAATTTGGGGGCCTATGACGACAACAAATGAGAAAGAACAGAGGAATAAATATCAGAGTACTCGGTGCTCGTAGGAAGCATTTTCTCCTGGAATGTTTGCTTTAGTTGTGTGTGTGCGTGTGTGTGTGTGTGTGTGTGTGTGTGTACTGGGTCGTGAGGTAAAATGTGTTTCCTCATGTAGGTTATAGTTTAACAAGTTTGAAAGCTACGGACATAAATGACTATGGTCCTGTCAGAACTAAGCATGGGCAGCCTCAGGCCTCGCCTGCTGCCCTGACCCTTCAAATACCGGGATGATAATGGGGGTGTTTAGAGTCCTTGTGCCAAGTTCATGGGCACTCTATAGGAGACAAAACTGGAGCCTGACAGTCTGCCTTGAGGGCAAGTTGTAAAAACTGAGAACACAGCCCTCAGAGGGCTGTATAACTTTTCAACTATAGGAACAGGGTTGGCCCTGGCTTTGCTGTCCCCAGTTACTTTGAGAACGTACTTGAACATTCTAGGGCATTTCTGGAGCCACAGGCCACGGTGCTGACTTCCCTTACATTCCTAAGAAGCAGGCTGCAGAGTGCTCTGGCTAAAATTATCCCACAGAAGCCACCTGTTTAGTTCCTTTTATACTTGTGCCTCTCAGCATTAGGTGTCCCAGATCACTTGTCCCAAATTCTTTTTCATGGAAAAAGCCGCTATTCCATCTGGTGGAGTTGTTTTTGTTTTGTTTTTTGTTTTTGTTTTTTTTTAAGATTGATTTATTTATTTTAAGGGGGGAGGGGCAGAGGGAGAGGAAGAGGGAACTCAACGCTCAGTGCCAAGCCTGAGGTGGGACTCGATCTCAGGACTCTGAGGTCACAACCTGAGCCAAAACCAAGAGTTAGACCCTTAACTGACTGTGCCACCCAGGTGCCCCTCCATTTGTTGGAATTGTAATTTACCTTTTTAAATTTTGTTTCGGATTAACTTAAATCTGGTCATTTTCTTAGGCAAGGTCTACATGAAGGCAACCCAGAAAATTAGAGGTAAAGTCATTTAGTCAAATGAATGACTATAAAAAATACAGACAATTCCAATCAAAGCTCAGCTTGATTTTTTTTTTTAACATGTCGAATTGGGTTAATTTTCTTAGTGTCGCATAGATATAACTAGCCATCATAGCAAGTGAGTAGCCATTTTGGTTTCTGTTCCTATTGTATTTTTAATTTTTTTTAAAAAAGTAATCTCTACACCCAACCTGGGGCTTGAACCCACAATCCTGAGACTAAGAGTCGTCTGCTCTCCTGATTGAGCCAGCCAGTCATCCCATGTTCCTACTGTAGTTTTGAAACTGTGTTACTCAATAAAAGTTCGTTAAAAGTACTGAGTAGAAGCCTCAGGACAAAACCACTAGGAAATGTTAAAAGTCTGCACTTTTAGACTCTTAACTATCCAGCAATACTGGTTTTACCTAAAGGCAGGGAGCCTTTTGTGTGTATAAGCTGCAAGAGAATGTTCAGACCAACGGCGATTGTGATGACACTAAGGACAGTGGTGATAGCAATGCTTAGTATATGCTGAACCATATACTGGCACCATATTCATTATTTCATTTATTTCCTTTAATTACTCCAAAAATGCTCTGAGGAAAGCATGACATTGATTTTACTTTTAAGGGCACTGAGAATTATAAAGAAGATACATAACTCTTTCAGTTCTCACTAATAAGATGCCAGGTCTTCAGGCACTCTCTGGGGAGGGAGAGGAGTTAGCCAGGAGGAGCCCTGTCAGCTATATTGCTGGTGGCGGGAGGGGGCAGGTGTACCTTTACTTTTCCCCCTCCTGTGTGACCATGCTGCCCATCAGCTCAACAGGCGCAAATTAACAGAAGGGGGTGGTGAAAACTCAACCTATTCCTGAGTGTTTATAGGGAGACCACAGGAAGTGAAGGTCAGGTTCCTAAGAGCATGCCTCGGGAGACCCAGGCAAGGGCTTGCCTGAGATGTAGGGCTGCCAGCGGAGAACTAGGGGCTTGTGTGAGAGAAATTCGGTGCAGACCCACTTAGGATAGCAGGGAGATGGGGCAGCCAGGGTGTCAGAGAGGTGCAATAGTGTCCTCTAGCTTCTAGAACAAAGGTCCACGGACTCGGGGACCTAAAGAAGCACACATTTATTAGCTTGTAGCTCTAGAGGTCGGAAGTCTGAGATGGGACTCACTGTGCCAAAATAAGATGTTGGGCAGGGTGGCACTCCTTTCTGGAGGCTCTGGGAGAGAATCCATTTCTGTGACTTTCCCAGCTCCTTTCATCTCAAAGCCAACAATGGAGGGTTGAGTTCTTATATCAAATCCCTCCAAACTGTCCTCACAGTCTATCTCCTTCTCTGACTTTTCTGCCTCCTTTTTCCACTAATAAGGACTCCAGTGATTACATTGGGCCCTCTGGGTAATCCAAGAAGCCCTCATCTAAAAGTCAGCTGGCTAATAACATTAATTCCACCTGTAATCTAATTCTCCTTAACGTATTCACAGATTCCAGGGATTAGGACATAGACCTTTTTTTGGGGTCATTGTTTTGCCCATCACAGCGGCCTCTTAGAGAAAGGAGGGATTAGGAGAGATTTCCTGGAGGAGATGACCCCCAAGCTGAGGCAGGAAGGAGAAGAGGGAATAAGCAAGGGGAAGAGTTTAGCTCATACGAGTTCCCAGCGGTGAAAGGGAGCCCTGGTGTGTTTGGGGAGCAGCAAGGGTCTCATACAAATACCCCCCATGTAAACTAACCCCACAAATGTGTTCTCAGAAAAGCTCCTGTGACCAAGAAAAACCTATGCCAAAGCACAGTCCTACAAAACGAAATTTCTTAAATTTCAGCGCTATTGTCATTTTGATGACTTTTTGTTGCTGGAGGGCTTTCCTGGGCATTGTAGGAAGTTTGGCAGCATCCTTGGTCCCTACCCAATAGATGCCAAGTCACAACTGTGCAGTTGTAACAACCGGAAATGTCTCCAGACATTGCCGAGTGTCCCCTGAGGTGACAGAATCTGGTTGAGAACCACTGGCATAAGATATAACGATAAAAGGGGAGCCTGGGTGGCTCAGTGGGTTCAAGCCTCTGCCTTTGGCTCAGGTCATGATCCCAGGGTCCTGGGATCGAGCCCCGAATCTGGCTCTCTGCTCAGCCGGGGAGCCTGCTTCCCCCTCTCTCTCTGCCTGCCTCTCTGCCTACTTGAGATCTCTGTCAAATAAATGAATAAAATCTTAAAATAAAAAGATAAAATGATAAAGAGTTGTACTGGCTCATTCCTAGTGTCCCAGCTGGGAATGTTTGCCGGTCCTGGTGTTCTTGTTGGGAGGAGCATTACTGCTTCTCTTTGCAAAGACGGGTGGGGAGGTAATAAGATGTCTCAGATACAACCTCCCCCTCTTCCTTCTCCTCCTCCTCTCCGCCTCCCCCACAACACCCCCCTGCCGCCAACCACTGAAGGCTCTCCCTAAAAGTGGTTTGGTTTGGTGCCAAGCATGCAGAAGAAACCAGGAGACTCTTTCCTGACAAGATCTAGGGCCACAGAACAATGTCTCAGTGCCATTCTTATTATTCAGTGTCATTGCACACACATTTTTAAAATTCCAGATGATTCTACAGCATTTGTTCCTCATTAGGACACAATGCAAACACAATTGCCAAGATGATGAGAAACACGATGTGGGTGGGGGATGGACCCTCCTGCCCGGCTCTTCATGGGGACTGGGACAGTCCCCTCATGGAGTGCCCTGCTGGCTCCCGAGCACCTTCCTGCTCTGAACAGCGACAAACCCAGTGTGCTAATAAAAATCCTAATTGGAAATAAGGATAAAAGTCCAACTACTTCAGATGAGTGGTTGGGAGGCAAGCAAACAGGTGAGGAGAAGGAGGAACCAGATTCCTGGACTGGGGAGCAGTGAGGGCCACACAGTGAGGGGCCTCTGTGCCAGGCTGAGGGTTTTGTCCTTAATCCTGAAGACTCTGGGGAGCCGAGAAGAGTTGTAAGCTGGTAAGTGACATAGCGAGATGAATTTAGAATATATTTCTAGAGCACTTACATTTTACAAAGTGCATCTGGGCACCCTTCACCTCATTTAATGTTCTGCAGGTAGGGATTGTTTCCATTTGGCAAATAAATGCTTAGAGATGTTACTGATTAATCAATGGCAGAGAGCTAATAAAGTTGTGACCGGGACTGAGTAGAACCTAGGTCTCCGTTTCCACACTGCCCTGTGGGTGTGTTTACTGTAGAGAGAAAAACACCGTCCATGAAGAGCTGGTAAGGGGAAGTGAAGGCAAAGAACAGAAGAAAAGTTAGTTGTGCACTGAGTAGTTAGTAGATTTTTTTTCAAGGCTTACCACTTCTTTTTTTGCTATTCTTGTTTTTAGATGGTGGAGGAGGGGCAGTAAAGTAGCCTCAGAACTGAGAAGGCATTTTGCGATTGAATAACAAAGCAAGCAACTCCATACAATTTACATAAGAGTTTTTTTTTTTAAAGATTTTATTTATTTATTTGACAGAGAGAGATCACAAGTAGGCAGAAAGGCAGGCAGAGAGAGAGGAGGAAGCAGGCTCCCTGCTGAGCAGAGAGCCCGATGCGGGACTCGATCCCAGGACCCTGAGATCATGACCTGAGCCGAAGGCAGCGGCTTAACCCACTGAGCCACCCAGGCGCCCCTACATAAGAGTTTTATTCAGGGTAACTAACTGATGGGGACATCAGGTGGATGACAATCCAGACACTGTGCAGATGTTCTCCACCAAGTCCAGACCGTTATCTACAGATTGTATAGAGCAAGGGAATGTACAGAGGGCATTGTGATGAAGTCAGGGGGTCTGCATACACCTAAACTGATCATTAGCATTTAACAGACCTCGTGGTACTATCTGTGCATGGTGTGGGGATGGCGGGGTGGGGGGGGTAAGTTATATCATCTCTATAAGTTACCTAAACAATTCTAGGGAAGACCAGAAGAAGTCTTTCCACATTCTAGTCAGGGCATACATTAACCTCCAATGGATCTAGAACATAAAGCCCCAAGGGAGGTTATCACATGGACATGAACAAGATGGAGGGAGCCTGGGTGGCTCAGTGGGTTCAAGCCTCTGCCTTTGGCTCAGGTCATGATCCCAGGGTCCTGGGATACTTGTTTCTAAACTAATTATAATGATGTAACCAAGTTGCTGCTCTCCAGAGTAGTGATTTCCAACCTGTGGATCAAGACACTTTGGGGGACCCATGATTGTTTGGAGGGTCCTCAGGTTCAGTGTGCATTTTTTTTTAATAAAGATTTTTATTTATTTGTCAGAGACAGAGGGAGAGATAGTGAGCGAGCACAGGCAGACAGAGAGGCAGGCAGAGGCAGAGGGAGAAGCAGGCTCCCTGCCGAGCAAGGAGCCCGATGTGGGACTCGATCCCAGGACTCTGGGATCATGACCTGAGCCGAAGGCAGCTGCTTAACCAACTGAGCCACCCAGGCATCCCCAGTGTGCATTTTCTTGATGGAAGCTGAAAATACTACTGAAAGGGTCCATGGATAAAAGGACGAGACTGATACAAAGCGAAGGTCAAGCAAAGCTTTATTTCGCGCCAAGCATCGAGAATCAAACTGACCGGCCAGGGCCGTCTCTTGCAAAGAGGCGACCCCTCCCAGTCTCACAGACTAACTTTTATAGAGTAAAGGCCATGTGTTTGAGCCTGGCCACACACAGGTGGCCAATTGAATTACACAGTTCACCCCATGATAATCATTTAATTCAGCCTATGACCTTGACTGGAATGGGCGCCTTTGTCTGCCACCTGATAGGCGGGGCTCACACTCCTTGGCGGGTAATACGTGGGCTTTCCCTTGATTGGACATTTCCACCTGGCCTGGCTCATCCTTGGCAGGTAGGGAGGTAATACGTGCGCTTTTACTGATTGGACGTTTCCACCTGGCCGGACACGTCCTCGTACGTGGGCTCCGCTATCAGGGGCTGGTCA
This sequence comes from Neogale vison, assembly GCF_020171115.1. Lineage (NCBI taxonomy): Eukaryota > Metazoa > Chordata > Mammalia > Carnivora > Mustelidae > Neogale > Neogale vison. Next base: position 110,652,613 of record NC_058095.1, on the reverse strand, counting down.
GTCATATTTCACCAGTTCTGTTTCTAAGCGCTTTTCTCTTGGGGGGAAGGAGCAGGTTCAATCTAAGTTTACTGCATAAACAACAAAACGGCTCGCTCTGGCTAAGTAGGCCCTTACACTACCATCTATTTGATAGGGACTCCAAAGTTTTAAAAAATTTAGTTTACTTGACAAAAGAATTCTTGGGAAGTTGGGAATTGTGTACCACTAAATATTAAATATAAATCACTAGATGCTTTGTGTGTGTTTCTAAGGATTAGATGTATATCAGTAGAGGCTGATGGGGCATAGGGTAACAGTGGAGTTTGGGCTATAAAGATCACTAGAAAGGGGGAAATCTGGTAACTTTGTATTCAGATGCCATACAGTTGGGAGTCTGGAGGGACTAGACATGGTGAGATGCACGTGTGGGTAGCAAAAGTCATGCACTTCTTTCTCTGCCCTAGGAACAGAAACATTTCAATGACTTTCCCCCACAGGATGGGGACTGCATTTGATTTTAAGTCAGGATTCAGGTGATACCCAAATCATGCCCCAACTGTATCAATAACAAAACCGTGTGTGGACAAAACTCCAAGGATTCATGTAGAGTTCAAGTTGGAGAGTTAAAAAAAGACTGTGTCAGCCCAAGCCTGGGGCTGCTGGAGAAACAGGAAAAGGGAAAGAAAGGCTGGTAGCCCTGGGCCCTGGCATAGGCCAGTTACCTCTGGGAGTCTCATTCCCTCATCTGTAAATGGAAGTGATGCCTCTTTGGCCCGAATAAACCCATGAATGTCAAGATCGCTGCCGGGCCTCTTTGAAACAATAAATGCAGGTTCTGTACATACGTGTTTACTCTTTGACCCAGCGATTCTCCCAGAAGTTTACCTTGAAGCTCTGTCTCCTCCAGTTAAAACAATACATGTAAAAGTTTATTCACTACACCTGCACGTCATATCTATTTGTTTTCTGTGGCTGCCTGATATATTTCTAGACATTTAGCTGAAAGCAACACCTACTTATTAGCTCATAACCGTGTCCTTCAGAAGCCTGACATGGTGGCTAAGTTCTCTCCTCAGGGTATCACGGGGCAAAATCAAGGTGTTTCATGTGGCGGCAGGACTGAGGATCCCACGTCCTTGTTGGTGTCAGCCGGGGGCCACTCTCCGCTCCTCCAGGCAACCTCCATTTTTTGCCACACACCTCTTTCACCTTCAAACCGATCCATCAAATCCTTCTTGTGATTCGAAGCTCTCACGTTCCTTCTAAGAGCAGCTAGAGAAAACCCTGCTTTTAAAGGGCCCGTGTGATTAGCTCATCCACCTGGACAATCTCGCTATCATGGGATCTGCTGATTTGGGACTTTCTTTACATGCATGCAAAATCCTTTCACTGCCATACCTAGAGGAGTGTTTGATCAATCGGCTGGGAGAAGGTGTGTGTGTACCAGTGGCCAAGAATTCTGGAGCCCGTCTTAGGACCCTGTCCATCACACACCGGAAGCTGAGTACATATGCTGTGTCCATCCACACGACAAAGAACGATGCTGTCATGAGAAGTGATGAGAGAGGCCTCTGTGAGCTACTCTAACATGACTTCCAGGATACATTATATACTAGTACCTGAAAAAAGCAAGATTAAATAAAGTGTGCTACCTTTCACATAAGGAAGAAGCGGAAATAGGAAAAACAATACATATATTATGGAAGGCAGCCTTGAATATAGTCACTCTTGATCCTTGCTTCTTGTATAATCTTATATAATCTTTTCCCTTTGAGTCCGGGCTGGACTTATCAACTGGTTCCAGCAGACAGAATCTAGCAGAAGTGTTAAATTGGGTTCCAAAGGATGATTGGCTTCTATCTTGGAGTCGATTTCCCTGACTCCCCGCTCTCTCCCTCTCCAGGGCAAAGCAAGCTCCATGTTGTGAGTAGTTACATGAAGGGGCCACAATGCAAGAAACAGAATTCTGGCTCTTGCGGGTTGAATTGTGCCCTCCAGAAAGATATGTCAATGTCCTAACCCAACTGGTACCTATGAATATGACCATATTGGAAATAGGGTCTTTGCAGAGATAATCAAGGTTTTTTTTTCCCTACTTAAAAAAAAAAAAGATTTTATTTATTTATTTGACAGAGAAAGACACAGCAAGAGAGGGAATACAGGCAGGGGGAGTGGGAGAGGGAGAAACAGGCTTCCTGCAGACCAGGGAGCCTGATGTAGGACTCCATCTCAGGACTCCGGGATCATGACCTGAGTTGAAGACAGACACTTAACGACTCAGTCACCCAGGTGCCCCTCAGGTATAATCAAGTTAAGATGAAGCCATCTTGGCTTAGGGTGGGCCCTATTCCCATGACTTATGTCAGTGTAAGAAGGAAACTGGGAGGCACCTGGGTGACTCGGTTGAGCAACTGCCTTTGACTTAGGTCATGATCCCAGACTGCTGGGATCGTGCCCCACATCGGGCTCCCAGCTCTGTGGGGAGTCTGCTTCTCCCTCTGACCTTCTTCTACCCTCTCATGCTCTCTCTCTCTCTCAAATAAATAAATAAATAAATAAAATCTTTAAAAAAAAAAAAAAAGGAAACTGGGACACAGAGACACATACACCGATGGAAGAACAGCATGTAAAAACAGACGCAGAAACTGAAGGTATACAGTTGCAAGCCAGGGAATGCCAAGGGTGGCTGGCAATGGCTCAGAGTTAGGAGAGAGACATGGAAGGACTTTCCTTTGGAGCCTGCAGAGAGAACATGGCCTGCCTTCATCTTGATTTTGGATTCCTAGCCTTCAGAACTGTGAGAAAGAGAATGGATTCTTGTTTCTCAAAGCCATCTAGTTTCTGGTTTTCTGGTCATTTGTTATGTCAGCCCCAGGAAACAAATACACTGGCCAGTGGCCAGTGAGGACCTGAGGCCTGCCAATAGCCATGTGAGTGAGCTTGAAACAGGATATCCTGAGGCCTGCCAACGGCCAGGCTGCGCGCACTCGGGGGCAGATTCTCCCTGACTCAAGCTCTGATGTGCCTGGAGCCCCAGGTGCCACCCTGACTGTAATCTTGGGAGGCCTGGTACACTGCCTATGGGAGCCCCTCTGGACTTTTGACCCACCGAAACTGTGAGTTCATATGTGCTTGTTGTTTTAAGCTGGTAAGCTTAGTTATATAGCAATAGATAACTAAAAAATCCATATAGTTCTATATATTTTTAACTTGGGGACAGTGGAAGAATATAATAGAAACTGAGGAACAGGATTACTGCTAGGAGGTGAGTGGGACCAGAGTGTAGGGAATGGGAGGGAGTTACACCTTTGTAAGATTTTATTTTGAACCATGTGGATGCTTTATACATTCAAAAAATGAAATTGAATAAAAAAGATGAAAACAAAAATCTAAAATTGATGAAAATGAAAATGACCTACATGACAATATATCAAAGAGAGAACATAACCATAGCAAAAAGCAATGAATTCAAGTCAACTTTGAACACAGTGCTCTACCTGCACATGATTTAGAAGGATCAAGATACGAGGAACTGCCAAGAAATCTTGAGTTTAGAAGGTTTGTTGCGGTGTTAGTACTGGTATGTGATTCTCATCTGGTTTCTGTATATTATAGAATAAATGATCAAATACATTGATGCTGTCGTGAACTAGGGTTTTCACTGAGGCAGAAGGAAGATATAAATATGGAAAGAAGAAGACTTTCTGATGTTGGATTTTGACATGGAGGTATGAATTCATGATTTAAAACTATATCTGGGTGAAAGGTATACTGTTTACTGCATTACATCTATATCTCCATAGATATATTTATGCAAATATATATATGCTTTGTCCATTGTAAGGGCCTGGAAGAATGACATCCCAGTGACAGTGAGCACAAGAACTCTGATCTAATTTTCTTTTTTTTTTTTAAGATTTTATTTTTATTTATTTGACAGACAGAGATCACAAGTAGGCAGAGAGGCAGGCAGAGAGAGAGAGAGAGAGGAAGGGAAGCAGGCTCCCTGCTGAGCAGAAAGCCCGATGCGGGGCTCGATTCCAGGATGCTGGGATCATGACCTGAGCCTAAGGCAGAGGCTTTAACCCGCTGAGCCACCCGATGCGGGGCTCGATTCCAGGATGCTGGGATCATGACCTGAGCCTAAGGCAGAGGCTTTAACCCGCTGAGCCACCCAGGCACCCCTGATCTAATTTTCTAAGTGCCATTTCCTCCTAAAAGCAGCAAGGGTTTTCCTGCCAAGGGCAGAGAAGATTCAATAAAATGTTAGTAGGTCTTGGGTCAGAAAACAATGAAGTACTCAAAGATTGATAGGGTATTATATAGGTAAAATCAAAGGAACCAGGTGAGGGGGCTTCCACTGACCAAATATCGGGAATTTGAGCACCAAAAGTAATAATAGTGATATAGTAATAGTAATAGTAATTATAGTAAGTGAATTAAGTTGGATTTAAAAATGCAGGAGTCCACACTGAGTCGACACTGTTACTCAAAAAGGGGAAGGTCAGGAAGGGGAGCTGGGAAGGGAAGAAGGATGAGAAGCAGGGGGAAAAATGAGAAAAGGAGAAAAAAGGGGGTACTCTTCTTTAGATGGGTAGAAGAAAGATAGCATTAGAAAATCACCATTTTATACACAGTTCAATAAGCATTCATTGGTGTGTACTTATACCCCTTGCGCAAAACAATTCATGTGGTTCAGCCTATGGCTACAGACAGTCTCTGCTGCAGTAGGAGAGAGGTATGGTTGAAATAAAAAAGAAAGGGAGGCCAGGCCTGAAAATTCTCTGAATGGACAAAAAAACCCAAACCAAACCAAACCAAAACGAAAAAACAGTTTAATCAAACAAAGCTTAATTTGCAAGACTAACTTCACCTGGATAATGTCTTGCTTATGCCTCTGAAAATCCCAAGCAAGGGTTGAGCTGTTTGTTAAGGTTGATAAGAGGTAATCACTGACCAGCTCCCTGTTGTTTAAGGAAATTCTAATATAACCAATCGCTGTGAAGAATAGCCACTGCTTTCTGGCAATAGAAGCTGTTTATTTTTATTTTTTTATTTTTATTTTTTTTAAAGATTTTATTTATTTATTTGAGAGAGAGACAGTGAGAGAGAGAATGAGCGAGGAGAAGGTCAGAGAGCGAAGCAGACTCCCCATGGAGCTGGGAGCCCGATGTGGGACTCGATCCCGGGAATCCGGGATCACGCCCTGAGCCGGAGGCAGTCGTCCAACCAACTGAGCCACCCAGGCGCCCCTAGAAGCTGTTTATAACGTAATTCTGACCCTCCTTCCATGTTCTGGTTTGAGTGCTCCCAGTTTGCAAATTGTCGTTCTGATGTGTGCACAATAAACTTTTACTGATTACTGGCTTAGTGATTCCTTGGTGTTACCTCTAACATTTCTGAGCTTCTGACAGTATCTTTGTGGAGAGATTGGCCAGCCCATGCCTTGATCAAGCGATCCAGCTTGGTGGTACAGATGATGGGACAAAAGAACATGGAGATACACATCACCTCCCACTTCTACTAAAATGTTTGGTCTGAATCTGATCATAAGAGAGCAATTCGAAAAATCCAAAATGATGCAGTCTACAAGACATTTGGCCTGGACTTTTCCAATATGTGGAAGTTACGAAAGATTTTGACAAAGTGAAAGTCCTAGTAGATAAAAGGAGTTTCTAGAGAGGCACGGTGTTAAACAGAAAGAATGAATCTTGGGTAAATCCCGAGTGTGCAATTGTATGACATTTTGGGACAATAAAGGAAATTTAAATAAAGACAGTATGTTGAATGATATGACAGAAATGGTATTAAGTTTCTTATACATGATAATAGTGAGATGTTTAGGGGCGAGGCAGGGTTGTGTGCGACTTTCCAAAGGTTGGGGGTGGGGCCTACATTGTGAGAGGACGCAAATGTGAAATGGTGGTCTTGAGTGAAGGTTATACGCTTCATAGTACTATTTTTGCAACTTTTTTAATTTTTAAAAGATTTTATTTATTTATTTGAAGACAGAAATTACAAGTAGGCAGAGAGGCAGGCGGGGGCGGGGAAGCAGGCTCCCCACTGAACAGAGAGCCCCATGCGGGGCTGGATCCTAGGATTCTGGGATCATGACCTGAGCCAAAGGCAGAGGCTTTAACCCACTGAGCCACCCAGGCGCCCCTAGTTTTGCAACTCTTCATCGGTCCGTCAATTTTCAAATTAAAAAACTGGGATTAAAAAAATTAGTGAGCGGGGCTCCTGGGTGGCTCAGTGGGTTAAGCTGCTGCCTTCGGCTCAGGTCATGATCTCGGGGACCTGGAATCGAGTCCCGCATCGGGCTCTCTGCTCAGCAGGGAGCCTGCTTCCTCCTCTCTCTCTCTGCCTGCCTCTCTGCCTACTTGTAATCTCTTTGTCAAATAAATAAAATCTTTAAAAAAAAAAAATTAGTGAGCTCTCCCTTTCTCCGACTGCGGAGGTTCACATAGGGAAGCAGCACCCCAAGAAGCCTCCAGTTCCGAGGCTCCCGGTGCGTTCCCTAAAGTTTCTCTTGCACTGCGGAGTGGAGCCCGGAGGCCGTGGGAGCCACCGAGTTCCCACAGCTCCCCGCCTGGTCAGCAGGGAGCGGGCTACTCAGTGCCCGGTCCCTCCGCGGTCAGCCAGTCGCCGGCCGTCATGGGCGTGGCCACGGCCCGGGCAGCCAATGGGAGCCGCGGCAGAGGGCGGAGCCCCGCGGGGTGAAATGGGCGGGGCCGCTCGCGGCTCCGGAGCTTTTTCTTCAGCTCCGGTGCGGGTTGGCTACGCGCGCGCTTGAGCGCAGGTAGCGGGGCTGGGGGAAGTCGCTGCCGCCGGGTAAGTGTCTGAGCATCAGTGCCTGCTTCGGGTCTCCCCTCCACCGGCCCGTCCCTCTTTCGCCGCGGCGTCCTGAACTGGTCGGTATGGGACTCCCTGCCCGGCCGCGGGCGGTGCTGCCCCTCCGGTCGGCCTCGGCCGGGGCTGGGACTGCGGTCGGATTGCAGCCCGGGAGAGCGCCGACAGGGCCGGGCGTGCTCAGCGTCTGCCGCTGCTAGCCGGTTTGCTTGCGGAGCCCGGCTCCCTGGGGCGCGAGGTTCCGGGGCTGGGCCGCGCTCTTCCGGCAGGGGCGCCGGCGGCGGGAGCGCCGGCTGCAGGGCCTCATCACTTGGCGGCGTGGGGTGCCTTATGCCCCCGCGTCACAGGTCCCAACTGTGCGGCCCGGTCCCCACGGTGTGTTTCTCCTGCCTCTGCATCCTTCCCACTCGCGTTTCACTCGGAGTGTGCGGCACCGGTGCCCGACTGCGTCCTACTCTGGGAAAGGGCACAGTGGGCTTTGAATTGCTCCTGCAGGTTGGCTCACGTTTGTAGGGACGGGTGCACTTCATTTGCTTGGAAGGTTAATGTAGGTCTGGATCTTAGAGTCTTTCTAGGTGTAAATTCGTGTAAAGCGTTTGCGGTGTTCATCATTGCTGCTCCTGCGCCAGAAGAGCAGAACAGTGTTGGGACTGTCCTACAGATTCTAGTTTTCGTCTTCCTCGGGTACTGAAAAAAGTTGAAAGGCCTGAACGGTGGTCTTGGCTTTGCCGCTGCCAAATTTTGTGATAGTGGGCTCAGTTAATTCGTATGAAATGAGGTATGACTTCTAAGATTCCTTTTAAATTCCACGTTTCATAAGGCTGTGATGAGTTTATTTTCCATACTGTACCTTGAAAGAGAATGGGAAATGAAAGTCTATGAAAGGCAAACATATGAGGAACAAAGATTTAAGAGGGCACAGTAGTTTAGAGATTGTGATTCCAGTTTAAGACTGCAGACTGAAAAGGAAACCTAAGTAAATCTGAAAGAACTTATCCAGAATTAATTATAAAACACAAACTTGGAAAGCTTTCAGAAGTTCCAGAAGCAATTACTGTCGTATATTTTACCTCTTTTTGCAGCTGTGCAAATGAGGTAAGGAGAGAATAAGTACTAAGTGAGAGAGGATATAGTAATTTAGTACATATCTAAAGATTTGGAATCCTTAATTTGTGTAGGCATTTCCACTCAGGAAACACTTTAAAAAAATGGGTGGAAAGTTTGTATATCCTTTGCAGGAAAATCGTACATTTATTCCGATTGTGCAGAATTTCAGCACTGCCACCCGCTAATATTTTTTTAATATCTTTTGGAAAATAACATCTGGCTTTGTAGTACAGAGAGGAGAAAGATCACGTGTTCCTTCAGGGAGACCTTAGTTTGCCTACTTGGTAGCTGTGTGACTAGGAAAACTCACTTTTCCTCTCTGAGGCTGTCTTTCCTCAATTGTGAAATGTGGCTAACGTTCCTTATTTCATAGGGTTGTAAGGATTAAATAAAATTATTTGTGTGGAAAATCTATAGCAATGCCTGGCATGGAAGATACTCAGTAAAGATGGCTGTGGTTATAGCATGGTGTTTAAAACGCAGCAGAGAAGTGGTCCCGAGATTTAGAAGGGCTAAAGGGTATGGCCTAAAGAGGAGTGCAGAGTGGGAAGTGATCACAGGCACTGGTATGCCCGGCACTGGAGTTTTTCCAAAGTTGTAATCCCTTCCCTGGGTCTCAGGCTGAGCTGTCATCCAGACACTAGTGACTGCTAAGGACAGAAGGCTCCCTGACTGTGCTGGCCTGTTGTGCTTGGGACTTTCTCAAAGAATTGTGTTAGGAAGTTAAGTAACGTATGTAAGAAAAACCCTTCCAAAGAGCGCTCCAAAACAAAGAAATGGTTCAGTTTACTGAAAAGAGATTTCAGCTTGAGATAGCCTCAACCCTGTCTCTGCCTGCGGTGGCCAGCATACCGTACTGAACATAATGTCTCCTATTCCAGCTTTAGCTAGAACCTTCTCTTGTTGGATCAACAACTGATACTGTCTGATTAGCCAAAGTAGTCTTTCTTTTCTTTTTTCTTCTTCTTCTTCTTCTTCTTTTTTTTTTTAAGAGTCTATTTACTTATTTGTCAGAGAGATAGAACACAAGCAGGGGGAGCAGCAGGCAGAGGGAGAAGAAGGCTCCCTGCTAAGCAAGGAGCCCAATGCGGGACTGGATCCCAGAACCCTGAGATCATGACCTGAGCCGAAGGCAGCTGCTTGACTGAGCCACCCAGGCGTCCCTAAGATATTCTTTCTTTGACACAGCAAACATTAACGTGGGAAGGCAGGCAGCAGGCTTAACTCCCCAGTAATCTAGTCCTAGCATTAGGAAAGCGAAAGAGAAGAGCTGGAAGGTAATTTTTACCCTATTCCTAGCTAACTTTTAAAAATTATAATTGAAATTTAAAAATAAATAAATAAATAAATAAAATAAAATAAAAATTATAATTGAATAGAAAGTAAGTGCTGTCTCAGAGTTTAACCTGGGGATGCAGGAATGGACACTCATTTGGGGAAGATGAGTTTATGGTCCAGGCGCATCTGAATGGGAACAGCTGGGTGTGTGCCCCGCCCACTTGATTCAAAACCCTGGAGAGGCACTTCTACAGCAGTTTTGAGTTCTAGTTGAGTATTTGCATTTGAACCCAGAACTTTTGGGTTTTGATCAAAACTGACAGAAGATGGGGAGTGGGGGCAGCAGGCGGGCGGGGAGGGGCACCCGGGTGGCTTAGTTGGTAAAGCGTCTGTTTAGGTCAGGTCATGATCCTGGCTCAGGTCGTGATCGTGATCCCTGCTCAGGTCCTGGTCCTGGCCCAGCGTCTGCTCAGCTGGGAGCCTGCTTCTTCTCCTCTTGCCCTCTGTCCCTTCCCTCCCCCCTACCCCAACTCGTGCTTTCTTGCTCACTCCCTTGCTCTCACTCTCTCTCAAATAAATAAAATCTTGGGGGGGGGGAACCTGATGTAAGACAAAGACGCCAAAAGTAGCCATTAAAACTAAGCTAGTAAAACAAATAAGTAGTGGCAGGAAACCAGAAGGTTAATCGCTGAGATGGCATGAGGCCATATGGCATTAGAGTCTTTAAAAAAATTTTTGTTTTGCTTCTAAATTTGAGATTAGTTATGATTCCATTTCCTATAAAGTTTTGCTGACAGTTTGCAGGAAACCTTCTATACATACATGTGTGTAGAAAAAGAGTCACTACTAAATAAGATGAGTAAGGGGCGCCTGTGGGGCTCAGTTGTTAAGCGTCTGCCTTCCACTCAGGTCATGATCCCAGGGTCCTTGGATCAAGTCCCACATTGAGCTCCCTGCTCAGCAGGAAGCCTACTTCTCCCTCGCCCACTCCCTCTGCTTGTGTTCCCTCTGTTCTGTCTCTCTGTCAAATAAGTAAATTAAAATAAATAAATAAATAAATGAGTAAGGAGAAGGATAAGCTCTAACATCATCACTGAGAATTAACTACGTAAAGTGGGCATTTAAGTGGTAAGTGTTCCAAGGTGCGAATTGGGCACCACATATATAACTCACTGATTTTCAGTAACAGCACAGATGCTTTGGATGTCCCCGACGTCCTCATTCCGTAGGTGGGGCCCTAGGGTCTGAACTTTTCAGAAGCTTGGTCGTCAGCTTAGGAACTCCTAATAAGGAGTTTTGTGTGCCACACAGATGCTTACCGCGTACATAGTATCATAGACCAGAACGGGCTGTTGGGGGGTGGGGGAGTGGGGATCAACTGGGTAATGGTTTTCTTTTCTGGGGATGAGATTTTGGAACTAGATAGCCCCAGGCGCTCACCACCACCACCAGCATCCTGAATGTGTAATGTGCCTCTGAATTGTTTACCAAATGGCTTATTTTATTAGTATGAGAATTTCACCACCGTGAACAACTCCCAAAATTTATTTAAATACTATCTTTGTATACTGTGTATTGGAAAAAAAAAAAACAACTATTGCTGTTTAGATTGACTGCCTACCTTCTGAATATTATAGTGTCTCAAGACTTTTAAATTAAGTACATTTTTGTTTTTTATAAGATGCTGCTTATCAGTACTACCTTTTTGAGGGTGCTTAGCATCTTTTTCTCCTTAATTAAAACATCATCGCTCCTTTATGTTGCATACAGCCTCAAGTTGTAGCAGAAGGAACACTGTATTTGGAATCAGAAGCCTTGGGTTGGAGGCCCAATTCTACACCGTCAGCTGTGTGCCCTTGGGCAAGGCACCTTGCTTGAGACTCTTAGTCTGTTTTTCTGTTCTCCCATCCCAAACTTGTTGGGGGATCCAGTGATATCGTTTGTATCAGACACTTTTCTAATGGCAAATTATAGTGCTTCCGCGTGTCACTGTTACATAGTTACTGCTTTGTTTTTCTTAATTTGAATTCAGCAGAATCCTAGAATGGATTAAGAATGGTACTAGTGGAAAAAAAAATAAAAAATAAAAAAAAAAGAATGGTACTAGTGGAATGTTAATAAGTTATTGAATTTATTATTAACGTGTTCTGACAGTGTATATAGCTTATAGTATTAATCATTATATTATTAATATCATTAGGTTAAGAATTAGTTATGTACAGATATTATTAAATGTTTGTAAGGATGATAGGGAGTTGAGATGAGTTTTTGTGGGCAGGACTTGTTCTTGGTCCTGAAACATAAAGCAAATGATGATTTTTCAGGTTCCATGCTTATAGAGACCTTTATCTTACCTTTTTTTTTTTTTTTAAAGATTTTACTTATTTAACAGAGAGAGAGACTGCAGGAGAGGAAACACAAGCAGGGGGAGTGGGAGTGGGAGAAGCAGGCTTCCCTTCTGACAATCAGAGAGCTGGATGTGGGACTCGATCCCAGAACCCTGGGATCATACATGACCTGAGCCCAAGGCAGATGCTTAAGGACTGAGCCACCCAGGCGCCACTATCTTACTCACTTGTGACCAGTCTGAATTCGGTTAATGTCTGTAAATGTAGATGTATTTAGAGTCTCCTTTGGGTTCCTTGTGCTTTTTCTTAGTTTAAGCAAGCCCCTGGGCCTTGTTGCAAGCTGCCATTTTTGGCAATAATGACTTGTGGCAGGCCTTTCTTGAGAAATGTAGTCTTAGGAAACTTGTAAAAACCCTGGGCGTATCGCTCACCAAAAATGATTATAATAAATTAGGAATTTTATTTCAAATCACAGTAATTATGGTGATGGTATACATGCAAATATGTGTTAATTTGCATGTTTTCTCCTGTTATTGGCAGAGGCCAGATTTACCAACTAAAAGTGCGTAAAACTGCAGAATGTGTAATAAATGTGTGGGACTGGGCATGGCAGGTGTGTAAATACGTGTCACAGCGTGTGAGCACCTTTTAAGTGAAAGGAAGATGGAAGGTGACAATTGTTGACTGTATTTTTTGTGCTAGTTTGAAGGTGTATATTTATTCCCCACTATGGGAGTACAAACTAGGCATTTTACTTAGCATAGTCAATAAAAATATGGGCCCTATTTCTAATTGGTTGTGTTAGCTGCTTGGAAGGTGATGACGTTGTTGAGGAAAAACCCTAGAGGTTAGTAGGAACTTCCCTAGGAAGGATGACCTGTGACTCTGACCCCAGAGTCCACCCCTTTCCTTCACACCAAGACACCTCCCAGCTCTTAACGTGATATGGATAAGAAAAGAAAACTAACATTTATGGAGTGTGAACTAGAAGTACACTGTGGTACTTTGGAGTAATTGTCATTTTATCTTGGGACACTGGGTTGCAACATTTTTTTGCTCTAGTGGACCTAAGGGACAAAGACAGTGGCGACAAATGGCACATAGTTGTTGAGTGAAAATGCGTGGATTTTAGATAAAATGGACTACCCAGAAAATAGCCTCCCATGTGTTCCACTAAATACATTCACTATATTATGGGAACAGCATATTGCGTTACTTAAGGCCTGAATGCTGTTTAAGGCAACTGATAAAATGAGATTTGTAGGTAGCTGAGCTTTGCTTTCTGAAGGCGAGGCTCCCCCGAGCTACTGGGGTGGGGTGGTGGTGGGGTCTGTGGTTCACATACAGCATCTGATGGCAGTCTCCAGATGGAACACAGGTTTAAAGAAGAAACTGCTTGTGCGTGGAGTTACGACTTTGACATGCCTTCCTTTTGTGTCCAGGGAAGACCTTGTCGGAGGCTATGTTTCTCTGATCCAGGAGAAGGGACGGTGGTGAAGATGTCGGCCCTCAACTGGAAGCCCTTTGTGTACGGAGGGCTGGCCTCCATTACAGCGGAATGTGGTAAGGAACCCCCCGGGGGTGGGGGGCACTCAGGTCCCTTGCTTGCTGCTCTGTGTGGTGTTTGATGTGACCGTAGTTCCAGCACTGCATGTGAGAGTATAAAACATTAATCTCCGATTTCAAAATTGTCTTCTTTTGGTATGTTTTTCCGACACATGGTCATCTGGCTGCCAGGAGTTTAGAGTTCAGCGTTCAGTGTGGAGAAAGTGGAACTTGTTAATCAAACAGCAGGTCTTATCAGCCATTTGTAGATTACATCTGTCTGGGTGTGCCTGGTCCTTCCCCACTGCGCCCCCGTGAGCGCCTGGGGCTAGAGACTGTGCTGAGCGCCCCTGGTCTTCCCCGAGCCCATTAGCCACACTGTGTCTGGGACCTCCTCCTCTGCTGAGCTCCACGTCACATCCTGGTTAGCACTGTCTACGTCCTGGCATAATTCGCTCAAAGCATATCCTGAGCTGCTCCCGAGTGCCAGGTGCTGGGCTGGACAGGTGGTGCTCCCAAGGCTTGGTTGCTGCTGTCCTGGGACAGGGGCTGCCCCTGAGGGGCTTCTGAGGACCAGGGCTGGGGGGTGAAGGCGTTTGAACCACCCACCCGCTTGGCTGCCTGTGTGGGCGGGCTCTCCCGTGGCCAGGGTGGGTCACCTTTGCTGAGAATGAGTGTTACATGTTTCTTTGGACTCTCCGTGAGGCACTGGGTTAAACTTTTTTTTTTTAAGATTTTATTTATTTATTTGACAAACAGAGATCACAAGTAGGCAGAGAGGCAGGCAGAGAGAGAGGGGGAAGCAGGCTCCCTACTGAGCAGAGAGCCCGATGGAGGGCTCGAGCCCAGGACCCTGAGATCATGAAGGCAGAGGCTTAACCCACTGAGCCACCCAGGTGCCTCTGGGTTAAACATTTTTCCCTGCATGAAACAGATTGGCTTTTACACTACAGAACACAAAGTGAGACATTCCTTTAGAAAGGAACTTCTCTCTCTTCATTCATATTGAACCGGATTTTAGCTTTCGGAAATGCAAAAAAATAGTAACATATTTTAAAATTTCCTACTCGTGTAAATCATTCCGAGTACCTACCTTTCACAGCAGTGCAGCTTCTCAAATCCTATGTCAAATAATATGGAAACTACATAAAAATGTAAAGAAAGGAAGGTATGTTTATGAATCTTTGGGGTCTTTTTAATCTTTTGGTTCCTAGTTTTTTTCCTAAATAGAGAAAAGATTGCAAAGTATTTGCTATTTCTCAATTCTGTTTCTTTGTTTATGTTATAGTCGAAATGTTTCCTCAGTAATAGGTCACCATGTATCCTTTATTTAGTGGAATTTCTTTTTATTGAGTGAAATATTTCTTTTTTTAAAAAATTCTAAGGTACTTTTCCAATTGACTTAACCAAGACCCGGCTCCAGATTCAAGGCCAGATGAATGATGCAAACTTCAAAGAAATCAGGTATCGAGGAATGTTGCACGCATTAGTGCGGATAGGCAAAGAAGAAGGGCTGAAAGCTCTGTACTCAGGGTAAGTAGACTTCTGCACGTTTATATTTGATTATTGATCTTCCAAATGAAATAGACTGAAAAGTGAGATGTCATAGAGAAAAAGTAGAAATTTGAGGTATATTTGAAAAGAGCAAGTAGTTTGGGAGATTTTTCATGTTTCATTTCAATTTTATTTTCTGTGTATCTCTTAAGTAGTGAACTTTGTGGTGAAAGTATGTTTTTATTATTTTCAAATACAGATACTAATGCAAAAATTACATTTCAAAAAAATTCCATTATTCAGTGTTTCTTTCTGAGAAAAGCCCTTCCCCTTGGCTATTCTGAATTACCGAGGTTTTTGCTCTAAGGAAAATGATGGCATGTTCTCTGTGGGTAAGGGTTGTGAACAACGTTTCTTTAGTCCAACATTTAGGGAACAGTGTGCTGAAGGCAGGGGATAGGAAAGTAAGTAAGACAGGTGCCTATGTCAGCCCGAGTTCTGGAGAAAACAGAATTCACTTGGGTGGTTTCAGTGAGGAGACTTTAATGGAGGGGCTACTTGAGGGTTAAGGGAACAAAAAGGAAGAATATTGAGGTACCTAGAAACGATCAAAGTGAGTTGTTACCAACCCTAGGACCAAAAGGCCAAGGACAGGAATGGTGTTAGCAGAGCCTGTTAGGACGAGAGTCTTGAAGGAGCAAACAGTAGTTGTGGGGGGATGATGCTTCGGTAGCGCCCAGGGAGAGGAGAATCCCTCTTCCTGCTCCCTCCATCCCATTGTCGGCTGGTGGAATCTACCTGGAAGTCAGTCAGGAGAGCCTGAATGACTCATCTGTGAGCACCTCCCTCTCAGGGTGCAGAGCATCCCCGAGAAGGCTGAGACTGGATCTGGGAGCACAGAAGGAGATCAGCAGCAACACACTGTCACGAAGGAGCTGTTGCTTAGTTGGGGCTGCAGATGTGTGAAGAGGGGGTATGATGGATTCTGATAATGAGTGCTAGGGTCTGGTAGAGGCAGGCCATCAAGCCCAGACTACGAGGACAGGGGAGAGTGTGTTTTGGGAAGGCTGCTTGATCCAGGCAGTGCCCAGTGTGAGCTTGAAGGATCAAGAAGAGTGAGTTAACCAGGTGTAGTTAGAAGGGAATTGTGTTTCTACAGAGCCGGTAGAATGTGCAGGAAAGCTTGGTACATTCTAGGAACTGCAAGTAAGGTGGCGTGGGTATGGTGTGGGAGGCAGTGAGCAGAAAGAGCTGGAGCCATAGTAAAGAGTCAGGGCGTGGACAGCCTCGGGGTGGGCTAGGCATTCTGATTTCATCTGGTCCACCAGAGGGCCCATATCCCTTCCCTGGTCCGGGAAATAGAGAGGAGAGCTGATCAGTTGAAGGGGAAGAACATTCAGTCCACTGTGGAATTCTGGATCTGGAGATGGGCTGGGGGTAGGATGTGCACTGAGAAATCTGCAAAGTGGTTGGAAATGCATGGTTGGATCAGTGTTGGAAGCCAGAATTAGGCGTCCTGAGTCTGTATGGTGCTGGAAACGTGGGAGTGGATGAGATCTCCCGGGTAGTGTGTGGAGCGGGGAGAGAAGAAAGCACAGGATGGAATTCTGGGGATCCCCCAGAGGACAGAAGTAGGAGGCAGTGGAGAAAAGGAAACAAATGAGAAGGGGATGTTGTGGAGCTCAGGGAGGAGACAGCTGCACGGAGGGCAGGGTGGACAGTAGCAGATACCACAGAGAGGTCATGTAAGGTACTGAGTGGAACACCTGATTAATTTAGTGACAGAGATGTCAACTGGTCACCTTGGTGAGGGCAGTTTTGATGGAGAGGGGAGAGGGAAGGGGGACTGCATTTTGAGGAGGAGCTGGGAAATTCAGGAACAGCTGGGGTGGACAACTGCCCCCGGGTGGTTCTGGGGTCCAGAAGGCTAAGAGAGGGAAAGGACTAGAACAGGGCCTCCAACGAGGTGGGAGAGGTGCTCCAGAGAAGTAGTAAAGAATGCTGGCTGCTTGCAGAGGGCGGGTTTCACCAGGAGCTTGGACCCGAGAGAGAAGAGAGAGCCATTTCCCTTGAACATCGGTGAGCAAACAGAACTTCACGGTCACTTATCTTTTCTGGAAGGATAACTACAAGGGGTTGAGCTTTCACTTAGTAAACTAATAATTTGCGCAAATTTAACTGAACACAACTATATTTTTTGTTGGATTTTGAATTGTGAGAAACCTGGTTTAGCATAGTTTGATTGTAGAAGGCAAACACATGGTTGCATCTGTGTGTATGCGTGTGTGTGTGTGTGTGTGTGTTCTAGAGGATTTAAAGTGATTTTTAGGATCTTTGTCCTTTTGTATGTTGGTGTGACAGGATCGCCCCTGCAATGTTACGCCAGGCTTCCTATGGCACAATCAAGATAGGCACTTACCAGAGCTTGAAGCGACTGTTTGTGGAACACCAAGAAGGTGAGTGGGGAGTCTTTTTTCCACTTGTGGATAGGAGCTGGGTGGGTTGTGTGTCTCTAGTCAAGGTGAGATCAGATTTTCTTGAGCCTAATTGTGACTTTACTACTGCTGAGGAGAAAACTGGCTGGAAAATCTGAATGCATAGTGCTTAAAGCCAGTCTGTTCTTACCTGAACTTAGGGGAATGATGGTGATGGTTAAAGAAGGGGCAGTCTTAACAAATTTTTAGTTGTCCCCATCTCCAAGACACCCAGACTGGTATGTTGTTGTAGTTAAAAATTTCCAAAATCAGGAATTGTTGCCTATTTTTCAGGAAAGCAGTGAATACCCTCCTTAGTATCATGAACTGAATTCTAATACTCTATTGCTTGTTGACTCTGTGACTTTGCTTTAATCCATACAACTTTTTTTTTTTTTTTTTTTACAACTTTATCTTCTGGGTATCTTCTAGGAGTGTTTTTTTTTGTTTTTTTAAGATTTATTTATTTATTGGAGAGAGAGAGAGAGTGTGTGCTCACATGCCCTAGTGGGGGAAGGGGCAGAGGGACAGGGAGAATCTCAAGCCGACTTTGCTCAGCTGAGCATGGAGCCTGACTTGGGGTTCGATCCAGGACCTGAGCTGAAATCAAGAGTTGGATGCTTAACCAGCTGAACCACCTAGGGGCTCCAGGAGTGTATCTTTTTTATTCTCCTATGGGATATACCTCATCTTAATTACTAGAGTGGTCTGCATTTAACACAAGAGTGTATTGGTATATGGTTGTCTACTTTGCATGAGAATTCACATTCCTTTTTTGGTATCAAGTCATTTTGCTAGGCAGAATCCCATTAAGCCAGCAAAATTCCTAATATTTTAAAAATTGCTTGATTCAGGGGCTACTGGCTGGCTCAGTCACTGAAACACGTGACTCTTGATCTTAGGGTCATAAGTTCAAGACCCACACTGGGTATAGAGATTCTTTAAAAAAAATTAAAAATCTTTTTAAAAATTGCTTTATTTATAAAGCAGAGATTTTACTATTCTCTGAAGATGTATAAGCAGTATGTAAACGAGTTACACCTATATTTGAGCGACTGATACAAAGAGCTCTGTGCATATGAAAAGCTGAATAATATGTGCTTGTTTATAGATGAAACTCTACTGATAAATGTGGTGTGTGGAATTCTCTCTGGAGTCATATCCTCAACCATCGCTAATCCAACTGATGTTTTGAAAGTAAGCAGTGCGATTCATTATCTTTTTTTTTTTTTTTTAAGATTTTATTTATTTATTTGACAGAGATCACAAGTAGGCAGAGAGGCAGGCAGAGAGAGAGGAGAAAGCAGCTCCCTCCTGAGCAGAGAGCCTGATGCTGGACTCGATCCCAGAACCCTGGGATCATGACCTGAGCTGAAGATGGAGGCTTTAACCCACTGAGCCAGCCACGCGCCCCGCAGTCCCTATCTTTCAGGCATACTCCACGTTTTCTTATTGACAACAACATTCAGATAATGAAAAGCTGTGAATATAACATAATGTATATGTGAACTTGTTTATAATTTAAATGCCATGAAGACTGTAACTTTGAAACCTCCACTGGGTGGATTTCCCACTGATCTGGAAGGAACTCAAAAGTAGAGCTCATGGAGACAAGGTTTTTGGTGATTAAGCAGAGAAAGAATTTGGGCTTGGGTACATTTGAATTTCATTTTTCACTGAAAATCTTCCAGGTTTTATTGGTTCATTAAAAATGGATGGGCTGCAGGTTCTACACAACTTGGCTCACTGATGACCATTTCTGAATGCGTGATGTTATCCGTTAACTTGATTTCAGGAAATACGAATGGAAGTATTTCCTTACCACAGTTAGACATTACGTATTGGATGACCTTGTTGCCAACACCAGGGTACAGCCTCCTTAAATTCTTTCTGGAATAAGACAAGGAAATAAACTAATTAAACGAAATAGAAATTAGTCAGGACTTCCTTTTTCTTTTCTTTTCTTTCTTTTTTTTTTAAGATTTTTATTAGAGAGAAAGAGAGCATGAGCAGTGGGGAGAGGGAGAGGAAGCCTCCCTCCTGAGCAGAGAGCCCGATGCAGGGCTTAATCCCAGGACCCTGGGATCATGACCTGAGCCGAAGGCCGATGCTGAACCCGAGCCACCTAGGTGCCCCAGGACTGACTTTGTCAAGGCTCTCAGGATGTTTGTCTTTGTCCCTCTCTCTCCTTTTTTTTTCCTATTAGCTAAACAGCATTCACTACTTCTGCCTTCTACTAGTTGAAATACTACATGCTTAGAATCCAAAAACAAATAAGATAAGGACCCTGCCCTCAGATCCTTCACTCTAATTAGAGATTCTGATAGACATTAGAGTTTTGTGCAACAGTGTGTAGAGTACAGCATGTGTGAAGGTGCTTTTGCTGGGATTTTGTTGGGAAAGAGTGGAGAGAAATATCCATATGTCCCTTAATCTCTCAAACATACATATGGGCTTATAGAAAGGCAGTTCCTGTATTTTGGTTTATTTTCCCATGTTAGCATGGCAGTAACACTTTCCTTTAGAAGTTAGAGATAATTGCTCCCTAAACAAAAATAAGAAACAAATTTTTAGTGGGAAATCCCTTTTAATTTTAAAAAAAATTTGGAGAGCTACATCAAACATTATTTTTATGTTGGAATCTTGGTCATACAAATTCTGTGGCTGTTGTCAAGGTTATTTGTACGTTCAAGTGTAACAGTGTGACGGGCATCGTGTGGTCATCTTGTGCTCAGCTCGCTTGCATACCTTTTGGTTCAGCTGGTTGGAAAGAGTAGAGGCTTGAAGTAACTAATTAAGAAATACCCTTGCCCATGCTTTGTACTGCCACGTATGCTGGATACTCTTATCAGTTACATGAAATCTTAGCATACCATCACATTCTCTTTCCCGTTCAGTAACTTAGAAGAAAATATCTCATTTTTTTTTCCCTTTTCAAAAGACTACTTTCAGAAATCCATTTTTGGGGACACTTAATGAGCTCTGGACTCTACTGGATGCATTTTGTTGATTCCAGAGTGTCTCAGAACCAATCCTTATGAATGTTAAATCCTCATAAATATAAATCCTTATAAATCCTACTAGGGCATTTTAAACTAGCATTACGGTCCTATGCATACTGCAGTTCTTTTAATGGTTAGTAAACAGCAGATTGAATAGTTTTGAGAAGTCTACATTTGGAGAGAAAT